>NW_012267404.1:576854-640533 GCF_000151885.1 Dipodomys ordii
CTCTGGGCCTGGGCGCTGTTCCTCAGCTCTTCAGCTCAAGGCTAGTGCTCTACCACTTGAGCCATAGTGCCACTTCCGGTTTTTTTCTTTCTGCTTATGTGGTGCTGAGGAATTAAACCCAGGGCCTCAGGCATGCAAGGCAAGTGCTCTACCACTGAGCCACCTTTGATTATTTTTTCATAGGAGAGAAGTGGACTATTGAAATTACTTCAGGGCAAGAGGAGTTTGTTTTTTTTTCTGGCTAAAAGCACCTTTGGAAAAGAAATACTTTACTGAACTCTAATAAAATTTTAATTAGAATATACTGGTATTTGTGGGAATGGAGAGAGAGAAAATCAGAATTAAATGTCAGTTTGTTCTTTGATTTTAGGTCTTTAATCTCTTTTTCTTTTCTTGCCTTTTTTAATCGTGTGTGTGCTTGCGTGTGTGTGTGTGTGTGTGTGTGTGTGTGTGTGTGTGTGTGTGTGTTCGTGTCCTCCAAGGGCTTGAATTCCAGACTTAGGTGTTGCCCCTAAGCTTTTTGCTCAAGGCTAGTGTTCTGCCACTGGAGCCACTGCTGCACTTCCAGCTTAATGAGAGATAGGAGTCTCACAGACTTTTCTGGCTGGCTGGCTATCAACTTCAATCCCAGATTTCAGTTTCCTGAGTAGCTAGGATTATAGGCGTGAACCATTGGTGCAAGACCAAAACAAAAATAAAAACCTATGATTTTAATTACTATTTTGGCCAATAATTATTGACAGCTGCTTCTTATTGACAGCTGCTTCGTCCAGAAGAAGTTGAAATTCTTGTCTGTGGAAGTCCTGAACTGGATATGCATGCTTTGCAGAGAAGTACTCAATATGATGGCTATGCAAAAACAGATGTAACTATAAGGTGAGTTCCTTATAGTTACGCTAATGAGACTGTAGGAAATAGAACACAAAGAATGTAGCTTGCTTATATGTATAAGTTACAAGTTTTAAGTCAATTAATGGAAATATTGTAAAGTAGAAGAAAATTGTATAAGAAGCTTTCTATTTAAAGAAAGCAAAGGAATTTTACTTTAAAAAATAGCTTTGATCATGAAGTTTCAGGTATGCTATGCTTATAAATAGCATTTTAATAGTATTTTGTTAAAAAAAAAGAAGGCTTATAATTATATGTAGGACAGAAATAGACTCTATATCCATGCACAGAACTTAAAAAACCAACAACCCAATTAATAAATGGGCTAATGAGCTAACAGAGTCTTCTTAGAAGAAGTAAAAATGGCCAATAAATAAATGAAAAAATTTTCTTCATCTCTAGCTATTAAAGGAAGTACAAATCAAAACAACATTGAGCTTTCACCTCACTCCATTATCAAAAAACAAACAATAACAGATACTGGTGAGGATGTGGTCAAAAGGGATCCCAAATACTCCATTGGTGAGAATATAAACTTGTTCAACTACACTAGAAAACAGTATGGAAGTTCTTCAGGTAAACATAGATGTACCCTATGATCCAGCAATTTCACTCCTATACATTTATCAAAAAGGCTACAGTAGGGCTGGGAAGGTGACTCAGTGGTAGAGCGCTTGTCTTGCATGCATGAAGCCCTGGGTTCAATTCCTCAGCACCACATAAGCACAAAGAAAAAAGCCGGAAGTGGCACTGTGGCTCAAGTGGTAGAGCACTAGCCTTGAGCTGAAGAGCTGAGGGACAGCGCCCAGGCCCAGAGTTCAGGCCCCACGACCGGACCCAAAAAAAAAAAAGGCTACAGTAAAGCCACCAGGACAACCATGTTCATTGCAGCACTATTCACCATAGCCAAGGAATGGAATCAGACCAGATGCCCCTCAGTGGAAGAATGGATCAAGAAAATTTGTTATATATACACAATGGAGTTTTGTTCCATTTGTCAGTCATGGGGCCTGAACTCTGAGTCTGGGCACTGTCCTTCAGCTCTTCAGCTCAAGGCAAGCACTCTACCACTTGAGCCACAGTGCCACTTCCAACTTTTTCTGTTTATGTGGTGCTGAGGAATCAAACCCAGGACCTCATGCATGCAAAGCATGCATGAGCTACCTGTCCAGCTCCCACACAAACGTTTTGATTGAAATATGGTAGATTCAAGGGAGAATACAGAAAGGCAAAGTCAATATTCAACAAAAGAAATACCAGGAAGTGAGTACTTTGAAAGGTGTGAATTGGGATGAAGGGGGAAAGGGTAAAATGAAGAGGAGAAGAGGGGAGAATATAGTCAAGAATTCAATGCATATTCTACAAAATTAAGAGGAGTAGGGGAAAAAAAGAATAAAGGAAGGGAAGAGATGGATGAGAATATTGAATGGGGTGACATTGATTGAGGTACATTTTATTCATACACTGCTTTGTTAAATGACAATTCCTTTGTACACTTACTAAAAGATAATAAAAGTATCAGAAAAAAGGTTCTAAATTACCCATTCTAGGATTACTTAAATAATGTCATAAAAATTTTATTTTTTATGTAGTTATTTTAGTATAAAATCTGATTTATAAATAAAAACTTCCTTTAATTTTATGTTAAGATTATCTTTTTTTCCAGCTTTTCTTAACAATTTTGCAATACTAGGAACTAAACTTGGGGAGGCAAGCACTCTACCCCTTGAACCAGTCCATGGATAGTACATATGTTTAAGGAAACTTTTTCTCAGAAGTTTTTATTAGTTTGTTATGATTTTTAAGGCTTTTGTCAGAATATTTTAGTAAATTATCTTCTGTAGATACTTTTGGGATGTTGTACTTGGATTCCCTCTTGATCTTCAAAAAAAGTTGCTTCATTTTACTACTGGAAGTGACAGAGTACCTGTAGGAGGGATGGCTGATTTGAACTTCAAAATTTCAAAGAATGAAACCTCTACTAACTGGTAAGCTTCTAGATTATAATTTGATTTTTAATCTGTAGTTTATTGTTAATTTGGAGTTGGAGGAACCAGTTTGATGTCATTTTTTTCATACAAAAAAAAATCTCCACATAGAACTTCCCTGTGACCCAACCATACCACTCTTGGGCACCTACCCAGAATGTTACAAGCCAGGATATCATAAAGACGCTTGCACATCTATGTTCATTGCTGCACTATTCATAATGGCCAAATAATGGAAACAGCCCAGATGCCTTGGAGTCGATGAGTGGCCCCTTAAACTGTGGTATATATACACAATGGAACTTTATTCACCAATTAGAAAGTATAGGGTTATGTCATTTGCAGGAAAATGGATGAACCTAGAACAAATCATGTTAAGTGAAGTAAGCTAAGCTCAAAGAGACAAACAGTGCATGTTTTCTCTCATATGTAGAAACTAGACCTAAAATATAACTGGACATGATAACTTAGACAACTGGGCATTTACATAGACCAAAGGAGGATACAGTAGGGGAGGAACTCTCCTGAATATTTAAAGTACTATTTATCAAAACCAATTTCCAGGAAATATGGGTTGTTAGTGGTGGTGGTAGTGTGTGTGTGCTTTTTAATTTTTTTAAAATATTTTTCTGCTTCTTGGGGGTGGTGGTAAAGTGAAGCACAGAAAGTGAGGGAGTGTAGACAAATTCAAACATGATATTTAGTGTACACTATGTGGAAAATGAACTGTGCCACTTGTGGTCAGGGACAGGAGGTGGACACTGGGGGAAAATGAAGGAAGGCATGACATTGTGCAAAGGAGAAATGTACATGTTACCTGAATTGTGAAATGGTAACTCCTCTGTACAACACCTTAATAATAACAATCAACTTACATTTAAATAAATAAGGAAATTAATAATCTCCAGAGTAAATGTGGCCATGAAATGAGAGAGACATCAGCTGAAATGCCATTATTGATTTTTGACACATACCAATACTAACTGAAAGAAATTCACTCCCATTAACTTTATTTTGCTAGGTCAGATTATTGCTTTGAAGTCTCTTTGAGAATCTAGACTACTTTTATACAAGTTTATTTCTAGCTTTCATTTTTATGTAAATAATTTTTATTTTTAAGAAAAATTTAAATTGGAATTCTTGTTTGTTTAGAGTGGGGACCAATTCTTATTGCAGAAATACTTTCACTGTACTTCTTTTCTAAAACCTTTTCATATGAAGTGATGATGGCTTTATTTTAATTAATGTTGATCTTCTTATTCCTTTGCCAAACTTCTTGTAATTTCTAAAACTAATTTGACACAACTTTAACTATAAGCATTTTTTTCTCCTGCTCCATACATTGGACATTCTGAGTAGTGAGATGTTTCCCTTTCATTCTAGAGGGTGAATCTGTCCTTTTTTTTTCCAGCTTCCAAACGCCTTATATAATTAGTTTTTGTCTCATCCCAGTTTTTTTTTAAATGTTTCCTTCCTGGTCTTCCTACTCAGGTTCTTCCCTCTCTAATACCCTATTAAATTTATTTGTCTTAACACCATCTGATCATGATAATTCTCTTCAAGCTATGTATCAATTTTTATTTCTTTTCATTCTTAGTATATTCTTTTACTAAATTCTGTAACATTTTGTGCTTACCTTCCTCTTTTTTTTTGTGGGTCATGGGGCTTGAGCTCTGGGCCTGGGCACTCAAGGGGAGCGCTCTTCCACATGAGCCACAGAGCCACTTCCAGTTTTCTGAGTGGTTTATTGGAGATAAGAGTCTCGTGGAGTTTCTTGCTTTGAACCGCAATCCTCAAATCTCAGCCTCCTGAGTAGCTAGGATTACAGGCATGAGCCACTGGCGCCCAGCAACCTTCCTTCATTCCTTTAAGTTGTTCCCTTTACATGAAGTTTATACTTACTACCTTTTTTGAAAACCCAGGTCAATATTGACTTAAGTTGTTATGCCTTCAGTGAGTTCCTCAGATCCACAAGTGATGTGCTGTTTACCTTATGTCTTAGTCATTTAGCTCTTCGAGGGAGAAATCAGTGCATTATATATCTGTGGTTTCTACATAGGCACACATGTAGTAAATGTTTCTTAAATGAATAGTTAAGCCAACATTAGGATTGTTCCAATAGTATAAAATAAATATTTAAATATATGTATATAATTAATTCTTGAGTAATATTTATAGTTAAACACCTAAAATGAGAAAATTTCAAGGCTTTATTTGCTCAAAATTAATATTTTATAATTTTATTTTAGTGCTACTGGGTTTTGATATCCGGGCCTTGTTCTTACCAGGAAAACTCTACCATGTGAGCCATGTCTCTAGCCTTTTTTGCTCTGGTTATTTTGGAATAAGGTCTCATGTTTATACCCAGGCCAACCTAGACCACAGTTCTTTCCTATTACACTCCCATGTAGCTAGGATGACAAAAAGCACACAGCCACCACACCCATCCTTTCATTGAGATGAGGATCTCATGAATTTTTTGCCCCAACTGGCTTAGAACCATGATTCCCTAATCTCTGCCTCTGTGGTAGCTGGGATTACAGGCATGAAACATTGCACCCAGCCGGAATATTTTATGTTAATTAACTTTGATCCTCTCAGCTGTCCTTGACCTATATCAATGAGATAAGATGTACAGTATCCACATTCCAAGTGAACAAGAAAGGCCCTTACCTAAGCCCCACATGCCTTTCTATATCACTTTCCTTAAAAGAAAGTCTTATTTTAAAACTCCCTTAGGGAAAAGGGGAAGATAGAGTTTGAAAGGCAAGAGCTTACAGTCTTCCAACATGTAAGCTTGATAATAATTATCAAAAATATATATTATCAATTTAAAAAGATAATCTGAATAGTATGTTTTAATACAAAGGTGATATTATATGTGAACTTTGCCATGTATTGTTTCAGTGATTATTTTATGAGCTAACATGGCTTAGTCATGAATCTAGAACACTTAGGAATCCCAGTGGGAACCACACATAGACTACATATATCTTACTATCAAAGACATAGGACATTGCAATCTGACCCAGTTAACAGGGTACCTTAAGAGACAGAACAACAGATTTTTGTTAAATAACAGTGTTAAATCTTTATGTAATCGGCAGCATTGGTTTTGAAGTCAGATTGACCTGAAATTGACTATCAGATCTACACCTAACTTTATCTTTTGAACAGACAATTTAACGTATATAAGCCATGTCTGTTTTACTCATTGGTAAAATGAGCATGATAACCTTTAGTTGCTTTGAGACATAAGTGAAACAGTGTTTGTCCAGTGCTATGTTTAGTATCATAGACCAGGCACTAAGTAAACACTGATCCTGTGAACACTTCAACTCTCAGTTTAGACTCATCATAGGCTAAAACCTCCTTTCCTCTGGTATACCCCCTGTTTTATTATTAACTTCTTTGATAACTATTCTATTCTATGAAGTTCATAAAAACTGAAGGGAAGAGTCTGAGATACTCACAGAAATCTTCAGGTAGAGGATTGGGGAAGATGATGGTAAGGACTTAGAGGGTGTAGTCATATGTGCATTAAAGGCAATAACTTTTGAAAGTGTGGCCATCTAGTGTCTCAGAAATGTTCTTTCCATAACTTTTTAACAGTCATGGCCCTTGTGCTGTTTATTACATTGCTAGGTGTTTTCTGTAGATCTCTCTTTTTTAAAAAAACCAACCTGTTATGATGATGGAGCAAGTAAGATAATGAAGATAGTAAGAATCTCAAAGTTCCATAGCTTGTGAGTGAAAGAAGCAGTATTCAAATTCAGATCTGACTCCAAACAAATCTTTTCAAATGAAAGTTTCCTGAGAGCAGGGCTATTGTCTTGTCTGTAAACATAACCTGATTGTCTAGCATGGCACCTAAGATATAGTTTAGTGCTCAATAAATATTTGTTTAATAAAGAATGAGTCATCCTGTAGAACAGTAAAATGTACTGGAATGTGTCTGTTTTAAAAAGACATTTTACCAAAAATGTTTACATTTTTAAGATTTACTACCTCTTTAAAACTTATCTTTCATAGGCTACCTGTGGCTCACACCTGCTTCAATCAACTCTGCCTTCCCCCCTACAAGAGCAAAAAGGACCTGAAACAGAAATTGATCATTGGAATTTCAAATTCAGAAGGTTTTGGACTTGAGTAACCTAGCAGACTTGAAATATAAATTTTATATGTAGCATTCACTTCCCTCTTATTGTGCCTTTAACCTTTTTGTGTTTCTGTCTCAAGATACTTTCACAAAGTTCACCAACTTTAAAATACTGAAGCTTTTTTAAATCAAGTATGAAATATGCTTAGTGAAGGCATGATTTTCTAAAAACAGAAATTTCTTTTGTGAAAGAAAGACCACATGGCAAAGGCAGGTGTGGGTCCAGTTGCTCTTTTCTATAGCACTTTATCATTTTCCATAAGTAGTTTGTCACAGGTGTTCCACTGGGAAAGCAAGGTACAGTAAGGAATGCATTTATGACAAAGTTAAGCCCAGTGGCAGATTGTGTGCTGCTAGCACACCGTAGCAAAGTAAGCAGCTACATTATCTTTAACATAAGGCATGTAGCCATATTTTCATATTGAGGTAAACAACAGTATAAGTGCACATGCAGTTTACAGGGTCTTTTGATATACTGGTTTGGGGTCCTATACGATTCTTTTCAACTGTTGCTGAAAAGCATGTAAATAACTACATAATAGCCTAAGAAAAATGGAATTTTGATAGTGACATTTATTGCTAAAGATTTATTTTTACAAAGTAAATTCAGGGTTTTAGATGTGTACACAGCTTTTACAAATCAATAAAAAGATGATTGTATAAGAGTATTTTCAGACTAATTGGATTTAAGGTTATATTCTTTTAAGTATTGTTAGTCTGCATGCACATTGGCAGCAAACCAGTTACCTGAGTACTCTGTAATATTTGTATAATGATCATTTCTTCTTAAAGATCAAGATATTAGAAAAAATCAGATCTGAATAATCACTGATGAACTAAGTCAGAAGCACAAAAGAACTGCTTTTATATATACTTTGATTGGTGTACAAGACATAATTATTTAATTCTGATCACCAGTTGTACTGAAACACTAATTTTTGGAAAAAGTAGGATAAGTATTTGACAAAAGTGGATACAATAATAACATTTATGTCAAAATGATATAGCTTGCTATAATGAAAAGCTCAACATTTTGGCTAAAATGTTTGTTGCTCACTGGATTCTGAATATAGTAAATTCAAACATACCCTTGTTTCTCATTTCCCATAAAATAGCATGTAAAAAACACTGCCCTTTAAGTCACAGTAATTTTTTTTATTTATAGCGAATGAAGCAGTTTTATTAGCATGTTACAAACATTTTTGGATTGAATTCTCTTATTCTTGGAGAGTTTTTCTTCAGAATACTCTGAAGTTGTATTTGCAATAATAATGAAACCAGCATTTAGTACCAGCATATGATTCATTTGCAAATAATACTTCCAAAATCTTTTCTGAGTTAGGCCATTTCCTTGCTATTATGCTTCCTGCACCCAACCAGCAGAATTCTTCAAGGGTGGAGGAACTAACCAGCTTGTTTTCCTACAGTTCTGAAGCCAACTCCTTAATCTTTGAGGGAAAGGAGTTCAGTTGAATTACCATTACCGCTGAGATTGAAGTGACTCTGCTTCTCCACTCGGTATGCTATACAGGGTATTTCTTCTTCAAATTCTTGGCAAGCCTATGAGAGTTAAAGGCATATTGGTTTGGTATGGTTTTATTGTTTTTAACCCATATGCAAATAAAACTGCTTCTCTCTTACACTGCTTGAACTAGAATGTAAGATGTTTAATGTAGGTTACTACTAATAAGCACAAAAGAATCATGTATAAGAAACCAGATTTTCAAGTGTTTTAAGTAAATGTAAAAGTTTTTATTTGATAGAGATGACTCATGGAAAATAGTGTTGGCTTGGTCTGCATGTTTAATGATGTGCTTGTATATGATAGCTATGTCACTTTTAAGTAAGATGTTCACAAGCAAGCCAGATGTTAAGTGACAACGTCCATAAATAACTGGAGGATTATTGTTATCTGTTGTTAAGTTGAAATTTATAAATCACTAAATTGCACATAACCTTTATTTATTTATGCTGTTTTCGGTTTACAGTGTAATAATACCTCATTTAAAATTAAAAACCACTACTGTTACATTTTGTTAATTTAAACAGCTAGAAAATTCATGTAGTTACTTTTTTATATGCAATCTGTTAATGAATTCTTGATTTTTGTATCCACCACAGTAAATTAAAGCATTGCGCAATATTTATAAAATGTCTTGTCCTTCTTTTAATCTCTCAATCATTGACTGGAAGTGTTTTATATAGACCAGGATCCTTCCTTCCAAGATTTCAGCCTCCCAAGAAGCTAGAATTATAGACATGAACCATCAGCACCTAGCTTTTATTTTTTTAATTAGCTTACATAATAATATAAAAAATTTTCGCTAGATTAATAATTTATATATAATTTATATGTTAATAATTTATATATTAATAATTTATATATAGAGAGAGTATACTTTTTTTTTTGTCGGTCATGGGGCTTGAACTCTGGGCCTGGGTGCTATCCTCAGCTCTTCAACTCAAGGCTAGCACTCTACCACTTGAGTCACAGTGCCACTTCCCATTTTCTGGTTGTTTATTGAAGATAAATTTCTTGGACTTTCCTGCCCCTGGTCTGGCTTTGAACCATGATCCTCAGATCTCAGCCTCCTGAGTAGCTAGGATTACAGGCATGAGCCACCAGCACCCAGCTTTATATTTTTTTTTATTTTTATTTTTTTTGGGTCCGGTCATGGGGCCTGAACTCTGGGCCTGGGCACTGTCCCTCAGCTCTTCAGCTCAAGGCTAGCATTCTACCATTTGAGCCACAGCGTCACTTCCGGCTTTTTTCTTTTTTGCTTATGTGGTGCTGAGGAATCGAACCCAGGGCCTCATGCATGCAAGGCAAGTGCTCTACCACTGAGCCACCTTCCCAGCCCCTTTATATATATATTTTTTAATGCCAATCTGAGGCTTAAACTCAGGGCCTAGATGTTATCCCTCAGCTTTTATTGTTCAAGGCTACCACTTGAGCTCTACTTGTGGCTTTTTGCTGGTTAATTGGAGATAAGTCCCATAAGCTTTCCTGCCCAGGCTGACTTAAAACTGCAACCCTCAGATTTCAGCTTCCTGAGTAGTATGGATGGGATGAGCCATCCCAGCCTGGCCATACAGAATACTTGTAACAACTTTACTCCATTGTATTTTCATTCCCCTCCTTTTTCCTCACCAATTTTTCCTACAGTGTTTTGTAGGTTTATTATTTTACTTTGCCATTAACTTTTTTGAATTCTTTGTGTGTTCTGGATATTATTCCTTTATCTCTTAAATAGCTGACAAAGATTTTCTATAAATTGCTTTAGTTTTGTTCATCATGGAAGAGATTTATTGTCCTTGAGTTATGAACAATAACTTGGCTGCAAAGAGTAATCTTGCAACTTAAAATACTCTCTTTCTCTTATCTCTAGTGTTTTGACTAATATATAGCAGGAGTGGCTCTATTCTGTTCTTGTCTGTTTGTAGTCCTGAAGGCTTTGTAGCTAGACAAGAAGTTTTCTATTACTGTATTGAATGTTTCTGATGCTTTTAACTTATGTCTTTCTCTTCCGTTAGTGCCCATACAAAGTATATTTGGTCTTTTAATGGTACTCCCAGAGTTCTTTTATTTTTGGTTCATTTTCCTTCTTTTTTTATCTTCATCTGACTTTCGTTACTTTTCTATTTTCTGTCTTCCATTTGATTTCATCTGCCGGAGAGACTTTCCATTATCTTCTTAATTTAAAGAACTTTTGATCTTCAGAGCTTTAATTGACTTTTTTCAGGATTGCTATGTCAATTCTTTTATATCTTACATGAAATACCTTATTTTATCTATTCATATCCCTTTTTAGTTTTTTTAGTTGTTTATATCTTCTGAGTTCATTTGTTTATTTGTATTCTGACTTCATTGAAATGCATCTACATGTCGTTTGTCTCATTAATCGTCTTTATCATTTTTTGAGCTCAGAATTTGAGATTTCGCCCCCCTCAGTTGTTCATGTGGCTGTTGACTCTTTGAGGTATCATCTTTTTTTTCTTAGTTTATAGTTTATGTTTCTACTTTAAGATGTTCTCACCTGACATTAGTTCCTTGTTTGGGGTTTTTAATCATTTGACTTATTTCCAGCATTTTTTTACACATTCTGGAAGTACTAGAAATGTTGATGTACCATTTTACCCCACTGGCTTAGAAGTATGACTCAGAAATTAAAATTTCACCAATCTAATATCAAACCAAATATTAACATTTTTATCTAATAGCCTATCATGTAGTGTATGTAGGGAATTAGGAATTTTGTGTGATATGGTGTAAAGTTAGAAAGCTTATTTATGTAAGTATATAAAAATAGGCAATAAAATTAAGCAATTGAGAGAAATGTGAAGATAGGGAGAAGGGTTATGAAGTGTGAGGGCTTCAGGTAAACAAAATGCAACTGTGTAGGAATATAGTTCAGTTATTGTGGAGAAAGGTGCAGTAATCAGGTGTTGTAAAGGGATCAAAAAGTTAAAAATAATAATAAAAGGAGGTAGGATAGAGCACCAGAAGAATGGTAAATGAGAGGTAGGAAAAATGGAAAGAAAAAGAAAAAAACTATATGTATATATAGTTTTTAAAAAACAGTATGTTTAAGAAACATATATATGTATATATAGTTTTAAGGGAAAAATTTTAACAAAAGTGAATATTCTTTTTTGAGAAGAATTTATATCTATTGGGCTCACAGCATGATGTATACACTCCTACAATCCCTAGTCCTCAGGTTTCTGTCTGCAATTCTTCTGCATTTACTCAGGGCCCTGGATGGAACCAGATGCAGTATGGATACAGTGTTCTGTAGTTAGTTATGGCTCCAGATCAAGGGATGCTAGTTAGGCAAAGCAGAGCAAGTTTAGTGATGGGAGTAATCTGCTAAAGCTCAGTGGAGCAGTTCCAGGCATGTCAAATAGCTGTTGGGGTAAGTGCAGGGATTTCTTAAGAACAGCTACTGGACAAAAAAACACTTGACCACTCTCAAAGCCTGTTCCCTATCCTGCTCAGGGAATCTAGTGGCAGCTCTGGCTTGTCCACCTAAATTACCAATTTAATCATCTTTTTGGAGAGTGAAGGGGAAATAGCCACTGTCATTTGTGTAAATAAGCACACTAGGGGATTGGGAAGTGAGTTTAAAGCTCTAACCAGCTGGGTTTCTGTGATCTTTCTTTTGTCTTATGATAAAGATTCAGATGATGAATTCTAGCCAACTTCCTGTACCATTCCTTTGTCTTGGAGTAGAGACCTAGATACTAATGTATGGCTTCACCAAACACACACACACGCACACACACACCGACACACACACACACACACACCAGTTGGGCCACGTATGAGAGCCTTTAACCAGTCTACTTAGCCAAAAGTTTTCCCAGAGATCAAATGTATTTGTGTATGCACAGTAGGTTTGGCTGAAAGCAGCACTTACCGTTTCACCCATTCATCGGTCAAGGGGTGAGTATGGAGGCTTTGAATCAGCCCACTTAGCCAAAACTTTTTTTTGGTGGGGACAGGTATTTGCTCCTGGGAGCTGGGTTGACCTATGCACTGACCCTTAGGACTGAGGGACAGATTTTTTGTCCCAGGTAGTAAGGCACAGACACCAGACACTGCCAGTGCTTTGGGCCAAGCTGGCCAACCTGCACTTCATTCTTTGTGGAATTTATTTTTTCACAGGGTGACCCACTTAGGTGGCTTTTGCCAGAAGCAAAACAGTAAAACAAAACTGGGATCCAATCTGGGATGGTCAGAGGATGAAGCAGATCTGCATGGTGCTACTGGCTCCCTCCAAACAAGGTTTTTCTTTGTTTCTTTTAGAGATTGAGAGTCTAGTTGTTGTTGTTTTTTCCTAATGCTCTGTCCTTTTACTGGTACCCTCTGCTAATTTACTTTCTCACTTCACCTTGCAGACATATACCAGAGATTTTATGTCTAGTTTGTGGACATAACAGGAAAGTTATGTCCACCATAGCTTTCAAGATGTTCACAATCTTGAGAGTTAGCAAAACCTTTAAGCACAGTTTTACGCTGTGTTTCCAATTTCATATAGGCCAGCTTCCATATGTCTTTTTTGCTTTCTTATTTGACTGTTTCTGTCATAGCAATGTTTTCTTTTAATCTCCTTGGCTTATAATCATTATGATCATTTTGTCTTCTATTTCACCTACATGCTAGCAAATTTCATCTTTGTGTTGTCTCTCAGATTTGATCCTTCCACCCCATTTCTACAGCTTCTTCTTTAGTTTAGATGTACATTCATCCCAACTGGCCTCCCTGAATATTGGCTTACCCTATTGATATTTGTCCTCAGGTCCCTTAATTATTTTTTTGTAAAATTCCATTTTTATATTGTAACCCCCTCATCAAGAATCTGAGATGTATTTGGTGCTTCTTGGGCCAGTTTTCAATTGCAAATCCTAGCATAAACTCCACTCTCATTTTGCATAATTTATTTTTGTTTCTTAATACTACCTTCCAAAAGAATAGATCCCTAACCTCCTCCTAAATACATAGTTTAATCCCACCCAGGCTCAATCTAGTACTTTCTGAGGTGTTCTTCCCATCCCTTTACAACAAAATATTTATCGATAAAGTAAATATCTATCCCTCTTTTCATCTCTTAAGTGGAATGAGTCATTTTAAGAGTACATGGTTAAATAGGTGGATAACAACAGCTCAAGAGGTGTAGACTCTGTCTCTACTCAGCATCTCAAGCTGTTAGGTTTATAAATTCACATAGAATCTACTCGACTTGCTTGGGAAGATGAAACATTCACCCACCAAATTAGTGGAGTAGATGATCATCCTGCCATGGGTATGCAGCTCATCTTGGATTTGTAAATTGTTGCACTGACTCACACAAACATGCTCTCACCCTGTCAAGACCTCAGTCACACCAGCCTGAGGTCCTAGGAAATACCTTTCTGAGGGAATACTTTCTAGAACCCTCTCTCATGTTAGCATGCCTTCTCTAATAACCAGGTGGCTCACTTACCAAGTAAAAGTGAATGGTGGTGGGCATTTTTTGGACCTGGACTAAAACAGTGCACACTACTTCTGTTTACATTGCATTGGAGACATCTTGGTCACCGTATTGCAGACTGGAGACTTAGGAATCAGATTCCTTGGAAAAACACAAAATTAGGAATCTCAAAACCTATGAAAGAAGGGAGAAACAGATCTAGCTAGAAGTGAAACTGGCGTATTTCTCAAAGCAATGGCCAACCCATTGGGGAGCTCTATTGAGGTAATGTCTATGGAGCCAAAGTAGTTGTGCCTCATAGAGAGGCATGCCCTGAAGGACTGAAATGTAGAAAAGCTGCTGAGACTGTAACTGAGACTGACCTTGACTTAGGTGACAGATACTGTTTGCTGACTGCTATCCCTGCAGTTGGGCAGCAAGACCTCCTTAAAAAGTGTCTGGTGACACACCTACTTGTCTACAATGCATAGCCACAGTTACTGTGAAAGAGTCGGAAAATGTGATTTTCTCATGTGCCTAAGAAAATGGGAAAGCAGAGTTTGGTGATAACTAGCAGTCAGGCAAGATCTCTGCCCTTCAAGTTGATTTTATGAAAGGAAGTTTGGGGACTTCAATTAGGCAGACATATTTACTGCCGCTACTAGAACCCTTAGTGGGGCAGGGAGATGGGCATCAGACACTTAAACCTAGCTGTAATACCATGACATGCCCAAAGAGTTGGAGCCTAAGTAATGTTGTTTCCATCTCCAGTTTTTGTTGCTGACTTAAGCTTCATTGAGAGTATAAACAGCCCAAGCCAGAACCCTGTTCTTCAGTGTCTGGATGATCAGCAATTTATTCAGTCCAAACAGAGTAAGAAATATGACCATTGAGTTGTGCAATTTCTTTTGTTTACATGTGTACCTATTAGCTTTGACCTCCAAAGTGTTGAGAGCTTATAATCACTTTCCTGGTCCAAGAGAAAAGGCTAAAACACTAGAAATTAATCTCCCATTTTACCAAGTAGTATACTTGGCCATTTTGACAGTAACCTCTAAAGTTCTAGCAGTCAAAGGAAAATTTAGGAGATTCTCTGTGAAAATCATGAGGATGCCTTGCCCTCTATCACTCCTCCCAGGAAAGCATTGGGAAATTCAAAACAAACCTAAATCCTGACCACCCAGAGTTAACTCCTAGTCCTCTTGAACTACAGGGAACTGGATTTGGGATACCACCCCTACCACTGATGATCCTGAGCAAAGAACCTGGCAAACTGCCATCCTAAGTGGGTAAAGGACAGACAGATTAAAAAGAAAGGCCTCACTGGATAGGAAAATCTGGGTCCTCTCCTCCCCCTTCTCCTATCCCTCAGTGGTTTGCTGATTCAAAGCTAGAAGAAAATTGCTGTCCCATAGAAGATGGGATGATTTAACCATGAAGTGGAATAAGAACAGCAAGCCTTCCTACCTCCTTTGCATCCTCTTAGAGCCTTGCATCTATGACCTCCAAGATCCACACATCTCCTCCTGGAAATCAATAGGCTCCCTTTGTCTCCTTCAACAAGCTCATTCTGGCTTACTCAGAAGTTATATTACATTGAGCACTGTGTTAGTTCCTGGTCATCAGAAGCCACAGATGTATCATCACTCAAGACATATCATTGGTGTTTGGATCTGCCTTTCGCCAAAGGCAAATCAAATGACATCTCAGGATGCTAGACTGATGAGTGAAAGTACGTTGGTGTCCTATTGCTGTAAATTAACCAATTACCACAAAGGAAGAATCCTAAAACAACTGACATTTGTTATTCTAAAGTTCTGTAGATAAAAATGCTAAATGGGTCTTACTGGGCTAAAGATGTTGGAAAGAACTGCTTTAATTCTAGAGGCTCTAAGGAGAGTCTGCCTCCTTTCCTTTTCCAGATTCTAAAAGTTACCACCCATTCCTTGGCTCATCGATTCTTCTTCCATCTTCAAAGTCAGCAGCATATCACTAACCTTTTCACTTCTAAATCTCCTTCACTTCTAAGAACCTCTTCACTTTTTTTTGTTGTTGTTGGTCATGGGGCTTGAACTCTGGGCCTGGGTGCTGTCCTTGAGTTCTTCAGCTCAAGGCTAGCTCTCTACCACTTGAGCCATAGCACCACTTCCAGTTTTCTGGTGGTTGATTAGAGATAAAAGTCTCATTGATGTTCCTGCCTGCGCTGGCTTTGAACCATGATCCTCACATCTCAGCCTCCTGAGTAGCTAGGGTTACAGGCGAGAACCACTGGTGCCCACCCCTCTTTACTTTTATTGGACCCAGTCAGAGTCTTTTCCATTTATTATCTGATTAAGCCAGTTCTCATTACTGTGAATTTTAAAATTATATCTAAATGATTTGAAAACTAATTTCAGATGTTTTGCTATCCTCCAAAATGACAAGAAAAAAATACTGAAACAAGAATGAATCATTATATACATGTATTATAGTAGTTGTTTATGTTTGAGACTATGGGCTTGTGCTGAAAAATAGCCTCAACCAAAATTTCAGGAGAAAGCCTTTGGATTGCCTACTGAATGCTTCCTGTTCTCTCTTCTTCAATTTTTTCTTAGAAATTGGTGAGGTATGTTATCTGCCAGTAATCACAGGAATGTAGGTCAGGTAATTAGTAACCCAGTGTTTATTTACTTTGGAAAATAATTCAGTACTCTCCGGAAAAATAGGACAGTTCCCATTCTCAGAGTAGAATCCCAGAGCTCTTAAGAGGGGAGGGAAAACAACCCACCCCTTGGGTGTTCTAAGACTCAGTGCCAGGTCACCAGTTAATAAATGGCAGTGCTGGGAATTAAGACAGGTCTGTGAAACCCCTGAAGCCATGCTCTGGCTTCCCCAGGTCAATATGGTCCTGCCTGGTATTCCAACCTGAGATCCTGAGAGTTTATAGGCCCAGATGGACAGTAAAGGACCACTCATGCCCTGCTTCACTTTGGCCTGGCATGCCGGGGAGTAACTGGGAGCATTGGTCACTTCAACAATGAACTCCATGTTGTACATGGAATTAGACCCAAAGTTGAAAAGGGCTGGACAGATCCTGCCAAAAGTCCTAACATCTGTGCTAGGTAAACTTTTGTTCCTTCAATATAAATTTCACTCCTAGATTATTCCTTTAAATAAATGTAATATGACATACGGACCTCAGGGAAAACATCAGTGCAGTGGGAGTATCTTCTAAGGATCATCAGAAGTGTTAACTTCAATAAACAAACATCACATAATTTACATGAAGAAAAAAACAAGATCTGCTCAGAGGTTCAGGACTGGAGGGCTCAAGCTTTGTCCCAGGGCTCACCGGATGCTGAGAGTGTGCACAAAAAGGCAGAAACCAGCCTGGAGACTTTCTCCTTGGATTCTACTGGAATTGGTGTAGCCACTAAACTCTCACCTAACATATAGCCTTGATGAAACACTTCCAGGGGCCAGAGAAACACAGGATTTCACAACTTACAAGCAAAGCCTAACCCCAGGAAGTCACTAAGCTTTGTCTCCAACAAAATCAAGTCCCAGTGACACACTGAATAGACTGTCACTCCCCAGAACCATTCTCTTTAAATTAGAAGCATGTACTTTATTGTATCAGAGTGACATGAATAAGAACAGAAGAAGCTCTTCAGACCCAATCTCCTTTCCCCACCAAGATATCGACTCCAGAACAACTTAATTCTCTTCCAATCAGCCCCACTTTCTGTGGATACACCACAGCTATCATTTGTATTAGATCCTTCTATATCACCCAAGGGTACACACAAGGTCTTGAAAAATAATTTCCTCTTTCCCCACTGCCTTATCAATAAACTAGATACTTCTACCAAGTAATTCACCTACAATCTTATTTATGGTAGGTAGTAGAGTATTGGCAGAAACGGAGAGATCTGAGACTCTAGGAAATGGTGGTCCTCCATAGAACAGTCATCAGGGACTTTCTAAACAAGATCACAAGGGTAAGGAATGGCCTTATGCCCAATAGGGCCTAAAAAGCTCTGACTCCCTTCTTGGGAGAGCAATTGCTTTTGCAACATTAGATTTTTAGTTTACACAGGCAGTGTATCAGAAAGAAAACCAGTCCCATCTCTTGCATTCCTGTGTTAGTCTCTGTTGCTGTGACAAAAAATGTTTGAGCAAATCAACTTAAAGAGCCAGGATTTATTCTGGCTCATGGCTGGCTCCATTGCTGTTAGGCCACAGGCAAGGCAGAAATATCATGGCCTAAGGGCCATATAGAGGTAAACTTCTCACCCTAAGGAATACAGGAAGCAGAAAGAGACAGGGAGTCCCCAGTGGCACACTGTCTACCCTTCAAGGGACACTCCAGTGAACTACTTCCTTCAACAAGGCCTGCCCTCCTAGTTTCCACCATCTTCTAATAAAGACATTGATATAAATCCATCAATGGAAAAATTCATGATAAAGTCAGAGCTCTAATTATCTAGTCACCTCCCTGGGGCCTCACTTCTAAACATTGCATTAGGGACTAAGTTTTCACCAATGAAGGTTGCAAATTAATTCCTGACTACTTTAGCAGCCTTTCTTCCCTCCTCCACCCACAGGAATGAAATGATACTGTATAATACGATTCCCTTACCAAGGCTGAATTTGTCCATGGAAAATACTCAAGTACATGCCTAAAACTGCAGATTAAATATCAAACCATATACACTTTAGTCTTTACCAGATATAAAGCTTTCATCTTTCCTACTTAAAGCATTTTACAGCTATTCTTTGGCAAATTAAAATTGTCAGCATTACTACTCAAATGATTTATAAGGATTACCACTAAGGGACCAACAGGCAGGTAATGTAGACACTGAAGATACACTGGGTGAAGGGATGATTCACGTCCCTAGCCACGTCCTTAGCAGGACAGGGCAAGATGGTGCAAGATTTCATCACGCTGATGGCAATTAGCATGCTGAGTGAGCGCCACTCTGGATCCCAAAGAAACTTGGCCTTTACTAAACCTCTCTTTCTCTTGCCAAGACTGGAACCATGTCAACTTGTAGCAAGGCCTACGATTGTATCATTGCATGAGGATTTGGCATCCCTGTCATTTGAGCACAATTTGGCTCTGTACTGTTTCATGCAGGTAGGATGGAGGTTGCCTTTCTCACCTCCGTGGTTTGCCTTCTGCCTCTGCGTATGAAGCCAAAGTTTCCAACTAAGTCTCTGCACAGTGCTAAAGAAAAATAAGGTAACAAAGGACTGGTTGTGGTAAAACTATGGTCTTTCTGTTGGTCGAAAGAGTGGTAGATCTTTATAAAACACTTGAGATCATGATTATTGGTTAGCAGCCGCTATGCAAGCCTCTTCTATCTCTTACCCTCTCACTAATCTCCTCTATTCCTCCCTAAATCTTTGTCCAGGCAGCTAATTTCCAAAAATAATGCTTCCTCCACTTGAGATCTGTTTCAGTTCACACCCTATGCTACATAAGTTTTCAGGATCTTTTACTGCTAATCTCAGTCCCCAAAATTCCTCTAAAGACTCCACAACCAAGTTTCTCTAAATCCATCTCTAGTCTCCTGCAGCTCAGTATGGCTTCTCTGCTCCTTTGGCCTGAGGACACAGAAAATACAGATGAAATAAGACCCTAGCCTTGCCCTTTCAAAGCTCTCCATCTGGTGGAGGGATGGCAGGTACTAATTCACATGAAGTTCACATGAAGGCAGTATATTTAGGAAGTCTCAGGCAGGATCAGGAAAACAGAAGGAAGAACAAGGAGTCTTGGGTTGGGTTAAACAGATTTAAATCTTCCACTTCCTGGTATGTGATTTTACATGTAACATTTCTAGATCCCCATCTTATCCACAAAGTATGAATAATGATGCCCAACATATGAGATATTGGAGAACTGGGTAGATTGTAAGCCTGGCCTTCTTGTGAGAGTCCAATAAGCATTTTTTTTATCCTCATGGTAGATAAAATGGTGTCATTCTCTGAGGCTAATGACTACAACAGGGCTTAGAAGATGGTTTGTGAAGTCAGGAAATCTGATTTCAAATCCTACCACAGGATGTGGCTTTCCTGGACTTGTTTCTTCATCTATACAATGATAAGACCTAACTGAGAGAGCTATTGGGAGGACTAAATGGAACAATCCCATAAGCTGAGTAGTATGGGTGCCTAACAGAGGCTTGTCACTGCTCCAGAGATCCTACAGCCTTGGCTGTAGGCACTTGGCTGTGTCACTCTCTAGCCAAATTGTTCTACATAGCACCATAAGGATCTCACAGGGATCATAGACAGGCATCCTTACCACTAGCTCCAGAAAAGTCCTTTCATTGGGAAACCACTCTACCCAAAGTTGCCAAAGCTTTGTAGAAATATCTGTTTGCTCAACTGATTTCAACACTCAGCTGTTGGCTCTTGAATCCTTGTTTGCCTGAAACTTTCTTCCCAATAGATGGTTTACCTGTTCACCTTTGAGTAATCAGCGGTACTGTTGGTAGTCTGCACACTGCTCAATTCAGTCACTCTACAAGTTGGACTATGATCTTGCCATTGAGCTGTGATGATACTAGAATAACAAGTGTCTGTCCAGTTTACACAGCCCCCTTTGCCATGCACTTGATCCTCACAACAACCCTGTGAGGGTGATGGGTAGAGATTAGTCCAGTAGGATAAATACAGATGGACCTTCAGCATCCAGTCTAGGTCTTTTTAATTGGGTCGGAGGCCAGGAAGGGAATTATCTTGGCACAGCATACCACATGGTAGATTGGTTTGAGGGTGGCTTGACAAAGTGATGGCTGCATCTCAAGACCATCAGACCTTTTTGGTCACCTACATCAACTTCTTACCTTACAAGTGTTAGGAGAGGTTCTAGAAAGAGAAGTAACTTGCCTAAAAGTATGTGATCGTTAAATGCAGAGTTGGGAACAGGATGCTGATCTCCGAATTTCCTCGATGGAGATTTTCTCACTAAACCACTATACTGCCCACAGCATTTGGTTTGATACAATTTAAAATGAAATGTATCCATCATCTAGATCAAAAAGCAGAACATTATCCTAAAAGAGCCCCTATGCCCCTTTGAAGATATTAGATGCTAAGAATATTGTTACCTTATTTCTAACATATCATATTGTATTTTTCTCTATATATAGAATCGAATCATATAGTATTAATATTCATGCCCTTTTTGGCCCAACCTCATGTCTGTGCAATTCATATGAGTTTTTGCATGTAATTGTAACTCATGGCTTTTTATTATTATATAGTATTTCATTGTATGGCTGTAGTACAAAACTTTTATATAGCCAGGAGCCAGTGGCTCACACCTATAATCCTAGCTACTCAGGAGGCTGTGATCTGAGGATCGCGGTTCAAAGCCAGCCCAGGCAGGAAAGTCAGTGAGACTCTTATCTCCAATAAACCACCAGAAAACCAGAAGTGGAGATGAGACTCAAAGTGGTAGAGCACTAGCTTTGAGCAGAAGAGTTCATACAACAGTGCAGAAGAGTTCAGACACAGTACCCAGGCCCTAAATTCAAGCCGCATGACCATCTAGAAAAAAACCACATTTGACTGTGAATTGATATTCAGATAATTCCCAGTAAAGGGCTATCCCCCAAAAAGTGTTGCTATAGATTTTCTGGTTTATCTCTTTTGGAATTCCTGAGTCATGGGGCATGCAAATAGTTTAAAATGTAATGCTAAATTGTTTCCAAAAATTAATTCATCCATCCTGTATATATAAGGTTGTTCCCCAACCCTATTTTCAGGTGTGGAAAACCAATGCCCAACCAGGGCAGATGACTTTTCCAGATCACACAGACTGACAGTAGTGTAATATAGGCATGAGCAAGTATATTGAGGGTAAGCATAAACGGAGGAATCAATATTCTCTTTCATATTGAATGATTCTCTCCAGTGTGATTTTTTTAACTAGAATACAGTTTTTTGATACCCCATTTATTCAAATATATTAATATATATTTATATTTATACTATTTGTAAGATCAGAGAACAAAGCCCAGATATGGTACCCTCTCCAGGTAGCCTACATCCTTTGTGGACACATGGTCTAATGCTAGGTACATGCAACTGGACATACTGTTTTCACACTAATCTGTGTGTGTGTGTGTGTGTGTGTGTGTGTGTTAGAGATTAAACACAGAGCACTGGACATGCTCTATTACTGAGCTATGTCACCAGTGAAAATCCTATTTTCAATCAGAAGGGGCAGATGAGAGAGGAAAAAAAATCAGAGAAATCCCTGACAACCAGGAGATAAAGAAAGTTCTGGGTGCATGAAGGCAGGGAGACAAGCAAGTCAAACAGCTTGAAGCCGGAAATGGTTTTCTAACCAGCTGTGAATTTGAAGATCCCATATGTGGTATAACATTAAGCTGCTATTTTGGAAATTCTTTCATCTTTTCAGGAAGCATCTTCGGAGCCCTTCCTTCATCTTGGAAGGCAGCCAGTGTTCTGCAACAATCACTTTATCAGCAGGAGCGGATGCATTCTGTATGCAACTATATCATTCTGAAAACAGGCTTTAAAAAATTACCTCCTAGATGAAGAAAGACACATCTTTGAGCGGTGTTTCTGTTAAGCACCAACTGGGCAGCTCAGAATAATATTTTGTTTTGTTTTTACCCCCTTTACAATGGCAAAATCTTAGCACCTTACTGATTTCTTTAAAAGACTGAGGGTCCTATCACTGAGTGGGATTTTTCCATTAGCACTAATGCCTATGATTACTGGCAGTCAGCTGTAGCATTCTCTTAGCTGTTCATTGTAATCTATCATTATTTATTGAGTTGTTCTAGACACTGTTGTAAATGGAGCAATGCATAAGATAGCAATAATTGCCCTTTCATGTAGCTCATGCTTTGCAGAAGGTAGACAGATGCAGATGTTAGACAAAAATTGTAAGTATGCTAGGTACAACAAAGGGAGAAGAAAGTGATAAACTCAAAGAAAGGTTAGGAAGCTCTGTGAAGGACAGGCAGTGGATGGGGCCAGATGAAAGAAGGGAGAGCAGAGTTGGTAAGAAAAAGCTCTGGCCTAATGTGATCATCATCTGGCTTCAGGAGAGAAATGAGAGTATTTGAGGAACTGAAGGAAAACCAGCATGAATGGCTAAGTGACCGTGTGCACAATGCCTTGAATCTTAGGAGTGAAATCTATACAATGAAATAACACACAGTTAATCCAGGAGAAACTGGTCCAGAATGATAACATTGAGTTTTACATGGTAAATTTACTAGATTTCAAAGATTAAAAAAAGCAATTTGGGAAGCAAGAAAAAAAAATGACCAAGTGACTTACACAGAAAAAAAAAATCAAAACAGGTTCACATATCTATAAGCAACTTCCAATGCCAGGTTAAAATATAGCAACAGATTTAAGCAAAATTAAAAAATAAGATATTATTGCCTCAAATTAGGCAGTGAAAGAAAAGCGTGAGATTTATAAAGGACAAAAAAACCTTTGATTTAATTTTTACTCCTATAAGAAAATAGGTATTCCATAAATAAATGGACTATTAAGTATATTAAACTGTAGTGGTTAAAATGTAAGCTATTATAAATATAGGAAAAGGCACACCCATTATTATAATGGAATTTACACATGTCTTTTATAAGCTCTAATTAAATGCTTGATCAAAATAACAATCAAGGGCTGGGAAGGTAGCTCAGTGGTAGAGTGCTTGCTTTTCATGCATGAGGCCCTGGGTTCGATTCCTCAGCACCACATAAGCAGAAAAAGTCGGAAATGATACTGTGGCTCAAATGGTAGAGTGCTAGCCTTGAGCTGAAGAGCTGAGGGACAGTGCCCAGGCCCAGAGTTCAGGCCCAGGACTGACAAAAATAAATAAATTAAATAAATAAATAAATATCAATGGTTGAATGTTTGAGAAACTTTAAATTGGAGAGATCAAATTAGCAATATTCGTATCCACAGATCACTCACCAAAAAGAAAATAATCAAACATTGTGTGCCTTTTGATATACTCAGCAATACCTTTGAAGTTCTTTTGGAAAACAAAAAAACAAAAAACTTTTTTTAATCAAGATCCTGAATCTGGCAGACCACTTGGCAAGAAATGCAAATGAGAGAGGAATAAATTAAGGAAACCCATGGAGAGCAATCAGCCAAGTACAGAAAATTTTCCACGAAATGATTCGAGGGGAAAGGATCAAAGATAAAAGGAGAAAACAGTTGAAATTAAAAACAATTTAAATAAATAAATACTAATTATTAGGCCCTTGGATTCTGAAGGATTTTTTTTTTTGGTCGGTCATGGGGCTTCAACTCTGGGTCTGAGCACTGTCCCTCAGCTCTTCGACTCAAGGGTCCTTGGATTCTGATTCAAAACTAACTGTAAAGAAGAATTGAACTTTCTGGCAGCAATGACCTCTACATAGCATGCCTCTAAAAAAAAAGATCATTTCTCTCCAAAAGAGAAGAGAGCAGATAAGCAGCAGTGCAAAGCACCACTTCCCACCTCTTGGCTGTGAAGTGCTCAAGATGCGGTGAAATTGCTATGATTGAGCCAAGTGTAGTGTGGAATACACCTGTAACCAGAAGGTGGAGGCAAAAGGATCGTGAGTCTGAGGCCACCCCCAGAAAAAAATGGTAGTGGCAAAGAAAGCATTTGGGATTGGGAGCTGGGATCATAGCTTAAGTGGTGGACAATCTGCATAGCATGCACAAGATTCAAGATTTGGTCCTGAGCACAATTCATTTAAAAAGAAAAGAAGGAAAAAAGAAATTTTCCTTCAGACAGAAACAGCACTAATGGAACCTGATGCACACACACACACACACACACACACACACACACACACACCAGTGGTTGAGACCCTCAGGAAAGTTTTAATATGGATTGAATATTAGTATATTTAGAAATTTTAGAAATTCTTGATTATGTATATGTGATAATGGTGCTATCAATGAGCGGATGTTTCTTTTTTTGAGTCATTTTCTGCTATAGACATAAGCTGCAGTATATTTATGAATGAAAGAATAATTGTCTGGAAATTGACTTTCAAAATACAGGACACACACACACACACACCAGTGGTTGAGACCCTCAGGGAAATTTTAATATGGATTGAATATTAGTATATTTAGAAATTCTTGATTATGTATATGTGATAATGGTGCTATGAATGAGTGATGCTTCATTTTCTTTTTTGAGTCATTTTCTGCTATCGACATACGCTGCAGTATATTTATGAATGAAAGAATAATTGTCTGGAATTTGACTTTCAAAATACAGGACACACACACATGTACACACACATATACACTATACTCAGATGGCTTCCCAGGAATATTCTACTAGCCATTTAATTAAATGTAATATAATTTAATTATGTAACAAACAATGGAATGCTATTTAAAGTGCCCTCCAAGAATTGAGAATGCATTCACCCATTTAATCCTCATGGCAAAACCCCTGAGCTGAGGATGGGCCTCACTTTGTATTTGAGGCCACTGAATCACAGAGATATGAAGAATCTTGTCCAGGGTCACACAGTTAGAGGTGGTAGAGACAGACTAGAAACCCAAAGATGTACTCCAGGATAAGTCCATTAGGGCCACACATATGGTCCCTTTAACAAGCACCCCCAGGAGCTGTGCAAACACAGAACAGCCTTTACAAATGTATATACAGGTCTACCAAAAGCCCTGTGCAAGGCAGGCTTTCCTAAGTGAATAGGGGCCAGCTGTAATAAATGCCTGAAAAACTCTTGCCAGTTTCACCCTTAGCAAATGAGCTCCCTAAATGCTGCCTTGTTCCCGAGAAGGCTGAATTCAGAGGTATGTGTGCCAAGACTGTACCGATTAAGCTCCAGAACCTCCTTGATAACTCTGCATTACTTCTTGGAAACAAAGCCGTTGTGAAAATTGCCTGATAGGAAATGAGGTGATGTTGGTTTAACTTCTTTTGTCTACTCTGGTTTCTCCAGCTGAGAGAGACAGCCCTCAGCCCCCATGTTAGAAACCCTGGCCTGAGATCAGGCCCAGTCAAATGTGAATCTGTAAGCTAGGGAAAGAGCATGGAGATACATTTTGACAATGTTCTTCGTGGATTCTTTCATCTGTTAACTAAGAAAGTACAATCTAGGGCTGGGAAGTTGGCTCAGTGGTAGAGCGCATGCCTTGCATGCCTGAGGCCCTGGGTTCGATTCCTCAGCAGCACATAAAAAAAAAGCTGGAAGTGGCGCTGTAGCTCAAGTGGTAGAGCGCTAGCCTTGAGCTGAAGAGCTGAGGGACAGTGCCCAGAGTTCAGGCCCCACGCCCGGACCCCCCCCCAAAAAAAGAAAGTACAATCTAGAGGCTTAAGGTTTGGATGGGTATAGGGACAGCAGAGAGAAAACTCAAAAAGGCCCATATGTAGGATCTCTGGACCAGGAACTATGAGAAGAGATGGATGTCAGTTGTGTGTGTGGGGAGGGGGGGGTAGTGGTGATATTGGTGGTGGTGGTGGTGGTGGTGGTGGTGGTGGTGGTGGTGGTGGTGGTGATAGTGGTGGTCGTGGTATTTTTTTGTTTTGAGAGTCTCCTCTCCCTTGCTTCTTTTGGATCCTTTGGGAGAGTTCATTTCTGCATTTACTGTGACTCCTGTCAGTCACAATATCTGACGTTCCCTTCCATGATCCAGGCTAACCAATTAGATTCTTCCATGAGATTAATACATAAACATCAAGAGATACAGGCCTGCCTCTAGATCTGAATTAAGCAATAAAGTAACTTATTGCCAGATTTGGTAGCTCATGCCTGGGATTCCAGCTACTTGGGAAGCAGAGACAGGAGGAATATGGTTTGGTGTTAATCCAGGAAAAGTAATAGTGAGTCTTAGAGAGCAACCCAAGCCAGGCACTAGTGGCTCGCACCTATTATCCTAGCTACTGAGGAGGCTGAGATCTGAGAATCACAGCTCAAAGCCAGCCCAGGCAGGAGAGTCTGTGAAGCTCTTTTCTCCAATTAGCCACTGGAAAACCAGAAGTGGTACTGCGGCCCAAAGTGGTAGAGTGGTAGTGTTGAGTAAAAAAGCTTAGGGATAGCACCCCGGCTGAATTCAAGTCCCATGATCAACTGAAAACAACAAAAAACTAGGTATGGTGGTATATATTTGCTACAAAGAGGCAGAGGAAGGCTCACGGTCTGAGTCGAGCCCTAGACAATCATTGAAAAACCCTCTCTGAAAAAGAGGTAATGCAAAAAGGGCTGAGGTTTGGTTCCAGAGTAATTCCCCTGAAGGAGCATCTGTTTCTTTCCCCTCTTCCCTTCTTTTCTTCTTTCCTACCTCTTATCCTTACCTTATCTTTATTTTTTTTTTAGTGGGGAGAGATGCTTACTTGTCTGCTTTGATGGTGGCAGCATTGGTTTGTTTGGTGTGTGGGGATGGAAGGTAGGGCCTTGCACCAGTGTTCTCCCACTGAATGATATCTCTGTCCTCTCTCTTTCCTTTTTACCTTCCTCTTGCCCTCCTCTTCCTTTTCTAATTTCCTGTCTTTTGGAAGGAAAGGAATTGCAATGTCCTCCCAAGTCTGGGAGGACAGATCTACTGTCTCACTTGGCCCAGACAACATTGAGAAAGTTCCAGAACACTTCTGCCTGCTGTTTCTGCCCATCTGGCTTCCTCTGCCTTACCTCAGAAACCTGTCCAAAAGTGACACACACAAGGAGCCCCTCTTCCTCTGCAAACTCCCAAGCTGTTGCCAATCAGTTTAGTGGGAGAGAGGGTGTGATGGCGTTTAGATCTGGAAGGACACACAGCTCCCTAGAACAGCTGGCTGTCCTTGCAGGGGAGCACGTGTGCTCTGGGCCTTGTGCCAGGAGCAAGCAGCCAGCACAGCCCTCTAAGCCCCAGCGCCTCAAGGGGGTGGGGAGGTCTCTTCTTACACGTGCCAGTGGGGCCCACGCACCTAAGCACTCAGTCATCTGTAGATATTTGGAAAAGGTCATTCTACCCCACGAGTGGGTAGGAAGGTTCTCTCGCAGCTGTGCATGAGAGCCCAGGTCAGCACAAAGCCTTAACTGCTTTGTTGAGACAACTGAATTAATAAATCCTGGTGCCTGGCAACACCTGGACCATAGGAATTAAGAAACAGACAGACAGACACAGGAAAAGAAAGACAGAGACAGAGAAGGAGTAGCAGAAGCAGGAGGAAAACAAAGGTGAAAGAGAGTTGGGAGCTGTACGAGACTTCTGATGTCCACACAGTGCACTTTTACAGCCAGCATCCCAGAACCATTTTTTTCTTTCTTTTTTGTCGGTCATGAGGCCTGAACTCTGGGCCTGGGCACTGTCCCTCAGATCTTCAGCTCAAGGCTAGTGCTCTACTATTTGAGCTACAGAACCACTTCCGGCTTTTTTTCTTTATGTGGTGCTGAGGAATCAAATCCAGGGCCTCATGCATGCAAGGCAGGCACTCTTCCACTACGCTACCTTCCCAGCCCATTTTCTGAAATGCACAGTGATTTACACCAGGCAGGTGCCCCACAAATACTGTGTGCAGATGTGGATTTTCCTGAAGCTAAACCTTTCCTGTTGTTAAACTACCAGTGTCCTGGGTGGCAAGGGGAAGCTTCCTCGCTGGCCTCTCCCATTTGTAGTTTATCCAAGCCCAGATTTGGTCAAACTAGGAGCTCCAGTATAGCCCACACTGCAATGCAGTTATTTACATAAAACATTTCAACAAAATGCACACTCTTGAGTCTTCTTTCCAAAGTGCAAGAGGCTTTAAGATGTGACCAATGTCTGTAATTTATACCAAGAGAACTGCTGTCTCTTGAGATTCCCTGCCCCATATGCCCCATCTACACACACACACACACACACACACACACACACACACACACCACTGTGTAAAAAAAGCAACATAGATACATGGTCACACATACCGGCATATTCTCTTGTACATGTCATTACACAGACTTTCTTCTTTCTATGTTCCTCATTTTGCTATTAATTTCAAGGGTGATAGTCTCTAAATGTTATATTATATTACACTATATATTACTGTTGCCTATTCCTAACAAACATAGTTGTTAATCATCTCAGGCCCTTGCTGTAATCAGTTTGAGATGTGAACTTCTTTACCTTTCTCTACATTGACACATACATAAACATTCATCAAGTATTTCTAGATCTAAAATTATTCCTGAACTTGTTTTTCAGCAACTAACTTAATTTTATATTTGGGGCATTCCTTCAACTCAGTACATACAGGCCTAACGCTGATGGTTGCATAACATTTCACCCATATCAACTTATGTTCACCCAGATGTGTGTGTGTGTGTGTGTGTGTGGTGTCCAGTATGTGTGGGTTGTGTTGTAGTGTATGTTAGTGTATGCGTGTATAACCACACTCACATACTATATATTTGTATGTGTATGTGTTTATGTGTGTACACACACTAACATCCCATAGTATCCTATCCCCATATGGCACTGTTCCCACCCATGGCCCCCCGCTGGCTGAACTTGAGGCTGCTGATATGTGGTTCCCCCTCCCTCACAACCACCTCTGTACCTCACTGGCTTGCTCTCCCTAAGTAGTTAAATGTGCTCCCCTTTGGGCCCAGGCTGTGCTGCTGAGCAGGCTGCTTTTATCATCTTCCCAGACTCCACTTGGACTATGGGTTTAAAAACTGCAGCTTGGGAACCAAACTCAGGGTCTGGCAAACTACCTGGAAGTTGCTGTGGTGACAGAGAGTAGGCAGAAAATCAGCCAGCTCAGTAAGAAGTAAAGGTTGAGGGCGGTCTTGGAGCAGCAGCATGCCCCACACCCTCAGGATTAGAAGCCTGAGTTTCAGCTCTACCCTGACATTAACTCTGGGCCTCATTTCTTCCTCTAAGAAATGAGGGTGCCTGCACTGATGCTTCTAGAGCCTTTCCAACACAAATGTTAGGCTCTGTGGGTGAGTGTCTTCTCCCTCAGAGCTAGGATCGCCCTCTCATACCCGATCTTGCCTTTGTTCCCTGCACTTCTGCCAGAGCAGAAGCTAGGCTAGACTGGAGAGGCAGGGCTGAAGTCTGCTCTGGAGGCCAGAGTCAGTCCGGGGTGTTTAAGGCCTTCACAGAGCTTCACTTCCTCCTAAGACACCAAGTGCTCTCACTACACAGTAATTGCTCCCAGGGACAACAAGCACTTTTTCTTTTTAATTAAAAAGCGGTAATATTTCAGCAACCTCTGAGTACTCTCTACTCTGCTGAGTACTTGTATGATAGTGCCTATTAATCTAGATTCGCAAAGTGCAGCATCTAATATCGCTCTCTTTTCTCCCATCAGGATCTAGACAATAGTTCCTATTTCTGCTTCTTTCTGCTTACTAACATGATTACTGTCTTGTTTTTTAAAAAAAAAATTCCAACAAGTCAGACATAGTGGCACACCCCTTTTATCTCAGCACTCCAAGAGGATCATGAGTTCTAGGTCAGCCCAGGCTATATAACAAGACCTTGTCTCAAACAAACAAACAAAAAATCTGAGATAAATAATTAAACTTAGGGAATAGAGAGTTTTCCAAACACTTAAGCTACCTCTGTCTCCATAAATTGTCATCAAGAATAGTTTAGCAAATCACTCTTTCACGCTAGTGTTTTTCAGCCTTGCATTATTGATGTTTTAGGCCAGATAATTCTGTGTTCTTGGATGATTAGCAGCGTATCTGATCTCTACTCACAGCAAACAAGCAGCATTCCCCCAGTGGCAACTGCCCAAAATATCTTGACACATTGTCAAGTGTCTCCTCAAATCTCCGAGTGTATATCCCCACTGAGATCCACTATACAAATACAAATAAAATACAGAGAATGAGGGAGAAACTGAGAGCACAAAATCAAGAGAGAAGACTGTGACCCTGACAGCTACATATAATTCCTGTTCTCTAATTCCTTTGACCCCAGTTAACTCACTCCTTGTTTTACTGTACTTACCAAGTAATTATTGAGTAACTACCAGGGGTCAGTAACTAAGCCCATATAATTAGGCTTATATAACTAAATGTATTTTAACTAAATCATTATAAATGAATATATACCTCCCAGGTAGCTTTAGTCTTCCAAATGAAGGGAAGACATGGGAACAAGTCATTTCCAGATTGTATGGTTATGTCTCCATCTTCTACTAGCACCTGGCTCTCATCTCTGACCAGCTCCTTTCACCTTCGTCTGCCATATTGGACTGCCATATTGGACTAGGAAATGAGAGAGGAATAAAAAAGAGGAAAGGAAAAGTCATCATAATTTCCAGGGCCTTGAAATGAACATCTGAAGTAAATACAATTTAAGAGAACTCAGAGATCCTCTCAAACCCTCCATTTCCAACCCCACCAATGCCAGCCCCCAAGCAAGAAATCTCCAAGCACTTTGTGTGTATCTGTCCCCTAGACATAATTAATCTTGGTCTTGCTCAATAACTCTCAATCTGAACTATTTGCTGGTTTTAGAGCAGAATCTGTGGCATAGTCTCTGGATATTGACCAATTCAAACATTGCAGTTGAGCAAATAGAAGCATGTTAATTTTTAATTTCACTTTGCTGATAGATCAGGTTCCTCTCTGTCCTATACTGATAATCTCTGTGTCAGAAGAAACCATGCAATCCTGCCCTTGCAGTCTGCTCATCTGGCTTTCCTGGACCTCGCTGGGCTTTTCAAAACAGCAGCTTTTTGGCATTGGCCTCAGCCATCTTAAGAGAATAGAGGGGCTTCTGAATTGGGCAGCCCTAGATCCCAGCACCAAGCTGTACAACATGGTACTAGGAATTAAAAAGGAATTTCCAGTGGAGATCTTTAAGGTTTAGACTTTGGGTCAGGGATGGAGCTTCTCTTCTACAAAAGGAAAGTCTGTGACAGGGAATGTAATTATTTCCATGGTTACTAGCTCATGATAAGCCACGACCGACCGACCACATCACCTCACATTCTGGAGGCAAGACTGTCCTCAGGGGAGACTTGATCACAGTGCAACATAAGGACAGAAAGCAACAGTAATGTGTTCACTTTATCACCTAAGAGCTCTACCGCTGGCTAAGTCCTTCAGCTCACATAAACATCACGCCATACCGAGAGGAATGAGCAATATCCCCGTTATGTGGAGGAAATTGTGGATAGCTGACCTGCCCAAATTTGCAGTTTATTTCTTGGGAGGGAGAGGGGAGTCCAATCACTACACATGAAGATCTGTCACATTTTTAACCTCTTTTTTTTTTCTTTCGTTGCCCCTTCTGCCTTTGAGGCTAAAGTGATTTCAGTTAGAAAACCACAATTTAACATCCGTCAAGAAAAACAACAGAAGCAGTGCTCTCCATCTGGATGGAATCTATTCTTCCATTTTTTGCCATTTGTCTACCTGTCACTAACTTCAGAGAAAACATTCTAACACTGCTCTTTGCCGCCTCCAGCCATTCTCAGGGGCTGCTGGGCAGAGAAGGCAGAGGGGATTTTAATGTCAGAGATTCACTGAACAGTTATTTATTCAATTGGTTAATTTAAATAATTCATTCCAGAGAAAGACTCTGTGTGTGTGTGTGTGTGTGTGTGTGTGTGTGTGCGTGTGTGTGTGTGTCACAGCTTCATTTCAAGATGTTGGCAAGAAACTAAAAAAAAAAATGAAGGGAAATTGTTCAATGCTCAAAAGTAGATGCACCAAATTATATAAGCCTTTTAGAATTTGAGAACTGGAAAGAGATTAAGAAATGGATAAATCAAGATTTTCAGCCTTTTTCCAAGGAGCTGTTTCTGAATTCTCTTAAATTTTGTGATCATCAGAGACATGACTCTTACTGTGGCTGGAGACAAAAGGGATGGTGTTTTCATGTGCTGGCTTTAAGGCCTCCTAATTCTCCCCATTGGCTGTAGTGACATTATTTTCTTCTTTCTTTCTGTTTATTGCTTTAACTCAAGGCCTCACGTTCACTAGGCAAAAAATTTACCATGCCCAGTCTGTAATGGCATTTCTCTGGGACATTAGTCCCATAGAAGAAGTCCCATAAGGACCTTCTTTCTTATGATTTCCACAGCTCACAAATGTTTGGGAAATATTCTTGGATATTTGCAAGGTGTGTCTGCACAATAAATGCTGACACATTCAATGACATAGGCAGGGATATAAAAGACAGAACATATTAACTTGCCATCTTACTTCAATAATGTTGTAACCCTAACTCCGAACTGTGATAAACAGTAATACTGACACTTCACAAAACATATTCTGAGAGATACACAGGCTTTGGTGATTTTTCCTGGCCTTGCTCTCCTCTTGCATCCTCAATGTCAGCGCCACCTTCAGGCCAATGATAGGATAGCAATTATAGGTATCAAACTCAGGCCTTGATACCTAGCAGAGAAAAAGCAGAGTCCATTCTTTCATGTGGCCTAGAGTAGGAGGAAAACATGCCCTGGTGTTTATTCAAAGCCTCACTGGCTAAAATCAGACCAGTGGACCTGGACCAATCACCAGCAAAAGGAATGACATTTCTTTCTAAGCAATTCTTTGCAAGCTGAAGGTAGATCAGCTCCCCTAAAGCATGTAACGTCATGGGACTTTTACTAGTTATAATAGATTCCTGGGGCTCTGTTGGGAAGTGAAAGAGACTAACTAGGCATTCAACAGTGTCCCCCACACTTCAGAGCCCCTTTTACAACTAACACATTTGTAAGGGTTGATTTAATATGTCAATTTGACAGAGCCATGGGGTGTCCAGAAATTTGCTTGAGCATTCTAAATGTGTCTGTATGAGTGTTTGCATGTCTAAATGTGTTTGCATGAGCTTAATATTTTAATTGGTGCTCTGAGTAAAGCAAATTGTCCTCCCTAATGTGAATGAAGCCTCATCTAATCCTAAATGGAATCAATCCTAAAACAGATAAGTAAAAGGGAATTCCTCCTGAGGCATTAGTGTTTACTTGCATTTGGACTCAACTGAAATATTAGATCATGGCATTTCAAGTCTGCTTTTTTGGAACTGGAACTCACATCATTAGCTCTTGTGGTTCTTGGGCCTTTGGACCCAAACGGAACAAACCTTCACATAAGCTCTCCTGGACATGCAGATTGCTGACTGTAGATCTTGGGACTTTGCAACATCTAATTCTTTAAAGTAAGTAAATAGTAACTAAGTTATTAAAACAATCTATTGTCTATTTCTCTGGAGGGTTAGGATTAAGTGAGCTAATAATCTGTTTCTCTGGAGAATAGAACCGATAGTCTGTTTCTATTTTTAATTTTTACAAAAGTATTAGTGTCCCTTAAAACTTAGGTCCCTCCATACCCTTTGGAAAACTGTCTTTGAGAGATTTAAAATCCTTTATGTGGCATTCAAATCCCATTATGATTAGACTCCATCTTATTATCTAGTCTGAGTATGGGTCTCCCAGCAAGCAAAATACTCTTAGAGTCTGTCTTTTGCATATGTTAGCTTCTCTGCTGCTTTCCCTCTTCCCATTTGTCAAGTACTACTTAGCTTTCAAGTATGTTTTAAACATCATGTCTCTGTAAATCCTTCAATGTACATCAGCCCACACCTACACAATCCTCAACCTACTTAAGAGTAGTCAGCCTGGGGCCTAGCTCTATCACTGACTGTCTGTTGAGACTTAAGCAAGTTATTCACTCTTTGTGTGTGATTTACCTGTGTTCCTCTTCCAGAAAACATGGGTCACATAAATACCTTCCCAAGAAAAAACTTGTCATGAAGATTAAGTGAGCCAAACCTATAATAACTGTCAACAGTACATGGTGCCCAGTAAGTGTTCAATAAATATTAAGGATCAGAATCCCACTGCACTTTGTATATCCCTTAGTGAAAACAGCCATATAGTAATAAGTGGATACACATCTATCTCTGAGTAAATCACGAGCTCATCAAACACAAGACTCTCATGTGGTTCCCATTTGATTCCTTTAAACTTACCATAAGTTTATAAGCATGGCTGTACAGAGTTGGCAGTTCTTCCTTGTTGCCTTGTGCTATTGAAGACTCACCTTACAACATATTTGGACATTTGTTTACCCTACAGTTATGCCCCAGGCCCAGGTCCTGACCCAGGTTGTGGGTTGTAGCTGCTCTAATCATAACTATCTTGTGAGCTGTGTCTCTAGTGTTTAGGTCCAGAGGCTTCTGCAAGCATTACTAGGCTTTGTGTTGAACTCTACTCACAAAGCTGTTCCCTCACAGTAAGTCCATCTCTAGAGAGAGACAGTAGAATGATTTTCTTCTAATCATTCTAAGGTCCTGACCACCGCTAGGCCAATCAGCTTTCTTCACTTCAAAATTTCAAAAAGGGAGCTTCTGTGCCCATTCTTTCATTCCAGAAGAGGCCTTGGCTTCTTATTGCAGATGGACCCACCCTTCTTCAGAATGAGGAAAATCAAGGGGAGAAGCAGTCCCTACTAAACCGCAAAAGAAAAGGTGTCCCCATTATACTTTTCTTCCTTGCTGATTGGGATCTGCTTCTATTTCCTTAACTACAAGATTCTCTTTGAGTGAATCTTCACAAACCAGATGGTTCCATCTTCTCAGAGACACACTGATAGCTTTCTAATCCAAGCTATGGTGTTTTTAGGCTGATGTCTACCCAGCAACTTATTACTCATGTCCTTCCTTCAAGTCTGACAATGTTTCACTCTAAAATTCTTATAGCACACCCTCTACTGATTTCTTCATTCATGGAACACATACTTATTGAGTGCAATTTTGTACCAGGACATGTACTAGAGATGCAAATAGGCCAAGATGGGCCACAGTCTCTTCCTCCAGAGCTTAACCAAACTATAATATTCTATATTCCTCTGGGTTGGTTAATGTGACAATTGCCAAGGCCCTCAGGGCCTCAGAAGACACAGAAAATGTCAAATCTAATGCCCCCTATTACAGTTATTCAGGAAAATGACAGATAAGGTTACAGCTTTGATCGAATTGAAGCCCAGCTTCTGCCTTCATGAATGTTCCTTCTTTGTGTTCCCAGTCTATCAGTGCCTAGTCTATTTGGAAGAACTGTGAAAAGGAGTCTCTTGCCTTCCTACAGAAATACTTAGAAGTATAAGTCTGAGAGCGTCTTAGCTGAAATATATGCAGTAAAGACTGGGCTAGATCTCTAAAAATTAAACAGTCTGGTATATTTATCAAAACATTAGTTCAATTCCATAAATGTTTATAGAGCAACTGTCATCTAGCCTGATGGGTAGTTGGATTCAATTAAAAGTGTACTCTTCCTTGTTTTTTCATTTAAGACTAACAATAATCCTAATACACAATTGTCATATAAACATAAATTCTTCTTTGAGTGAAGAAAAAAAAAGGTCTGGAAAAAAGTAGGTACCTTCCTACAAGAAAAAGATACTTCTTTGAAGTTAAACAAAAGGAAAGATACTAAAGAGTAATGGCTCAAGGAATCTACATAGCAGAAATAGAACAAGATTGTGCATGAGTGTGGAATCCCAGAGAAGGAACAATAATACTTAGTAGCTGTAGACTAGGTCCAGACAGAAAGGACCTAACTTGTCCAAGAGCTGACTGAGCAAACTCACTGACCAAACTGGGAAATGAGTGGAATGAATCCAGCCTGGCCAAGCTTGGCTTTGAGACTTAGAACATACTTGTAAATTACCTTTCTGCATATCACATACACCCTGCAATTCCTCTAAGGGGCGTAAAATGAAGCTCTGAAAAAGTCATATGCTTCAAATGATTCACCAAACACTAAATTTAAGAGAGGAGAAAGAAAAAGGAGTCATGGCTTAGGATAGAGTTCACAGATGAAAAAAGAAGATGCTTAAGAAATGACACTGATTGTGATGATCATCTTTGCAATGTGGTAACAAATACCAGAGATAATAAAGAGAAAATACTCGTTTATTTTCTCACCGTTTTTGGAGCTTTCAGTCCATAATCAGCTAATCCTGTTCTTTTTGGACCTATAGTTAGTACAATCGTGGCAGGAGCATATGGCAGAGCAAAACCATTCACTTCATAGCCACAAAGTAAGAGAGTGAAGAGGGGTTAAGTTCTAATAGTACCTGTCAAGGACACATCCCAGTGACCTAAAAACCTCTTGCTAAGCCTCAGCCCCTACAGGTTCTAATATCTACCAACAGTGTCAAGCAACTGAAAAATAGTCCTGACTCTCTGGAAATCCTTTCACTTTTGTTATTTGGGTATAAAAATTGAGTTTTGCATAAATTTAATATCTGTGTGTTTGTATGCTGGTACTGGGGCTTCAACCTGGCACCTGGGCACTGCCTCTAAACATTTTTTTTTTTTTTGCGCAAGCCTAGCATTTTACCTCTTGAGCCACACCTTCACTTCTGGCTTTTGGGTGGTGAATTAGAGATAAGGGTCTTATGGACTTTCCCGGCTTCAAACTGCAATCCTCAGATCTCAGCCTCCAGAGTAGCTAGGATTAAAGGTATGTGCCACTGGCAGTAGGCTTATAAATTTAATTTTTTTTAAAAAGTGAAAGATAATCTTATTAAAAGTAGTTTCAGACTACAGAACATATGACCTAGAGTATTCTATTGAGCACTAATATTAATTTCTTGGGTTACTCTATTACAAATGAACCATGAAATTGAACAGAATAAATATGTACTCAGCTTCTACTTAGTTCTAGCTCCAGGTAAAACAATGAAGGAGACCTTGGTAGGCTCCCATTTCCTCTATGCAGTCCTCAATCTGACATCACTCAGCCTGATCTGTCTTCTGTTGGCCTGGCTCATAGTGGTGATTCCAGTAGATGGAAAGCTGTCAAAGGCTGGCTGAGGCCCGCTTAAATACTATGCAGACAATCTTGTCTGCCATAGATGGGTCTGGTCCTTTTCCCAGACTGTGATGTAAATGGAATATTGGACAGCTGACCAGTCATTTGAGTTTCGGTGGGAGTGGAACTGGAAAAATGGAGCAAAATAAATGGGCTACACTAGGGAAAAATAAACCAGCATGGTGTTTAAGATTCTGTTTGACTTATAGTAGCATGGTACACCTCAGTGTTATACTCTAAAAATTTGCCTTTCTCTTTTGAGCTGTCTAATGAAGAGATTAGAGAGCAAGATTTTTTAAGTACCAGACCCTTTACAGAAATAAATTATATTCAGATACCCAATGTATAAAACAGATACAAAGCAATGGTAAACTTGGAGTGAAAGACCATCTCCTGCTTCTAATATTATAATAAACAGCAGCCTCTGAAACACCTTCACATAGAATCTTCAGATCTCCAGAAAATGTCAGTAGAAAACCTCATGGTTTTGCAACCTCTTCATCCCTTCCTATGATTTCAAAATCTGAAGAAACCGATTTTAGTTTCTTCTCTCCCTGGCCCAGGATAAGCCCTGCCTAGCCCTCTGGTCATTCTTTCTGTTCACTCCTACCTGGAGCTAAAATATACTTTCCTTGCTTACTCCTCCTGCCTTAAAAACTGTTACTATTGCACTCCCAAAGTTCTATGTTCAGTCAGTGAACAACGCTGACACCTTTTACCTTGTAAGAAGGCTAGCCCTGTCTGTGATTCAAAAACCTCACAGGTCAAAAGCCCTTCTTCTTCCATGCCCAGGCTCCATTTCCTCTTCTCTCCATTCCTTATTAAGTGCTTTTTATCATCCAGGCATAAAAGAAAGGTTGGAAGTGGCACTGTAGCTCAAGTGGTAGAGCGCTCGCCTTGAGCTGAAGAGCTGAGGGACAGCGCCCAGCCCCACGGCCGACCAAAAAGAAGAAAGGCTGGAACTGCAGAGGTGGGAGACACTAGTTTCATCCTAGAATCCTTTAATAATTCTCTGGCTAATTAATGAGGATACTGGGGAACACTGGGCACGCCTTTGGAATGTTAAACAATGTGGCTTCTATTCTGGTTGACTTACTACAGTTTCTTGCACCCAATGAAGGGGCTGATTGTGCGTGGGTAGGTGTGTTAAGGATCTTTTGGCCCAATACAGCCACAGGGCTTCCTTTGGCCTGTAGAGTTGGTCTCATGGCAGGGTGGTTTTGGCAGAAGTGAGAAAGTACTTTTATTTTAAGACTCCCATCTCAGTAAGAAACACCTATTTCAATCATCAGCTTTTTAAAATGCTGCACTACTTGCCAATAAGTCTGCAGTCTATTTAGGTCATTTGCCTTGTCATTTTTGAATCATTCTCTAGTTCCTTATACCTCCTCTAGACCAGAGACATCAACTGGGAATTTGCAAGTACTGTACACTTTCGTGTCCCACCTTAGACTACTACATGAGACGCTGCATTTTAGCCAGATCTCTGGTCACTGTTCCAGTCAACAAACCAGAAAAGTTTGAGTGCTTGGCCAATAGTGAGAAACTAGCTGTCTTGGAAAAGTACCTTCTTTGTTGAAAGAAGCCCTGGCCCAGGGGCTGGTCACTAACGCTCCCGAGTGGCCTTGGCTAAGCCACTTAATCACTCGGAAATCTTTATTAGCTGACTTCACAAGATTCCTGTTCCCTGGACAGAAAACAGAAAGGGAAGCTTTCTCCAAAAGCTGATTATATGGGTTTTTGCCAAAACCGCAACAGATTATTGTTCTAAATATCTAAATACTATAAAAATGTACAATTATCATATATCAATCAAAAAACAAAGTAAAAATTTAAAAAGAACAGCTAGCATGGTTATTTTGTTTTGCTAACTGTCCCCCAGCTGTTAGTTATTCTATCATACATGTACCATGGCCACTCACTTCATTTGCATGGGCATATTTTTTGTTACCTCTTTGCAACTGGGTACTTCCAAAATCTAAAATAGGAATAGTTATCTGTCGGCTCCTCACAGAAGACCACGCTGAAAAACCACTAAGGCAGAATGTTAAAAAGTATGAAGGGGGGCTGGGAAGGTGGCTCAGTGGTAGAGCTCTTGCCTTGCATGCATGAGGCCCTGATTCGATTCCTCAGTACCACATAAGCAAAAAAGAAAAATAAATCCGGAAGTGGCGCTGTGGCTCAAGTGGTAGAGCGCTAGCCTTGAGCTGAAGAGCTGAGGGACAGCGCCCAGGTCCAGAGTTCAGGCCCCACGACCGGACCCCCCCCCAAAAAAAATAAATAAATAAAAAGTATGAAGGGCCAAAGTAAGATTTTATTCCCAGAGAGATAAAGAGAGGAAGAGTATTAGGAATCATGAAGAAGAGGACATGGCAGCAGAAGAATCATAGAGAAATAAAAAGGCAACCCAAAAATAAATAGGAAACAATCTGACACACCATCCCCTGGAGGAAGGAGGAAAGAGAAGCTGTAGCCACAAATGCAATGTAAGCCACGTAGCCCTGGCAACAGGCTGTCAGTCCTAGCCACAGGACAAGCTGACCGTTTTCACAAACCCTGAAGCCAGGGCAGGGATTTTATGCAACAGTGAAACCTTTGCATGACAGGTTAATATTGGAGAAGAAATCCATTTTGTCATCCCCCATAGCTTAGAGAGTTGTATCCAGAATAGTGTGGCAGTGGGGGTGGGGGAAGAGAGAAAGAGGACATCAAGGAAGAATGCAAGGTGGTGAATTAATGCAAGGTGGTGAATTACCACAGCATTGTTGGTAATAGCAAAAAATTATTACCAACCGAAATGTTCAGCAACATGAAAGTGGTTAAATGAACTCACAAATGATAATGACCCCATACCACACAGTTCCATGAGCCACTAAATGTAACACTAATGACAAACTCTGAAAGATGTGAAAGCTCTTGCAAGTAATGGAAATATACTGAAGGCTTTATTATAGAATATGATTACATCCCAGTAAATTACATAATAACGATCAGAAAAAAAAGACTGAAAGCATTCACATTGTTTGCTAATACTGTATAATTGTAGATAGCTTTATTTTCCTTATCCATAGATTCCATAATGGAAATGCATTATAACTTTGAAAAGCAAAAAGTCTTTCCTTTTTTTCTTTTCTTTCTTTAGAAAAATGGTCTAGCAGAATTTCTTACCATTAGAAGCACTGCTTTATCATCACTGTAGTCACCAATGGACGCTACACTGCTGGGGTGCTGGGGCAGGGGGTCACATTAGATATGTACTGTTTTGCTGCCGCTCCCATTTGAGCAGACAGTGAATGATTTTCCACAGCCTCCACAGGGGGCTAATAGAAATTACCTTCATTCCGAGACTCAGATGAGAGAGAGAATTGGGGAGGAAATCATAAATTCTTCCTGTAGGACAGAACTCAAATGCAAATACAACAGCAGCATAGATATATGGCATGTCTCCTGCAAGGGCCTGAAATCAAAACACAATTACAGTACCAGGCAGGCATGGGGGAAGGAGTGCAGACAGTATTTCTCCGGTCTCCTTTGGCCTAAAGCAGTGAGAACATTTTTCCTGCCAGATGTTCTTTCCAAAACCTAAAGGAAGGTGGGCTGTTTTCAACAATGAAGAGGAATGTGCTGCTCTGAGTCTAGTTCAGCAAGGGGAAAGTTTGTCTTCCTCCTTTCAAATACCCACCTCGGGAGCAGAAGAGAGCAGTGACGGGAATCCTGCTTCAGCTTTCCACTGTAAATCACACACAGTGTGGCATTACACATGGTGGTAGTCTTGTTGGGTAGCAGCGTTCAGGCCAGCACCAGTAGCAGCAATATATATGCCTGGCTTTTACCTGTATAAATTTATTTCACTCTTCATGTCAATGCTGCAGAGTAAATAGTACTGCCAAAGAGGAAACCAGCCTCAGAGAGAGTAACCAACGTAGAGTCACAAAGTTAGAAAAGACTGGAAACAGGACTCCAATGAGGTCTGGGAACTCTAGGGGAAAAATAAAACAAACAAGTTTTCAGTAGCCCGATAATAAAAAGTCTTATTTTTCATCCATATATGGTATAAAGTTCCTTCTACAATTGTCTACAAGATTCCAATGACATTCGACAAAGTCAAGATGCTGCTTCCTTTAAAAAATAAAAACAAAATCCTCAAGGTCTTCTTACCTCAGCAGTGAATGAAACTCTTAAAATATTTTCTCCCCACTTCACCAGAGAGGCACTTCACTGAGATATTGTTCTTCCGCCTGGATGTTATATCAGCCAACATTCCCTGAGCTGACTGTCACCAAGTGGAAGACTTTCCCTGTCTGACCCTGCAAACACGATCTGATCTAAGACCAGACAGCCCTGACCCTGCCCAAAAGTGATTAGTTAGGAAAGGGTAAAGAGACATTTTGTTTCTTGACTTTTTGAGTGATTAAATGTTTTATGTTACCCATTGTTGAAACTATGACGAGGTGAGATAAAAAGCAGGACATACTGAAGACATTGCTGCCATGACCTAGGTATAAAAAGGCTATTTACATATCCAGGGAGCCCCCACTTGTGCTGAACCAGAAGTATGGGATTATCTGGGGGTCAGGAGCAGAATCTCCAACAAGCTAATGCTCTTCCAGGAAAAGTTCTCAGTGCCCGAACAGTGAGCACTGAATGAATATCCACTAATTTAGTATTTTCATTCACCAGGTATCTTCTATGTTCAGGGAAAGTTCTTAGCACATAAGATTCAGTGGGAAGAATATTAGGAAGAGTTCCTGAACTCACAGAGTTTAGAGAGAGAAGCAGGAAATGCATCCAGAATGCTCTGAGAAAAGCCAGCAAGCAGTGCCTTTCAGAAAAAAAAAAAAATTAAGTACTTCACAAGGCTGGGAAGGTGGTTCAGTGGTAGAGTGCTTGCCTAGCATGCATAAAGCCCTAGATTTGATTCTTCAGTAGCACATAAACAGAAAAAGCCTGAAGTGGTGCTGTGGCTCAAGTGGTAAGAGTGCTAGCCTTGAGCAAAAGAAGCTCAGGGACAGTGCCCAAGCCCTGAGTTCAAGCCCCAGGACTGGCAAAAAACAAAAAACAAAAAAAAACACCTCAGATCTTCAACATGGTAGCTTCTCAATTCTTCTTGTCACATCTGTAAAGGTATTCTATCTACATGTACAAGATAGTATGTTGAAAGTGAACTTTACAACTTTGCATGCCAGGGGGAGGAGTTGGGGAGGTGGGGAGGAAAGGGATGGTAGGGGAAATATAAAGAAGGGTGTAACAATGCTCGATAGGAAATGGACTCATTACCTTGCTCGCATAACTCTAACCCTTCCATACAGTATCTTTACAATAAAAAAATATATTTTTAAAAATGGTATTCTATCTACAAAGCTATGTTATAATTGCATTTAAGGAACTAAAAGGAGGATAGAATAGAAACAGCCATATCTGATTATTTTATTTAAAAGGCAAAGGCTTTCCAAAATTTCCCTCCAGCCAACTCTTGCTTAGTATTTAGAACTTACGGGTCCCCCAAAGTTCACATAGTAAAAGTTTGCGCCTCAGTGTGGCTTTACTAAGATATGCTGAAACTCGTGGGAGATCTTTAGTCTATTGAGGTCATGCTCTGGAAGAGAATTTGGGGGTCCAGACTCCTCCTTCTTCCTTTCTGTCATTTTCTGACATGAAGTAATCAAAAGAGCTTCAGCTGGAAGTGTGGTTTAAATGGTTAAGCATCTGCCATGCAAGTACAAGAATGGGGTTTGCATTCAAACGCCCAGGAGGAGGAGGAGGAAAAGGAAGAAAGCAAAGTTTGGGGTATGTGGAGAGAGATGGTATGGAAAGTAACTAACTAAAAACTGTCACAATGAGTAAGATTCCAAACAGCATAAGACTTCATTGAAGTTTACATCTAATGATGTCAGTACTTGGGCATCTGAGGTACACATGGTACTGAGGGGTGCGTGGGATTGCATTTCCCTCACTTGGGGAATGGGAGCATAAACCCAGGGCCAGAGGCAACAACAGCTGCTCTGGATTGAGTGGGGACCACGTTGCACATTAGCATACTTCTGGGAGAGCTGTGTGTAATTGTCAGACTACACAAAATATAGAGGTCCTTTGCACACTGACATTGTGCTAATTCCCTGGAAATATGGATTTCAAAGTTTTTCTTTGGACTGTGGAGCTGTAGAAAGTGTCCCCTTGCCCTACTTTAGGTCCTTGCTCTCTGCACAGACAGAAAAAAAAGTAGCATGAGCCTTAAGCACAAAGAGGCTCAGGCACAATGCCCAGGTCCTGAGTTCAAGCCTCAGGACTGGAAGGAAAGAAAAGAAAAAGAAAATGCAAACCAAAACTCTCTGGTACATTACCCTTATAATAAGATTAAATCTTTTTTAAAAAAGAAAAAGACAAAAGCCTAAATGCCCACTAAACATAGGCGGCTAATGAAATGATTGGGTAGTTTTACAAAGAAACATCACATGGCACTTAGAGAATGTGATGCAGCTCTGTGTGTGTGGACATAGGAAGATCTCGAAGTGTTTTGTTAAATGGAAAAAGGAAAGTGCTAGCGAACACACAGAACATGACACCAAGTGTGTCCAAGATAATGCCTGCAGAGCCTGTAAGCCACGTCCATAAATTCTGTGATGCCACTCCCTTCGGTTCCTCCCCCCTACTCCTCCATCCCTCCTGTGGACAGAATGGAGGAGTAGTGGTATGCAGCTTCAAGGTCAAAGCCATAAAGTATATTGTGGCTTCCTCCCTATTCACTTTCTCCTGTTTTTCTCACTCTGAAGGGTGGGGAGAGTTAGCTGCCATAACCTAGTTAAACAACCAAGGATAATATCCACAGGATAAGAACGTGAAGCCTCCTACCAACGCATAGGCAGTGAGCCATCTTGTAAGAGGAGTCCACACATCCCCCAGAGGCGCCTTCAAAGGACTACAGGCCCTGACAGTATTCATCTGCGTTAAGATTGCCTGACTTAGAACCCCCCTGCTAAGCTGTTCTGAAATTCCCAATGCACAGAAACTGGAAGATCATAAATATTTGCTGACTTAAACCACTAAGTTTTGATGTTGTTTGTTTACAATGGGTACCTAATATGGTCCTATGTAACATAACCTCATTTGCACATATAACCCCTTATTCTGTGCTTGTCAGCCATTCTCTGAGTCGCCTCTAATCTTCTCAAAACCCTATAAAACCGGGACTAATATCTTTCTCTTTCTTTCCTTCTTTTCTCTCTCTTTTTTTTTTTTTTTTTTTTTGGTCCTGGGGCTTGAACTCTAGGCCTGAGCACAGTCTCTGAGCTCAAGGCCAGCACTCTGCCACTTTGAGCCACAGCTCCATTTTGGTAGTTAATTGGAGATAAAAGTCTCACAGACTTCCTTTCCATTTATATAGATATGATAGATATAGAAGCAATGTGTTTGTTTGTATGGTATATACACAGAAAAAAATGTATAAGACACATATTAAGCTGTTGACCAAAGTTATTTGTCTTCGAGGAGATAGAATGGGAAAGAAATAAAAGGAAAGGGGGTTTTCTTTTTTTCCCCACTTTTGCACTGTTGCAAATAATTATAATAAAAATCTATTAATGTAATATTCACATAATTAAACATTTTGTCTAGCACATGTCCACTCTTCAAGAAATGAAGTGTTGGGGAAAGAATGAGCACATCTGACAAAACACATGTCTTCAGCCACGGGCTCAGGGATTCGCAGAAGGGATGCTCCCAGCCCCTCCCCCCTGCAGCCTCTCCCACCCAGGGTTTCCTCCTTTTCCCACAGTACCCAATATAGGTAGAAAGAACCCAAGGAGTTGTCTCGGGCCATCCCAAGGGTCCTTCCCCCTCTTCTGCAGTCTACATGCTTGTGAGAGATGATACGTGATACACAGTGTCCCATCTGGAGACCACAAGTAGGACAGTTGGCCAGGATCCAGGAAATCTATTCTCAGCCTGAGCCTGCGTCTGCTTCAGGAATAGGCTCAGAGGGCAGAGTGCTCAGGGTTTCTCCCCTTGTGACTGAGAAGGATCAGGTGGTAGGCATGTGCGCCCTGACACTGTCCTTGTCACCACAGGGAAGATATATTTAGTGTATAGCCTGTAAGAGAGCTATCAGAGAAGCTCACTGGGTAACTGCCTCAGGAGCCCCAGGGCACTGGTCACAGTCTATTTTTACCAGCTCAGCTTATAGAGCAGCGATAAGAGTTATCTTTCTGCTGCAAGACAGGATCAGATGGACCTGCCCAGGTGATAGTAGATAGTCTTAAATTCCTGATATGTGAGAAGTCATTCAACTACTTTCTCCTTCCCCAGATGGCTTCAGGGTGACTAGAGGCTCACCTAACTTGTAGGAACAGGGTGTTCTCTATGCATGCCAAACTCGATAGGGTAAGCATATGGAGAGAGCTTTTTTCTAAATCACCCCAGAAAGAAAAGATACCAGGAATCAAATAAACCCATTAACTAATTAATTACTCATTAACCAATCCCTCTACTCTTTTCTACTGAGCTCCCACCCCCATATTATCACCTAGAAACCACCCTGGAAGACTCTATCAATCCATTCTCACTGTTCCCTGTAATGCAACTGTGAGCCATCCTAGGGCTGGAGGAAACCTGAGAAAAATTTTAAGTAGAGACTCAATTGGGGAAAAGGTGAGAGGGTACTGAGTTAGGGGATGATGGGAAGGTTAGTGAGCACAGGTGCATTGCAGAGGCTGGACAGAATCAATGACAGCTGATTGCTGAGATTTGCTCAAGGGTAAATAGAACTGTAACTCAGGAGACTATGATCTGAGGATCACAGTTCGAAGCCAGCCCAGGCAGACAAACCTGAGAGACTCTTATCTCCAATTAATCAACAAAAAGCCAGAAGTGGAGCTGTGGCTCTAGTGGTAGATTGTTACCCTTAAGTGAAAAAGCCAACTGAGAGCCTGAAGCCCTAAGGTTAAACCCTAGTACTCAGTACACACACACACACACACACACACACACACACACACACACACACACTGCAGCTTCTATTGAATAATGGATCTTCTGCTCCTATTTGCAGAACTGAATAGTGATGTCTCCTTTCAAGGGAGCTGTGCTCTCCTGTCTGTGACCACTGACACTGCTTCTTACTGCTCTCATATTAAATTACTCTGTCCATTCCATTGCTCCTGACGGGTTCTGTAGGGCCTTCTGTGAAGGATGAGACCTGCCCTCGACACTGCAAGGCAAAGGAGGACATATGTTCCCTTTATCTATAGAAAGAAGCTGTTAGTGGGGTAGTTATGTCAGGAAACTATATCTAAAATATAGAAGGCTCTAAAATCTATTTTGAGCCCCTCCATAAGGAAGAAAGAAAAGAGAGGAAAGCGAGGAGGAAGGGCAGTTCCAAGAACAATAAAATCCTATTTCAGCCTTTGAAAAAAGGAAGAGTAACATTCCTCCATTCTTTCTGCTTTTACAATTGCAGACACAGGAAGATTGTGGCTTTGAGGCCAGACTAAGCTATGTAGTGGGTCCCAGGACAGCCTGGACTAGAAAGTGAAGCCCTGTTTCCAAAAACCAAAATAATAACAATATATGATCTGTTATTAATATATTACCAATAACTATTACTATTGCCTAAGAAGAGCTAAAATGGATTCATGGAGGTAGTAAGGCTATTAGGTCCTTACCTGTGGATTCCTATTGCCTTTTCTCTCTTTTCTCTTAAAGAGGTCATTTTGTTAAATGGGGGATGGAAAACACTCATGTGTGTGTGCATGCATGCATGTGTGTACGTGCATGCGTGTGTGTGTGCGTGCGTGTGTGCGTGTGTGTGCGTGTGTGTGCATGTGTGCGTGTGTGTGTGTGTGTGTGTGTGTGTGTGTGTGTGCCGGTACTGGGGCTTGAACTTGAGACCCCACACTGCCACCTGGCTTTTTCCACTCAAGGCTGGTGCTCTACCATCTGAGCCATACCTCCACTTCAAACTCTGTATTTTTTTTAGTGTAAGGAGCAGGTTAGGTTGTTTAGAAATGTTTAGCATAGAAAGTCCATGTATATATACTTTCATTCAGTAAATAAAGCTTCCTGTCAAAAGTTGTGGTGACCAACCCGTCTGCGTCTAGGGCCTACTATGTGCCAAGCACTGGGATGGGCTCTAAAGAAAGTAGAGCACAGAAGGAAGGATCTTGCAATTAAATCCAGTCACTGAACTGTGCTGTCCCGTCCATACTTTTTCTTTTGTTCAAAGGCGAACATTATACAATCCTTGTCTTCAGGGGCATGGCAGGGTGCTGAGCACAGAGACTGGCTAGGCTTTCACTTCATGGGATCACCATGCTTATGACAATTTGTTCTGCCCCAGGTGTCTGCTCATAAAACCACTTCCTTTCATTCATGACAATGCCCCCGGTGAATTTTCTGGGGGGATAATGCTTTTGATAGTCAATTACAAAGAAAAAGACTCTCTACTCCCTTTCTAACATGAGAGACTGACAGTCACCCAAACTTTACTACCTCATTTCCCACACTCCCTCCTGCACCCTCCCTCTCCCTCCCCCCTCCCCCTCCTACCTGGCCACAGGAAACATGTTTGTACCTGGGCTCTGGAGTCAGACCATGGGCCACATCTGGAATTCTGGCTGAATCCCATTCTGGCCAGATAACTTAGCAAGCCACTTTCCAAACTCTACTTTATTTGTAAAAATAGGAGAAAAAATAGCTTCTTCCCTCACAGGACAGAGTGGTTCGTACCTGTTAAGCAACACAGAAAAATAGTTGCAACCCCATACAACTGAATGAGGTAATGCATCTTTATTGTTAGTATATTTCCTGGGACATAAATAAGTGAATTGTCTTAATTAAACAAAAATTTCCTAAGCATGAAATCAGTAAAATAACAACTGTTATCATTATTATTTTTAGCTCCTTACTGGCCTGCATAACCTGGTACTAGAGGTAGCACACTGTTTCACTTTGGTATGATTCATCCTCTATCATTTTCTGTGAGATAAATATGAGAAAACCAGTGGGCGTCAGTGAAACACGGAAGCAATTCAGTACTTAGCCAGAACAATCCATTTTAAGGGTTGACAACAGAACCTCCCTTCCCCCTCACTGAGCAGTAGTAGGCTGGCCTCTTTTTGCTCCTCGTAGAGGAGACCATCCAGGCTCCTCTCCACCTCAGTCCTCATGAGCTAATACTCTTCCATCAGAACCTAGAGTGTCAATGCCTCTCCCGACATCCATAGCAATAACCCACTTGTGGCGTTTCCCTAGCTAATTAACAACCAGTGGGATGACATCACCTTATCTGAGCATCCCTTTTGAATATGTCAGCCCATTCGAATTTATTTTCAGAGTGTTTATACGTGCATCTGTGTGTGTTCCATTTTCAGCCCAAATGAGCAAACTGTCCTATAGCTCATTAGAGTGCATGCCAGATATTTTTAGTGCTGTAAGTGCTGTAACTCTTCAGAGATACAAAATAGCCTTCTTCAAAAATAGGAGGGCAGACCATTACTATATGTTCCAGAGGCTCTTCCAAACTGAGGGGGGGGAAAAACTACAAGAAAAAGAGCTTGTGGCAGTGGGCTCTGCTCCAAGCAAATAGGCCTTGGACTTCTAAGCACTTTGAGGCTCACTTTTCTCTCCTACAAAAAGAAGACTTTGAATCCTATGGTATTTTTTTTTTGTTTTTTTTGCCAGTCGTGGGGCCTGAACTCTGGGCCTGGGCGCTGTCCCTCAGCTCTTCAGCTCAAGGCTAGCGCTCTACAACCTGAGCCACAGCGCCACTTCCAGCATTTTTTTGCTTATGTGGTGCTGAGAAATCGAACCCAGGGCTTCATGCATGCAAGGCAAGCGCTCTACCACTGAGCCACCTTCCCAGCCCCCTATGGTATTATTTTTGTTGGTGATTGTTTAGGACTCCATGATCTTAGGTTGTTGCTTCATTCATGCATAAACAAATACATGAGCTCCCATTCTGTGTGTATAGGTACTGGGACACACAGAGACAAAGTCTTGCTCTTGTAAAGTTTATATTGTCATCATGAAGACAAGAGACAAAGAAATAAGTTTAATTATGATAAAAATGATGATAAGGAGATAGTTGATGCCTTGCATGGGGAAAGAGGTGCCATTTTTATTGGGATAGTCAAAGAAGGCCCCATTAGCCTGAGAATCAAGTGAGGAGAAAGAGCCAGTCATGGGCACCTAGGGGAAGAAATCAGAAGGAATAGATATAAAAGTTGTAGAATTTGGCCGGGACTTATGGTACATGTCTATAATCCCAACAACTCAGGAAGCAGAAGCAAGAGGATTCAAAGTTTGAGGCTAGCTAACCAGGACAAAGTTTGAGACCCTATCTCAAAATCAGAGGGCTGGGGGTATGACTCAAGTAGTCTAGTACTTTCCTAGTGTGTACAAGGCCCTAGGTTCAAACCCAGTACTACAAAAAAAAAAGAAAGAAAAAAGAAAAGTGTTGAATTTTGACCACAGCAAATCTGAAACACCAACACTACTCGGCTGGCCTACATGAGAAAATTCTCCCTGTATATAAGCTGTGATAACAAAGAAGATGTTCCAAGCCCAGAGAAGAGGCATGACCTGACTCCTCCACAAAGCATTCGTAAGTGCCTACTGCGTGCATGCTAAGTTCCTTGCCTCTCAGACTAATGAGTGCTCAGAGCCAAGTGTCTGGAAGCAGAGAGAGGAATGCACGCTGACCTTTCAGAGCAGCCATGACAATGATAAATGATGGTGGTTTGGATGTACGCCCTTGACTATAAGAGGAAACAGGCGGATTGAGAACTAGGGCTCATGTTCAAAGCTTAAGTTTCACCCTCTGTGCAGTTTCTTGTGCTGCTGGCTCCCGCAGGACAAGGCCAGCAGCCTGAACTTATGGACTACTTGACTGGACATATTGGCTACTGAGCTGTCAGCCCAGCTCTCTGAAGTGGAGCACACAGGCAGCCTCCTAAACCTGGCAGCATCTTTTCCGAGTGGGCTGCCCAGGTGGGTGACTGAGGCCACATAAAGGGCTATACTGGTAGTCAAAACTGAGGGATTAGATTGCAGATCCAACAGTGCCTGGGCATCAGACAACCTCTCCAGTCATTATCACAGAAATGCTGACACCTTCAGAGCCCAGCAACAGCAGGGCTCCCAGCACAACCCCCTGGGGAAAGCACCACTATCATCCCTGAGAGACAGCTGAGCTGCAACAAGTTTTACAACTTTGCCCAAAGTCACTCAGTGGCAGAGATGGGATCCTAACTTGGGATAAGCCAGTTGGTTATCCCATTCTCTAGCACTCAAAGAGTATAGTAGCCAGGCATCAGTGACTTATGCCTATAATCCTAGTTACTCAGAAGGCTGAGATCAGAGGATCAGGGTTCAAAGCTAGTCCAGGCAGGAAAGACTGTGAGACTCTTATCTCCACTAGCAAAAAGGCAGAAGTGGAGCCATGACTCAAGTGGTAGAGTACCAGCCTTGAGTGAGAAAACTCAGCACCAGGTCCTGAGTTCAAGCCACAATACACACATGTGTGTGCATGCATGCATGCATGCGCGCGCGCGCGCACACACACACACACACACACACACACACACACAGGAATAGTAATCGTGTTTCTGCTCCCACTCTGATAGTTGGTGGGAGACTCATATGACCAAGAATAGGCCCTGTCAACAGCACAGTTCCTAGCTGCACTGTCTGCAGTTTCCTGCCCTGCCCCAAACCTATTTCCCACCTTCCCACTCCTGTGGGGAGCTCCCTAAAATTCCTGGCCTATCGGTACTGCCCTCCCCGGCTGGTACACAGCTCCTCCTGCAATGCAGCTCTTCTAAGCAGCAGGAGCCCCATCCCCAGCCTGGCTGGAAAGACTTGGCTTTCGGCCAGCAGGATGGGGGAGGGTGTGTGGAAAATCTGAGATGTTTTTTCTTTCTTAGGAAGAAAGCCAAAGCACAGTTCACTGGAATTCTATAATTTATGCACCCAGAGAGGATTTAGCTTACAAAAAAAAACGGAAAGGAGGTGGTTGGGGGAGAAAATCCCTTACTATTTGCTTAGTGATCTGGCTTGGCTGAGCCAAAGCTAAACCCCACATATGTGGCCTGGACTTCTGTGTTTGAAAATAGGACCGTGTTCCAGGAGATGGTCTTGAAGGCACAGAACCCTCAGGATTTCTCTGCAGGTCTCTCTCCTACCTACTTCCCATCCTTTTACTCCAGCCTGGGTCTGTGGCCTGGTTTTTTGGGCCTGGAAGGTAAAGGGTGAAGGGAAAGGTGAGGCATCAAGACTTCTCCCTGCCCAATGGTTTTCTTGTTCCATATCCCTTCAACCCTAGGAAACCCAACTATTAAGAGAACTTGCCAGTGGGCATCACCTCCAGAGGCCTCTCCTAGGGGGCGCTCACAGTTCCTAGGCCATGTCACATTGTGACATCACGGTGAGCTAGGCTGAAACCCTATGGGCTTCATTCAGTTTACTGTCTTGAATTTGGTGGTGTGGTGATGAGGCCAATAAATACCACTTCTGGCCTTCTATGAATCATCTCGGGTCTTTTTCCCAACTCTAATCTAGAACCTTCAGTAGGACAGAGGCATTCTGTTGTGGCGTATCTGTGGTTTTGTATTGTGTTTTGTTCCTACCTGTCTTCTGAGCCTTATCGCCTGCTTGTCTCGGCCTTCTAGTAAATGCTGCATCGAGGGGACACTTACCTTTTCTCACCATTCAGTTTCTGCCCCAGTCTTCTACTCCTTCTGACCCCTTGGTGCCCCATCCCCTCATCTCTTCTCCTAGTCAGCCTTTTAGAAGCAATCCAACTTTTTTTTCCAAAAGTCACCCTTAGCCCTCTCTACTTGCCCTCGTCCCCTATTGGCTGGAGATCCACTATCTCAGATCCCTTAAAAACCTTGTCTTGTTTATCACACACTGACTCCTAAGATTGGTTGATGTAGCTGTACCCCTCATCCCCCCCCACCCCACTCCCCACCCCCAGCTCCAGGCTCCGACCGGAATCAGAGAACTGTCCTAATTATTTCCATTCCTAGGCCTTGCTTAGCACAGTGCCTGACACCACGCAGCTGTTCAGTACATGCCTGTTGAATTAATTCATTAGCTAACATGCAAAAGATAATAATAGTGTGCGATGTCATGGGGCAGAGTATTGAAAAGATTCCAGCAAATGCTATAGCAGAGAGGAAGAAGCAATTGCTGTGGGCTGGAGTGACTTGAGTGTGGGAGGAGATGGTAAGGAAGGGGAAGCTGAGACAAAGCACCAAAGGCAGAATGAAGAACGGCCACAGGGCTGCAGGGGAAAGTGAGAAGTAGTCCAGGCTTTACAAAACAGAAATCAGAGCCCAGCCAACTCTAACTCACATGCAGACGGCTTCTCTTTGTATTTAGGAAAAGATCTAAATATTTTATCAAAGATCTGAGAGACCCCATGGATCTAACCCAGCCCTCAAGCTTCAGAATTAAAGTCCCAGAGTAACTTTTACAGGCAAGTTATAAGCACAATGTTTAGGTTTTAAAAATGGTAAACTATATGTAATATGTATTTGCCTTTGGTTTAAAATCCCTAGGCCAATTCCAGAGCTTACTTTCTGCTTATGTGAACCAAGTCCTGTGAGCCTGCCTTATATAACACAGTTGAGCATTTTGTTTTTTCCATCATGACCCATTTGAAATTTGCTCTATTTAATGCTCCAATTCTGGAGTTGTTTATCTTGTAAATTGCTATGAGACCTTAATGTTACAGCCTTCAGACAGGGTCTCCTGAGAACCAGGAAAAGAAGTATTTGTTTGCTCCTTCACTAGCTACTGAGGCCCCTCTTCCCACCAGCCACTGGGCCACAGGTCCCTTGGTTGTGTCCCTGCCCACAGAGAACTTATCAAGGAGAAGGGTGTACCTATATCCGGTGATGAGTTTTGAGTCAGGCACAAGGCTGACCAACTTGCCTCTTACTCTAATCTAGACCATAAGCAATAAGTATTATTATCTTCATCTCACAAAAGGGAAGTCTACAGCTGTGAGAACAAAGGCTTACCCCACACTAGTGCCACTGAGTATAGGAGTGGGGATCTGAACCAGGTCATCTCCATCACTGTGTTTCACTCTGCCTAAGACAAAGCAGAATTGCCCAGACAAGGATGAGAAATGACTTCCAATGTGCCAGATAAGACAGCTGTCCAGCCAGGTGCTGGGGGCTCACACTTGTAATCCCAGCTTCTCAGGTGGCTGAGATCTGAGGATCACAGTTCAAAGCCAGCCTGGGCAAGCTATAAGACTCCAATTATCTCCAATTGACCTCTAGAAAATGGAAAGTGGTGCTATAGTTCAAATGTTAGAGTGCTAGCCTTGAGCAAAAGAACTCAGGGTCAGCACCCAGGCCCTGAGTTCAAGCCCTACAACCAACAAAAAAAAATAAAAAATAAAGACAGCTGTCTGCACAATACCCCTAGCCAATCCCTACCCCCACTAAATGAGGTAATTAGAATGGCCTTGTTTGTGCACAACCCAATTCCTTATAATTCAATTCTATTTTACAGTGAGAGTCTCCAGAGAAAGGCTGAAATATTTGTGTTTTAGAGATGATTTAGAGGCAAAGACAGTATTGCACCATTATTTGTCTTGATTCAAAGCCTTCCCATCCCCCATTACTCCCAGCTTCAAAGAAGCAATGAGCATAAACTGTCCTATTTATGACTTGTAACTTCAGGAAAAGACCTCAGAAATTGCTCACAGAGAAAGGCTCATCTGAGGTTAGAAACTTGTGGAAATAATGGATGACAAGAATGGGCTTGGGACAGATCTCCCCATGCATTCCAAGAAAACCCTTCTACTTGTCATCACCAGCCCCAAAACAGCATGGTCCCACAGGAGGTCTAAGCCAAAGTCAAACCACCCACAGCTACAACTGATACCTCACTCAGTCTAGATGGAGTGACAGCTATATGAGCCATCTCAGGAATAGAAGATAAAATAAGCCAACAACAACAAAAGCCCTGCAAGAACCAACATGGATCATGAAAGATGGAAGCCCATAGGAGAGTTCTAATATAAAGGTCAGAGAGACTAAGAAGCAACTGATATAGCAAGGCAGGTTCTATCCACCCAGGGCTTGGCACGGGCCAAGCAGGTATTTACAGTACAAAGAAGTTCTTCCATACTCCAATCAAATTCTATGCAGTTGGGAAAGTAGAGGGGGAGAGGGAAAGAAAATGGTACCTTTGACTCTACCAGGTACTGCATAAACACGCACCCTGAGTATGAATGTGAGAATGAAGATGTGCTATCACAGAGATAACTGAATCCCCAGAGATGTCTCTTAGAGAGACATCTATGCCATTAACAGTGACTATTGCATTAATTAGGTAAGTGTTTTTTCTTTCATTGTGGTTTGTATGTGTGTGAGAGAGAAAGAGAGAGAGAAAAGAGAGACTCTGTGTGTGTGTGTGTGTGTGTGTGTGTGTGTGTGTGTGTGTGTACTGAGGCCTGAACTCAGAGCCTTTTGCTCTCACTTGGCTTTTTTTATTCAATGCTGGTGCTCTACCACTGGAGCCACAGCTCCACTTTCAGCTTTTTGCTGGTTAATTTTGGAGATAAGAGACCACAGGAGAAACGAGTCGAATGCAGGCAAAAAATGGTTTTGTGTATGCCACAGAACTGAGGAAAATAAGGGAAGGTGTAAGTTGAAGCGGGGTGAAGAAGTTGAAGGGACCACTCAGGTCAAGGCACATTGTACACATAAATTGCTTTGTTAAATGGCAAAAACAATTCAATAGTTAGCCTAAATTAACAAAAGTGAGGGAAGGGATGGGAAGGGGAGAGTGGGTGACATTGATCAAGAGACGCAGTATTCATAAACTTCTCTGTTGAATGGCCACTCATTTGTACAACTACTTAAAGGAAATAAAATATATTTTTAAATTGTCTTGAAAAAGTCAAGGATGTATCTGCCTGACAGGCTTCAAACTGGAATCCTCAGATCTCAGCCTCCTGAGTATCTAGGATTATAGGTTTGAGCTACTGGCACCTAGCTTCAATGTGTATTTTTAATGTCTAATACATTTGGATTTAGTGAGTAATTTAGTTCTTGTCTCTTGGTTTCATTTTGTTTGACCTTTGCAGTTTTATTGCCAGGGCAGACTGGTCTGAGAAAAAGTTTCTACCCATAGAAATTACGTATTCTAGTGAGATTGAGTAAACACACAACTAATCCCTGGACTTGGGTTGAAGTACTGGATAAGAAAAGCTCACATATAAGAAGACAAGAAAACGAATGAGTTTTCCCATTAACTTATATGGCAAGTCTGCAGATGGAGCTAAACTAGGATTTGAGGGAGAGAGGAATGGCAAGCAACCCAGAGACAATCTGACTGCAACTTGGCACTACTGGGAACTCTCTTGAAATATTTTCCATAATGCTCAAGTGGCCCTACAATAAAGAGACACAAATATGTAAAGGGGAAAGATTTATGTTAGGGACAAAGAAAATCTTTGAAAGATGGAAATGGAAAACAGTATCCTTATGTCCTGATCACCTTACCCCTCTGCCCCAGCCAATCACAGTGGAAGAATCTTGTTAAGTTTATGTCATTGCCCCTAGAAGTGCTATTTTGCACTCACAGGTACTCCAAAAAGAGCTCACTAACTCGAGAAGGAAAACTTTCACCAAGATACACATTAAAAAAAGAAAGAAAGAAAAAAGATTTTGCTTTTGTCCTCAAAGTTTAGCTACACATAAGTCAAAAGCAGAAATATCATTCTCTTGGTAAATAAGGTTATTCTCAAATATCAGAATGAAATCAGCATATACATTTTCAGAACTTTGTAGTCATTAGCCATTCTCTACCATCCTAGGAAATGTGAACTTTGGAGGAGTTCCAAGAATCTTAGCAACAAGACAGCAGTTCCAAGTAGAGCCCCAGTCCTCTGACGGGGCCAGAATCCCAGAGACAAAGAACTACTTATTGACATGAACTGTCTTGCTTCCAAAGCTGGAATCCCAAAGACCAAGCTAATGAAGAGACTTGGTGCCAGGATGTTATATTGGGTTAGGAGGGCCAAACTGTTAACAGTCTCTATGTCTGTGCTCAACGCAGGCTGGAATCAGTGCAGAGCAAACATATAGATAGTGGCTTCTGAAAGGCCTTTGCACTTGACACCCCAACACCAAGACAACCACTGCATTTAGCTGAGAGTGTGGGAAAGGGCTCAGGTAACAGAAGGCTTCCTGAGCAGATGGGCAGTGCCTGGAATGGAGCAGTAGAGACTCCCAGCTACAGGCTCAGGCAGTGAGAATGCCCACCAACTCCTGAGCACCACAGTCAGGGCTTTTAGTTCGAGGAGCCTCAAGGTGACATGCAACCTCTCTTCTGTTCTTCTTGCCCCAACCCTACACAGGCCTCACCTAAAACCCATGCATTGGCTTAGATGGGAGACACAATCTCAGCAGAGATTGTGTCCCTTTGTTTCAGGAGGAAACTTTTCTCCTCTGAAAGCCCCAAGAGGAGATATTGTTTCTCTCCACCACATCCAGAGATCCCATCCAGAGCTTCCTTCCCCTGACTCAAAAACATCCTGGAGATTTAACAAGTCAAGCATAGAAGACTGCTTCCACTCATGTCAATAACAATCACCAAAATATACTGAGCTCCAAGCAGAGCAAGACCCTAAGCACCTTACTAAAACCTCACAACTCTTGTGAGTGAGAAATATCAGAAATCCCATTTTAATGAGGCTGAGTGAGATGGGCAGTTCTCAATGGTTTAGGCCCAGGGACAAAATTAGGATCATTTGAGATCTTGTTAAAAATGTAACATTTCACATCCCATCCCAAGACCTACTAGATTAGAAATTCTGGGGCAAGACAATCTACCTTATAACAAATCCTGCTGGTAATTTTTCAAGTAAAAATGATAGGACAGCTTATTGGAAGAGAAATATGGCAGGGAGAACAAGCCTGTGTCATAGATATGTCATGGGGAAGATGGCAGAGTATCCCTTGTCTGCCATGCTGTGTCATTTTCTGCCATCCCCTTAAGGTATAAGAGCCTGTGGACCAGGCAACTGACCCATGACTACTAGAACCCAAACATCAGCAATATGACTCCAGAGCCCTGCTCCTAACCATTGTGCTATTAATTTACCTGGACCCAGACATAAGAGCTCTTCTACTTACAAAATGCAAATTCAAAAACCCTGTGGCCATTAATAGATGCTAGGCCTCAAAAAAAAAAAAAAGGTGAGATTCAAGGAAGTAATGGGGGAAAATAGAGAGAAAAAGCCTTTTCTACACTAACCTTTCAGTTTATTGCTGCCTTCATAGGCCCTGTCACATTCCTCAAGGGAATAAAGGTTTCTGGCTTGTTAACTTGTCCTCCCCGATTGCCCAGCTCAGCTAGGGGACACTCCCAGGGACTACACCCAGGATTCATGGAATCTTTGCTTTACACCCAAGAGAGCTGCGAGAATAACTCAAAGGAATGAAGTGTGTAGTTTCCTAGGGCTGCTATAACAAAGTCCCACAAACTCAATGGTTTAAAAGATTAGAAATCCATTGTCACACAGTTCTGGAGACTGCAAATCTGAAATCAAGAATTTGCAGGGCAAATATAAGGCCATCAGAAATATTGAATTAGGGGCTAGCCACTACTCCATGTAACCTAGGCTTGGCTAATTACCCCTGCAGGGCCCTACTTTTATATGAGGTCATGTTCTGAGGTTAGGACACAAACAGGAATTTCTGTTTCCAAGGCACAACTCAACCTATCATTTCTCCTCCCTCTGCCCCTGCTCGTGTGGCTCTTTCCACCCAAGGGCTTCCAAGGTTACTACCTCAGTGGGTCCAGAAGTCATGAGAGTGGCCTCCGAGCACTGGACCATGCATGCTTTCAGCTCAGTTCCTCACTGCTCAATGGCTCAATCTCTCAATATCCCAATTTCAAATTCCCAGGAGAGGAATCCAAGTCTATCTTCAGTGAGGCAACTTCCCTTCAGTCAATTATCTGTGACAGAGAGGTGGGTCACATGGTACACACACCAGCCCCTAAGATAGCACCTCATTAAGAGTTGTGGGGAGTCACAGTCACCACAGAAGGCTACTGTAGACACGTAAGCTTGTCTACTACAATAATGATAGAAAGGTTTTTGTCATTTCTTTTCAGCACCCACTAGATGACACTGAGCTGAGGTGATTATGGCTGATATGGAAATGGAGTTGAGATTATCTGTCCAAGGTCCCTCAGCTAGTAAATGATGGAGAGGAAGCCCATCAGTTCCATGATTGTATGCTTTCCTGTTTGTTGTCCAGCCTGAGACAATTGTACCAGGAAATGGTACCATTCCATCAAATTGGGGGAGAGGTTAGCAATCTCCATCTAGCCTATTCCACCAGACTACATTGAACAAAAAAATGAAATTGCATTCTGAAGAGTGCTTTGAGAAAGCTGACCACGGGTAAATGTGAACTCTGAATGTGCTTCAACCCCATCCTATAATTCAATATTTGCTGACTGGGCATCTCCCCCAGGACTATGAAGCACTTCTCTTCATCTGTGGCCAGACTTTGTCAAGACAACAGCAGGGGTCTTAGCAGCTGGCCAAGACCTCCACGAAGGGACCTCCTGTTGCTTATAATCTGGTGGTGTGGCCCCATGTAAATTGGTCTGAATTCTCAATGCTGAGCTTGGCATTCCAATGTGGGCAGCTATTTGAGTTGGACTAACTTGGTTTTCCACTAAGATACTTTAGCCAAACAGTGAATTGATTGGGCTCAAGTTGAGTTTAACAGAACACAAACCACCATCACAGGCAATTCTCAAATGTTGATAGCACCTTTAATCTCCCAAAGGAGGTCCAAATCCATGCAGATCGTGATCCCCAAAAGGAATTGGGTTTACAAGGATTTGTCATTCTCTGACATGGTAGAAATGAAAGGTTTGATGGTATGATCTGGAAATGGAACAGACCACGGTCTTTTTCCCTCAAGCTAGAGTCAGATTTGGCTGGGCTAAGATGTTGGACTGTTTGGCCAAACACTAGTATAGATGTTGCTATAATGAGACTTTGTATATGTAGCTAACACTGACTAGTACTTGACTGTAGGTAAAGCAGTCCTCTATAATGTAGATGGGCCTGGCCCAATCAGTAGAAAAGCTTTTAAAAGTAAACACTTAAAAGAGTTCCCAGGAAAGGAATTCTACATTAAGAAATTCTGCCTAAGCTTTCAGCCTGCTGGTACACTTAACAAGTTTAGACTAGAAACTTCTAAAGTAATTCTTATCTGAGTTCCCACATGTCAATCTTCCCAATCTTCCTGTTAGTCCCTTAAGTCGCTCCCATTCTTTCTGGAGAATCCTGATAGCAACCCCCAAAACAGAATCACTACCATAAACATGATGACAGTCACTACACAAACAATTGAGAAACTACTGCAACTGGGGTACTGGGCCAGATGAAGACAGAAAAGAACCATGATGTGCAGTGCCCAGTCAGATGTTATAAAGGGAGGTGTCTCTCTCTGTCCCTCTCCTTCCTCTCCTCCCCCACTCCTCTCTTGGTCACAGACAGTTCCCTAAGGCTTGTATAAAGCCTTATTCTTCAGTATACAAACTAGCTGTGTAAATATCACCTTGGAGCTGCTTAGATAAATGCAGTTCAGTGCAAAGGGGATGATTTGCCATTAAGAGAGGTGGGACTAGCAAGAGGGAGTTCAAAATTATTGAGATACATTGTATATATATGTACAAAGATGTCATAAAGAAACCTGTTGTTTGGTAGAACTAAAAATTAAAAGTAGTGGCTCAAGTAGTAGAGTGGTAGACTTGAGCACTAAAGCTTAGAGACAGTGCCTGAGCACTGAGCCCAGGACGGGCACCAAAAACAAAAACAACACCTCAAAAGGAAAGAAATACAGAAGTTTCAACTGAATCAAAATGTACATTTAGCTAGGTTCCTAAGATCTCCAAATATACATACACTCCTAGGTACACAGTCAGCTTTCAGAAAGCACAGCAAGTCCCCTCTGCAGCAATCATACAGAAGTCAGAGAGTAAACGCTGACCTAAAGGAGAAAACCACCCTCCCTTTGTTGGGGATGAACAAGAATGCTGCCAAACCTGCATATCTTCAGTTTATCCATTGGGACTCATTCCTAATTTGAAGCCACAATGAACACAGACAAACAGCTGTTTATAGTTCTGATGGCTGTGAGAAGTACAAAATAAATCATGTAGTTAGATTAAAAGTGTGGAGACATTCCAGAAACCCTGTGGCTTCTTCAAAAACACAGATCAAAAAGGAATAAATCAAGTTGAATCTCCTATGTTTAAAGCTGTAGGAGGTTAGTTCAAACACCAGTAATGGGGAAAATTTTGCAGAATTATGTAATAAAATCAACTAGTTTTTGCAAGTAAATTGTGTATGCAACATGAAAACCTTCTTTCAGAGGCTGGTGCTCTTTTGATAAAGGATTAATTTAGTGGTCAATAAAAGGGTCCATGCAAAGCAGAGCCCTGCCTGCTATGATCTGTTAAGGGACCCTTTATAAAGCCTTCAACCCAGGCCACTTGGCTACGATGGTTGTTTAAATAAAGACATTTCTTTTCCAAAATCAGGTTGCCATCTATCAGAGCTGCAATTTTTCTACTGAGGGTTCAGTTTCATGTTCATTTGCTTGTTTACCAAGTCTCAGTTGATCTCTCACTTCCAAATATAATAAATATGTCTCCAACTGTGACTGAGAGCCAAAGATTTCTAAAGGCAAGTGAGACCTCAAAACCTTGTTCTTTCTTGTAGGAAAGTTTTATCAGAACTCATCACACACACATATTGATTTGTGAAAACAAACTCACTCAAAAGTCAGTAAGAAATACAGTTTGGGATTCGTGACAGTGGAAATAAACCATAAATATAGCTGTGAGCACTATTGGCAGAGGTTTCTTTGATTCCCCAGATACAGCAAAGGATTTGCTCAGAGAGACTCTATTCTCCTGAAATTCTGGATTGCCCAAAGCAAATACACTTTGGAGCAGGGTTATCCAGTGCAATCTGTGAGTTGACTTGAAGTCCAAAGTAATTGACTTCAGAAAGCCGGATTTCTTGGACAAAGGAATAATCATGTTTATAGTTGCCCGTTGGTATGTTTATGTTCTGCTTGATGGTGTGTTCAGAAGGCAGAAATTATAAGAAAGCACAGAAAAACTCTTCAGTGTTGATTGTCAGTATGCCTGTTAAGTCTGAGACCATCCTACCCCACCCCTCAAGGTGAAATGATTCGTTTATACCTTGACTCTACCTTTCTGGCTTCATGCACTAAAGACAACAGAAAGGCTGACATTTCCTAGGTAGGCAGGTCCTGCCAACTATTTATGATAGAAGGTCAAGTAATCTAGATGTACGAAGCAATCTCTTCCTCATTCAGGACTTTTCAAAAGCCTTCCAGCACTGAAACTTAAACATAACCACTTAGACCAGGCTCTAACAGGTTTGGCCTCCTGGCTACAGCCAGTTGGCATGTGTGCATTGACTGGCACTGATAGTATTTTTTTTAATTTATTTTATTTGTGAAGATACAGTACAGAGGGGTTACAATTACATGGGCAGGATAATGCGTACATTTCTTACCAAGCATTGCAGCCTCCTCCTTTTGTTTACCCTTCACATCCCTTCCCAGCCTCCCCCCTCCCCCCCAATCCCAATCCTTCTCCTTCCCCCCCTTCCCCCCGCCCCGCACCGACGTTGTAAAGCTCGTATTTTTAAAATTGAATTTCTATTCTTCAAATAGGTCATCCCTTCTATTATATGCACCTGGTCCCCTTTACTAGATGACATTATCTGTGGGCTCTTAGACAGCTAAGCTTATTATCTCTTAAAAAATATATATCACTCTGAAAAGTATTAGGTCCTTCCTAGTCTCCTTAAACAAACTACCAGAAGACTAACTTAAGTTTTGTATCATAATTGAAGGTTATCATGGTAAAATGTAGTGACTATGTCATGCAGAAATGTTCTTGTACTTTGTTTTTTTGAGCTGATATTGGGGCTTGAACTCAGGGCCTCTAGTTCTTGCTTAGATTTTTCCACTCAAGGCCAGTTCTCTACAACTTGAGCCACTGCTCCACTTCTGGCTTTTTAATGGTCAATTAAAGGTAAGAGTCTCTGAGATTTGTCTGACTAGGTTGCCTTTGAACTGGGATCCTCAGATCTCAGTCTCCTGAGTATCTAGGATTACAAGAATGAGCCACCAGCACCTGGCTTGTAGCTTTTTTGTTTTGTTTTGTTTCTATTTCTTTTTGGGGGGTGGGGGTGTTGGACAGCCAGTAGCACTGGGTGTCTGTGCTTGAGTTTTTTAAAGCAGCTTCATCTGTCTCTTTCTATCTGATTATGACCCTCTATTTCACACTAGCCAGTGTGACCACAAACACGATACCAAACTTACATGCCTGACTCGGTTGATGCCTACTAACCCATCATTACATGAGCTAGGACACAAAAAAGTAATTTGATTTATATTGTGTGTTAAGTAATACCAACTGTGATCTGAGTCAGGAAGTCCTTAAGGAAGATGTCTATGTATAGTAGATAAACGGCAATGCAAGTTCTTCACTTATCATTTTGACTGTGCAAAAATCATTGTTGTTCAGTTGCAAGCTCTTTTTAAAAGGTTCGTAAACACAGGAGTGGGAGCTAATGAAAAAGTTCGCATTAAATTTCTGAGAATTAGAAAGAATTGAACACTCACTCACTGAACCAAATGAAAGCATGTTTACTGACCTTCAATTCTTGGCCATCATGGGCACCTAAAAAACAAAAAGAAGCAACGTCAATAATTAATGCTACACCCAGGCTGGGAAGCTGGCTCAGTGGTAGAGTGCTTGCCTTGCATGCCTGAGGCCCTGGGTTCAATTCCTCAGCACCACATAAGCAAAAAGAAAAAAGCCGGAAGTGGCG
>NW_012267404.1:641649-662488 GCF_000151885.1 Dipodomys ordii
AGCTCATTTTGGACATGTCATAGCCACTTCTTGACTTTCTCATGCTTTCGTGATCTTCTGGAACACCATCTCTTCTCCTCTCCATCTGTCCAAACTCCAGGATGCTTCATGCCTCCACTTAAGAAATCATTCCCAGCCATCCTGCTCCTTAAAGATGTCTCCATTCATTCAACTCTTTACAGCTTCCAATGTTTTAAACATGACTTTTAGTTTCTACTGTTCTGGGCCTAACTAACCCTTGGAGTAGAGAGAACAAGGTCCTTTTTTTCATTTTTAACCAGTCCTGGAACTGGAACTCAAGGCCTGGGCACTGTCCCAGAGATTCATTTTGCTCAAGGATAGCATTCTACCACTGGAGCCACAGCACCATTTCCACCTTTTTCTGTGGTACTGAGGAATCAAACCCAGGGCTTCCTGCATGCTAGGCAAGCACTCTACCTCCCACTAAGTGACATTCCCAGACTGAGAACATGTTCTTATCTGAAATTTCTTTGAGCTCCTGCCCAATTTCCATCCTTCTAAACACATTCATGCTCAATGAACACAACTGATTTGTTTATATATATATGCACAAACACATATACATCATGGAATGAGCAAATCAAGAACACACATTGCACATGAAGGGCCTAAGAATGTCAAGCTTTCTATCTGCAGGAACCTCAGGGCCCCTCCCAGAGTGACACATTGCCCTCCAAGTCTCAGGGGAGAAAGCACAAGAGGCAAGTTCCCAGATGCCTAGCAACAAAAAGGCAAGTCACTCCCCTCTCCTCCCTCACCCCAGCTCATCCCATCAGGCAGTGTTTCAAATGCACTTCAGTGAGTTCATCTTTTACTTGGAAAGGAAATGAGTCTTGACAGTCTTGTTTTTCACATTTCATTAAGGACGGAGGTCATCCCAGAAGGGAAAGGGTAGCTCTCTTTGGGGACCTTGTGAGAGAGTGGAGCTGGGCTGGGGAATGCTCTCCTCTCTTCACTTTAGCCTGCTTCACCCCCTGAAGAGAACAAGCCCTGCTTTCACAGTGAATTATGTTCAGCAAGGCCTCTGCCAGCATTTGGCTCTGCCTGGCTGTGGCAGTACCTGGAAGGGCTGAGGAATAGCTCAAGGTCAGACAAGGTGTCCAAACAGAGTTGGCCAGAGGAAGAGGTGGCACTGAAGCAGCTGGAAGACAATAGAGTGGAAGAGGCAAGGAGTATAATTCTAAAGGGAAACGCAGGGGAAAAAAAGTTGAGCCTGCATTTCTCTCTCTCTCTCTCTCTCTCTCTCTCTCTCTCTGCCTCTCTCTCTCCCCGTCTCCCTCTCTCCATCTCCCTTTCTCTCTCCATCTTCTCTCTCTCCTTCTCATTTACATTTACTCCTACACAGAAAGACATTCTTTACTTAAACCTTCTGTCTCTCTACTGCCCAAGACATTTCTATAAATAAAGAAGACCCTGAGTCACTTAGCCAGACACCCCCTAATAACTCCTGCAGTGTTTTGGCTCTAAGTGTTTAAATTCTCACACTTACCCTTGCTTCACTCTCATCTCTGATCTTCTTCTGATTCTTATTCACATACTTTAAAAGTTCTGTAAGCCCCTTCTCCTTAGTCCCAAACTCAAAGCTCTTAACCTTAAAATTATAAACAACAGATGTGCTACTCAAAAATTATTACATGTGGTTTGGACCATGTGTATCTTTTTTAATTTAAAAATTTTAATAGGTAAATAACTATATATACATATATAAGATCAAATCATGCTTATTAACATACCCATGCTTCATATGGTGATGAGAATATTTGTAATTTCTCTTAGTAATTTTGAAATACACATTGTTATTAATTATAATCACTATACTATGGAAAAGATCACCAGAATTTGTTCATATTATACAACTGAAATTCTACACCTTGCTCAACATCTCCACAGTCCCTACTTTCCTTCCCCCTCCTCAGCCTCTGGTATTCAACATTCTTTCGGCTTCTGGGTCTTGGATTCCAGGTATGATGAGATCATGCTGTTTCTGTCTTTCTGTGCCTAGTTTATTTCACTTAGTATAATGTCCTTCAGGCTTATCTATGTTGTTACAGATGACAAAGGTGTCTTCTTTTTTATGGCTGATTAATAGTTGTGTATGTAAATGACATTTTTATCCATTCATCCATTGATGAGCACTTAGCTTGTTTCCATATCTTGTTTCTCATGAATAGTGCTGAAATAGGAGTTGAGCCATCTCTTCAATAAACTGATTTTAATTCATTTAAAGCAAGCCCATAAAAAGGACTGCTTTTTATTAAAAAAAAAAACTTCTCCACTGTTATGCACAATGGTTGTACTTATATTACCATTAACAATGTGTGTTTCTTTTTCTCTACTTTCTTGCCAGCATGTTTTCTTTTCTCTGTTTTAATAACAAGCATAAGTGATCATACTGTGATTGTCTTTATTTATTTTGGCAGTACTGGGCATTGAACTTAGGATCTCATGCTAGATAGGCAGGCATTCTACCACTTGAGCCATGTCTCCAATCCTTTTGCTTTTAGTTTGTTTTTCAGATAGGTTCTGGTACTTTTGCTTGGACAAGCCTGACTTTTTTATACCTGCTTTCCAACTAACTGGAATAACAGTTGTTGTGTACCACCAAACCTGGCTTTTAATTTGCATTTCCCTAATGATTAGTGATATTAAACATTTTTTTCATATGCTTGTTGGCTATTTGTATTTTCTTTTCTTTTCTTTTTTTTTTTTGGTCCGTCACGGGGCTTGAATTCTGGGCATGGGTGCTGTCCCTGAGCTCTTCAGCTCAAGGCTAGTGCTCTATCACTTTGAGCCACAGAGCCACTTCCATTTTTCTGGTGATTAATTGGAGATAAGAATCTCAAGGGACTTTCCTGCCCAGGCTGGCTTTGAACTGCAATCCTCAGATCTCAGCTTCCTGAGTAGCTAGGATTACAGGAGTGAGCCACCAGCACCGGGCTCTTTCTTTATTCAGTTCACCAAGTAGGAATCCTTAGACCCTTCTGGGTGGGTAAGAGAACGATGTCCACCCAAAACAAAGGTAACCTCTAGAACCCTCTTTTTTGTGTGTGCTAGTCCTGAGGCTTGACCTCAGGCCTGGGTGTAGTCCCTGAGCTTCTTTTGCTCAAGGCTAGCACTTGAGCCACAGATCCATTTCCTGCTTTTTCTCCCCTTTGGTAGTTTATTGGAGATGGAGTCTCACAGACTTTCCAGCCCCAGCTGGCTTCAAACCACAGCCCTTAGATCTCAGCTTCCTGAATAGTGAGGATTACAGGCATGAGCCTCCAGAGCCTGATTTAGGATCCTCTTTACTATTCATACCTTTCATTCTTTGTCTCCATCCATTCATTAAGAACCCTCAGATTTTAACTATTTCAAGGCATGACAGATTTAGATAGCCCCACATATATTTCAAAGGAGAGGGCATATTTAAATGGCCCCTCCAATGTTTCTTAATTCTGTAACAACAAAGGAGTTCTGCTTTTTCAGTTTACTTCCTAGTTTTAACTTCTGAGTCAATATTTGATTTTTTTAATAAGATAATTTTCCTGTCTTCTTATCTTCTTGTCCTCATTTCCATCCTAAATGGCTTTGGTCTCTTTTAACTTAAAAGGATTTCAGAGAGTTGATAGTTTGTCTTCTATAGATACTTCTGCTGAGAATGGACTCTTGACCCTACCTGTAAACAGGGAAAGCAAAGGTAATTTTCCCATCTCATTTTGGAGATGACAAGGGAAATTTAATTAGAAGGAAAACATCTGACAGAGAAGAGACAGGAGGGGCAAGTGACAAGATACCTTCTAAGGACCCCCTTCCCCCTCCAGTGACCCATGTCTTCCAGCTAGGGCCCATCTACTAAAGTTTCCAGAAAGTCCCAAAATAGCACTGCCAGCTGGGGACCAAGCCCTCAACACATGAGCCCTTTCCTATTCAAACCATAGTATATGTCTAGCACTAAATTCATATGAATCTCCAATTATCTACAGAATAATTGTCTCTGGGTGCCATTCTTTCTCATTTGGTATACACAAAAATGTAGTCTTTCTCCCAGACCTCACGGTTCTCTGCTTCAGTTGGTGGTACCATCATTTTCCCATGTCCCAAGCTAAAACAATGAAGTCATCTTTTCTCAGCCCCCTTTACTTCCCCTGACACCTCCTTGATCTCACTATCTAAGCCCATTTATCTATGTGTTTTATTTATATGTGTGAGTGCATATATATGTATATATCACGGGTATAATGCATGCATATTGTTAATACATAATTATATGTGATAAAGTAAAAAGAAAAAAAGACCTGTTTGTAGTAAATTAGAAAGACAAAATAGCAGTCCCTCCCTTTGAGAATTTACAGGATCTAACTCCCAAATCATTTCTTAAATAGTGTGTATCCAGTGACTACCTCCACCTACAGCAACCCTGTCAGCATAGTGACTACTCACATGGCATTTCAATGTCACTAGCAGTTATTTCCAACTTAACCCTCTGATCTAAAAGTAATTTTATGACAGTGAGCATCTACATAAGTTGCCTAAGTGCACATGTAAACTGTTTGTCATTTGCCACCAAGGTGGTTGCTTTGGAAAGCTGTTTCTGTTTTATAAGTGCTCAGTTAGGGCCTTGAGAGTAAAGGTCTAATTCTATATGATTTAAGTCATCAGGGCCAGCTATCACAAGGAGGAGTCTATCATAAATCCAGACATAGACATCTGAAAGTAGTTTATTGCCTGGGATATACAAAGATTGGTTTTGAAAATTGCATCACCCAATGGTGTACATAACTGGACACTTGAGTCTTTATGTGTCTCTGGTTACAGCCAGTTTGAGGCACTTTGTTTCTGGTCAGCATTATTAATAGCTAGGATAAAATATCTGAAGAAGAAATAGGGCTAAGCATATGACTTACCAGCTCTTCCCACTCAGGACCAAGGGTTGTCATGGGCTGTTAATATATGAACTCTTAATCTATTGACAGAGCATAAATGAGGCAAAGGGCTCGGGAAGCTTTTCCAGCAGCGAACCAGAAGCTCCTGCTGCCTATCTCCCTGGCATCTCCTTTTGTGATGTGTGACATTTTTATCACTTGTCGTCATAATGGCAAATTAAGGTATTGATGTGGTCTGATCATTGTTTCCAATTAGACTAAAATTAGACCGTGATCTAACAGGACTGTAGAAACTGTTCACAAGACAGGAGGGAGCCTCTATGTATCCTACTTTGATGAAATCTGGGTTTGATAAATAAAGGCTGGGAGATAGGTATCAGAAAGGCAGAGCGTGTGGATGGCAATTAATTGCAGGCAATAGTGTCAGCAAGAAACTTTCTATTACACAGGCCCATTCAGAATATGTAGAAAGAGTGGTTACCATGTTAAATAGGATTGACCTTTCTGTCACCTGGAACTCTACTGTAAGCACTAAAACCAAGAGAATAGCTGGTCTAGTCCTTTAAAGGACCTCCTAAGAATGTGGCTTCTATTTTCATGTCTGTAGCAGCACAATGGAATAGTCTACTCCGACCTGACGTAATCTTAGGTCTCAAAGTCTTGCAGGCTAGAAACAACACACAAAACTATGTGGTGTTTTAAATTCAGTTATGCCCTATCGGCTGCCAGAACAATTCTTCCAAATACCAGGTGCTCCAAAAACAAGTTATTGTAGAAAGAAGAGACCATTCCTACTCTCCACTCTTCCCCCATTCAATAAAAAAAAGAATGGAGAAAAGAAAGTAAAAGCTTTATACAGAATAAAAATGAGAAAGCTCTAATAAAAAGTTTAGATTTTTATTATAAAATATGTATATGAGAAATAATATATATGCACAAAAAACATGTCTGCTTAGAAAAAATGATCAACAATACTTTTGGTATCATTCTCAAATTTCCTCCATCTTTCTCCCTGGAATTCACTAAGCCAAATTATACTTATTAGTCCCTGGCTCTTACATGTTAGATAGACAGACAGATAGACATTCATGAAAAATGTACCTATTGTTTGGTGTGGTTTTGAACCATACATAAATGGATTATAGTTGATGTATTTTCTGCAAGCTACTTTTATGCTCCATTTATGTTTGAGAGATTCACTCACATTGACAGGAGTAGCTGCCATTCCTCTTTCCTTAATATTGTATATTTCATCAGGATAATGCAATGAAATTTATTTATCCAATCTACCAAGAATGGATGTTGGTGTTGGTTTTTAGTTTTTGCTCTTATAAATGACAGTCCAGTGAGCATACTTCTCTGTTTCCTGATACATATGTACAAAGGTCTCTCTGTAGAACATGTACACAGAAATAGAATTAGTATGCAACCCAACTTTGCAATAATTTCCCAGTGGTTCCAGCAGAGTAAAGAATCAATATCGGGGCTGGGAATGTGTCTTAGTGGCAGAGTGCTTGCCTAGTTTGCACAAAGTCCTGGGTTCAAAGCTCAGCACCACATAAACAGCAAAAGCTGGAAGTGGTGGTGTGGCTCAAGTGGTAGAGTGCTATCCTTGAACAAAAACAAGCTCAGGAACGGTGCTCAGGCCCTGAGTTCAACAACAACAACAACAAAACTAAAATAAGGGCCAATATCCATAAGTTCAACCACACTTGATATTTATAGATGCTTTAATGTTTGCCATTGAGGTAGATATAAAGTAGGATCTCATTGTACTGAGGCTGAGAATCTTTTCATATGTTTATTTTCCATTCAGATTTCCTCTTCTGTAAAATTTCTAACCAATTCTTTTTGCCTAATTGTCTGGGATGGGGGGAAGAGGTTCTCTAAGTAACAGATTTCTTTATGTACTATGCATGCTAAGATTCCAGCATTTGGGAATGGGTTTGGGTTACCATACCCAGTTTCACTTTATGTTGTTTTGGGGTTTTAAAGAGAATCTAAACTTTATTTTTTGTTTTGTTTTGTCGGACATTGGGCCTGAACTCTGGGCCTGGGCACTGTCCCTTAGATCTTCAGCTCAAGGCTAATGCTCTACTACTTGAGCCACAGTGCCACTTTCGGCTTTTTCTGCTTATGTGGTGCTGAGGAATCGAACCCAGGGCCTCATGCATGCAAGGCAAGCACTCCACCACTGAGCCACCTTCCCAGCCGGAGAATCTAAACTTTAATGTAGTTAAAATTACCAGTTGTTTCCTTTTACTTATATTTTCTTTATTTCAGCTATCCTTTTGGACTCCAAGGTCCTAAGCCTTATATATTTTCTCCAAAAGATTCTTAAAACGCTTTCCTTTCTTTCTCATCTTTGATCATTTAATTCCTTGGAAGTCTTTTGCAAGGCATGTGGCAGAGGCCTAGTTTCATAATTTTCCATGTGGCTAACCATTTGCTTCAGACCAATTACTCTGAAGTCCATTCTCTTCGCATAATTTCCAGCTTTGAAAGAGCCAAGTCCTTATACATGTATACACGTATTCTTAGACTATTGTGATCCACGGGAAATTGTCCCTCCCTTAGCTTATCCCCCAATGTATTAGTTACCAACGCTTTACAGGAAAATCTGCTGTTTGCTACAGCAAGTCAGTCCTCCATCATAGTCTTTGATTCTTGACTCTTATGTCTCCTTTCACACAAATTTTAGAAGCATTTGTGGAGTCTTTAACTCCCACTTCCTGCAAAAGAAACAGGAAATGCTTCTCTCTCTCTTTTTTTTTACTTCTCCCTACTTTAAGCCTGTTATACTAAAAATAAATCTTTGCTAAAACTTTTTAAAGCAATTTGAGAAGCTCCTCATAAACAATTTTTTAAACGAGTATCGTGTTTTTCACTGGCATTTTAAAAATAGATTAGTATCTCATTTTAAGGATATAAAACCCTTTTCAATTGTCTTTAAATAGTTGTACAAAGGAATTGCCATTTAACAAAGCAGTTTATGAATACAATATATCTTGATCAATGTCACAACTTTCAATAGTTTCATCCAACTATCCCCTCCCCACCCTTTCCCTCACTCATCTTTTTTTCCTTAGGTCCAAAGCAGAGACTCAGACTTGGTACCTGATGCTTTTACTCATTGGCTAGCATTCTACCAACCAAGCCTCACCACTCACCCAACTCTTATTAATTTTGTAGTATTTGCATTGACTTAGGATACATTGACAAACACCTTCCATTACTTTTTTATTAAGTACTAGAGCTTGAACTCAGGGCCTCACATTTTCCCTTAACTTTTTCACTCAAGGCTCATGCTCTATCAATCAACTTGAGCTACACCTCTACTTCTGCCTTTTGCTGATTAATTGAAGATAAGAATCTCTGGGATTTATCTGCCTAACTAGCTTCAGACCAGGATTCTCAGAACTCAGCCTCTTGAGTAACTAGGATTACAGGCATCAGCTACCAATAGCAGCTTCAATAACTTTTTAATAATTTCTCCAAAAAGATCTTATGACACTTTTGCTATATCTATTTCAAAGGATTTTCTTGTTTGCTATTTTTAAGTATGATTTTAAAGCTTATATTCTCCATCTGATACTTATGTAGAGATATTTCTTTCACTTTTAGGCAATGATCTTTGTATTATCTCTGCACTGGCTTTCCAACATTGTGACAAAATGCATGAGATAATATGTGCAAAGGTTTATTTTGTGTCATGGTTCAAGATTTAGTTTATTATCACTTGAGCTCATTGCTTTGGGGCCTGAAATCAAGAGCCTGTTTGCTTTATGGTGGGTGTGAAGGACAGAGAGAGATAGGAGGATGCTGTGGTGTCAATCCCCTTTCAAGGGCATTCTCTCAGTGACCTAACAGACTGCCACTAATAGTTCCACTAATAGCACCAAAAGGCTATAATCAAGCCTTTAACACATAGGCCTTTGGATATAACTTGTCTGAACTACTAGAGGATGACTTATTGAAGTCATCTGTTGTTAAGTAACTTACTGTCTTAAAACCACAAACATCTCTCATAGTTTTTTTTAAGCTAGAAATTCAGGAGATGTTTAGGGAGGTAGGTTTTGGCTCAGGACTGCTCCTAAAATGGTTATAATAAAGATGTTAGCCAGGGAGTTACTCATCTGGAGCTGGAGGATGCATTTCCAAGCATCCTCCTGTGACTACTGTCAGCTAAGTGCCTCAGTTTCTGGATATATGAGCCTCCCCTTTAGGGCTGAACTGAGAAAGAACAACTAAAGTGAAAGGTACAGTATCTTTGATAACCTAATCTTAGTAGTGATATATTAATAGTTTCTATTATATTCAGTTGATCACAGGAAACAACACTGGTACCATATGTGAATATAAGAAGGTGGGGATCATTGGAAGCCATCTTAAAAGACTGTCATAGCCTTATCTCCAATAACCCTTATAAAGTCTCATATTTCTTCTAATAATTTAGTAGTAGATTATTTTGGATTTTCTACATAGGTAAACATAACATTTATAAATAATGAAAATTTTCTTACTCTTCTTCTAGAAGTTCTTTTTTTTTTTTTTTGGTCGGTCGTGGGGCTTGAACTCTGGGCCTGGGCGCTGTCCCTCAGCTCTTCATTTCAAGGCGAGCGCTCTACCACTTGAGCTACAGCGCCACTTCCTCTTACTCTTCTTCTAAGCTCATCTTTATTTCTTGCTTTACTTGCCTACCTCAGAAGTTTCTGGCACCATTTTAAAGTGGCAATAATAAAAGCATCTTTTCTATTGTTTGGTTGCTTCTTATTGATGGTGTTAATCTCATCAGACACTGTGTTTATTAGCCCCAGCTTGACAGGGATTTTTCTCTCCAAATTCCAAGTTTTTCAAATCTGTCCATTCTGTAATTTTACTACAAATTCTTTTTTTTTTTTGTCTTTTTCTTTTTTGTTACTGGGTCTACAAATTCTTAAGGCAAATAGCAACACACAATATCTACATGACACTGAATGTTAGGCTGTCTTGAAATATCTTCTACCAGGGTAATTAGCCCATTATCTTTCAACTTTCCAGAGTCTCAGGTAATGGACAAAATGTAGACATGTTCTTTGCAAGAATGTAACATGAATGGTCTATGGTCCAATTCCAAACAGAGTCCCTTTTCTCTTCTGAAATGTCATGGCCTCCAAACCATATGATCATAAATACTTACAGGAACAATTCCACTTCACTGGTATCAATTTTCCATTACTTAGATTTTTTTCATCACTCTGACAAGCACCTGTGAAAATCAGTTTAAGGGAAGAAAGACTTATTTTGGCCCATGGTTTCAAGAGTTTTAGTCCAGGCCATCTGGAGTCTGAGACAAGGTTGAAACCTCATGGCAGCGGGAGTATATGGCAGAGGATACTCATCTCACAGTAGACAGGAAGAAATGAGACACGGAAAAAAGCTAGAAACAATATAAGCTTTTCAAAGGTATGACACCAGTGACTTCCTCCAGCAGAGCTCCACCTCCCACAGTTTTCAATATCCCCCAAAATAGTGTCACCAGCTAGGAGCCATGCTTTCAACAAAAGAAGTCTTTGGGGAGGGGGACACTTGTGTCTAGACTTTAACAAATACTTCCCCCAAAATTATTTTTAATCATTGTAGAGTTTCTGAGACAACTTGGGGGAAGGGCTTAAAATAAGTCATTACTATACAGAGAAAATCAAATATCAGATAATACATCTGCTTCTACATAGGATATAGAGCAGCTTGAGGTAGATCAATGCTAACACATAGATCAAGAGAAAATGCTAGAAAAATATAAAAAATTGTTCAAAGTACCTGGAGAGCTCCTACACAAACTAGACCTCAACGCTAAGTTGTACTGGCCCTGAGTTATCTTTTATCTGGATAGGTCAGATTCATTCTGGGTAATAGCAAGATTTTGAACACTGAGTTTTGCCTGGAAAGAAGGCAATGGCAGGGACAGGGCTATAGATGGCCTCATAGAGCTGAAATGTTGAAAATTTACGAATACCAATCAATATCCTAGGAAGGGAGTATGCAGAAAAACCTAAATACCCTAATAAAACCTAACAAACCTAATACTGGACCCATTTTCCATTTCAGGGTTCATCAAAAAGACTATGGAAAACAGCAGAGCTTTGGCAGTTCTTGTATGCTAAGGAAACAAGAATTAGAGGTCAGTAACTTTCAACGTTCTTACCCTGGGTATACACCAAACTCTTAGAAGGCTATAAATTAGGAACAGAGTAAACCAAACATGAACAGAGCTTTAACAAGACTGCAACTCTGCTTTGACTCTGTCCTGACTCTGTTTAGCAGAATAAAGGGAATCTCTGCAGTGGAAGATGGGAAGAACTTGCAGTTAAGATTTATTAACACATTTCAAACAATGGTGACACACACTGGATGTCAGTGGCTCACTCCTATAATCCTAGCTACTCAGGTGGCTAAGATCTGAGGATTGCTGTTTGAAGCCAGCCTGAGCAGGCAAATCCATGAGACTCTTACCTCTAATTAACCATCAAAAAGCCAGAAGTGGAGCTGTGGTTGTTCAAGTAGTAGAACACTAGTCTTGCTGGGGAAAGAAAAGATACAAGGACAAGATGGGCTCCTTCTTCTGGTGGGTATATTGTGTTTGTATGTAATGGCTGGCAACTATGACAGCTGTCTCTTAATTAGGAAACACAAGAGCACAAAGACAATCCAAAGTAATGAGGATGATAGAATGAAAAACAGCAATAACTTTTGGGGGGATGTTGAAGTGTGTGTGTGTGTGTGTGTGTGTGTGTGTGTGTGTGTCTGTGTCTGTGTCTGTGTCTCTGTGTGTGAGCGTGTGAGCGTGTCCTGGGGCTTGAAGTCAGGGCCTGGCACTGTCCCTGAGGTTTTTTTCCTCAAGGATAGCACTCTACCTCTTGAACCTCAGCTCCATTTCTGGCTTTTGGGGAGTTAATTGAGATGAATTTCACTGACTTACCTTTCTGGCCTGGCTTTAAACATTCCTTTCATCTCATCCTCCTGAGTAGCTAGGATTATTGGCCCAATTCCTGGCTTGGAAATAACTTTTTGAGTATTCCATTCACCTAATGATTAACATTAGGATTAATAATAAGCTTCATTCCAGCCTAAAGTGGTTCAACAGTTCTAAAACTATAGATCTTTACCTTACCTACCCAAGTCAATGAAACCATGTCAAATGTAATTCTATAAACCTCTTCTAGGGTTGGTCCTAGTGAAGGAGTTAATGTTCCTAAGTCATTCTCTCCTGTAGTCACTTTGCTGACATTTTGGAATCCAGGAAGGGTCAGACCACCTGAGAGACACCATGGACTCTTATTGTATTAAGGCCCTACCTGACCAATCCTGAGATAGCAGGCTATCAGACTTTTTGAAACAATCCATATTTTTCCCTAATAAACTTTCCTATCACTTTCACCAAATAAAATAAACTTTAAAACCCCAGCTTAAGCCACTGACTTTAAAACACTTTTCCTTGGGACTTATGACATCATCAATTTTCTTTATTGTTTATGCATGTTGAGTCAGGGCCACCTACATTTACACCTCTATAGACAAAAGATCACTGAAGATGAACAGAATCGATTAGTAAAACAAAGATCACATTCAGATTGTTGAGGCAGGATGGAAATATGGAAAGGATCAGGTTTGGAATGGCTCTTCTTTGAAACTGCAACAGTTGAAAACATTTCACACAACTTACACTAGTGGTCCTTAGCCTTAATATATCTTGCAAAACACCCTGAGAAGCTTTCAAACTTGCTGTCTGTTGCCCAGGTTACAAACTCCAAGGTATTACCTTAGAATCTTGGGAAGTACACTACCTTTTAATATTTTTTAAAGCTTACCAGGTTATTATGACACAGAACCAAGGTCAAGAACATTAGCTTGAAGGACGTTCCAAATCCAGTAGTGTTACCCACACAATGATAAAAGAGAAAATGGCCAAGAAGCCAGGCATCTGGAAACTGCATGCTCTGAGTTTGAGATTCCTGCCCAACAGCAGCAGAGTTCATTCAGCTATAGCTCCCAGTAGCTACTGGAAAATTCTATGGAGAACTTGGATATGAACACCAAGAAACACTCTCCCTTGGCAGACTTAAAGACCAGCAGAACTTCTGAACTCCCATCAGAAAATGTATGGTTCACTCCCACATTTAGACCAGTCTAAAGGAGAGTTGTGGGCTGGGAATGTGGCTTAGTGGGAGAGTACTTGCCTAGCATGCAGGAAGCCCTGGGTTGGATTCCTCAGTACCACATGAACCAAAAAACCTGGAAGTGGTGCTGTGGCTTAAGTGGTAGAGTGCTATCCTTGAGCAAAAGAAGCCCTGGGTTCAAGTCCCATGACTGGCAAATGATAATAAACAAATAAATAAAAATAAACAGAGCGTTGTAAATTTAGAAGAGTTCTTCCTTAAGCAAATGAAACTTTTTTGGCAGAGAATATTATGTACTTCAAATCAAGCCCTACTCCCTTGTTATATTTTAAAGGCAGAGCTGCTGCTCCTATTGAGATAGCCTGATATGAAATGCCAATAATTCCATTTGATCATTAAGACCCAAGGAGCACCCCGCTGCTTGACCCTAGCAATCCAGGGATACACAAACATTAGGCAAAGTTGGCACAGCCAGCCACAAGAGCTGGCCAGAGTTACACCAGCCTGGAAATAAGCCCCCTTTTCAGACAGGGAGCCATTAAAGAAGGCCATTAAAGTCTCTATGGGAAACTTCAAGGAGGAAGTGTGAAGATCAAGAAGAAAACTAGGCCAAAAGCTACTGATCAGTCGATCGATTCAGCCTGGCATTAGTCAGTCAGGACCTTAGACTGGTTACTTCTCCTGCTTCTTTTATAAAGTTTCTTCTTTTATAAAGTTAGACACTTGAATCCCATAGTTTTCAAGATTCCTGTTAGACACAACCTTGAACATTCTCCATTGCCTGGAAAAGAAATATTCTCTACCCAAGCATCAGCATGAATAGAGTGCCAGAAGGGACAAAATAAGGGTGATGAACTATGGAGTCAGCTGACAGTATGAGAGAACACAGTCCAGGAACGACTTGGGCAACACAAGACAGGAGGCCTCAGATAAAGGACATGGGGACAGTTGCTAGTCAACTCCACATAGCTGCTGCTTTCTATGAGAAAAGACCTTATAATTTTTAGAAGAAAAAAATGAAATCCAGTGCTGGGAAGGTGTCTCAGTGGTAGAGAGCTTGCCTTGCATGCCTGAGGCCCTGGGTTCGATTCCTCAGCACCACATAAGCAAAAAGAAAAAAGCCGGAAGTGGCACTGTGGCTCAAGTGGTAGAGTGCTAGCCTTGAGCTGAAGAGCTGAGGGACAGTGCCCAGGCCCAGAGTTCAGGCCCATGACTGGACCCCCCCCCAAAAAAAAGGAAATCCACACCTTATATAATCTGCCAATTGTTATATCTTGGCAATGTTATTTTTTTAAATCCTCTGTTGGCAGGGAAGAGAGCATGACAGAGGGAGTGAAATGGATTGTAACATGTAAAACTGTAACAATAGAATTCCCCCTCCCCCCCTTAACTAAATGGAAGCTAATAAAAATAAATGTGTGTCAAATAAAATATATCTGTGGTCAGTTATACCTTGTAAATATAATTTACAACCACTGATGCAGTGGATACTAGGATATAAAAGTTTATTCTTAATTGGCCCTTAGCAGAACATTGATCATTGATTACTCCTTCATTTTAAGATATATTGTGCAGAAGCCCTTTCTGTGTCAGGTATAAACTGGAACAGTAACTACATATGGTTCATGAATCTGTTGTCCTTCACGTGATGCTCCTCCTTTAGTCCAAAATGATAGTCACTGCCCATGCCGGGGGCCCTTCTGTAACTCCAAGCTTCCCTCCTCAGGAAAGTGCTGGAGCTCAAGAAGTAGGAGCAGCCACCTCCTCATCCCTAGCCATACCAGCTCCTCCCCATTTTAAAGCTGAGGTGACTTCCAAGATAACCCTCACCCAGGAGAGAGCAGTTTAACTACAGATAAAGACAGTCCCAACAGATTAACTCCCTGCCCTTGGGCTCCAATTCCAGGGGTCAGGTGGAAGGACACTTGGTCGCCAGGAGACTGTGGCCTCATGAATACTTTTGTACTTCCTGGACCAAACTAACTCTGCTTGGTTGTTCCCAAATAGTTGAATGTCAGTTGATAATTTGATGAATTGTAGGTTTGAGGAAGAACACATTCTCAGGTCTTCTATCAAACACATTTATTCCTAAAGTGAGAAGCTCCTAAAGGATAGCTAAAAGAAACTGAAATATTTACAGTAGAAAAATCATGGACACTAGTAAAAGCTCAAATACAGTCATAGCTGAGTTACTCTAACACCACTTTTCCAGCATAGAAGAAATTAACTGCATTCTCTTAACATTTCTCAATAGACATGCACAAGGATGAATCAAACATTTCAGGACTCCAGTCCTCAAGATCTTCCTGAATGGATTTATGCACACATGAAAAGAATTCACACCCAAAAAAAGAATTCACATCCTTTCTTTAAATATAAAAAAAAAAGAGCAGCAGCATTTGACTTCAAAGGAAAGTAAAACAACACAAAAACAGCAACAAAATAGACTGCTCCTTCTATGTGCAAGGTACTGGATTCTGGTATTGAGAATCTTAATGTCAGTCCTCACTTCAAACATAATATCAAAAAAGCATGACAAGAAGATGACTCACCTTCAATATGAAGGATGTGAGTTGTGTACACTGACAACAATCTTGAAGGTAGAACAGTACTTCAGGAACAATGCCAGTGAGTGGACCTTTGTATAAGGTCAGAAACTCATGCATTATAAAATATTGGGTTAAACAACTACATTATTTTTGGTTTAATCAAGGCACTTGTAAAAAACCATCTTTGACATATGTGGATTCCTGTGTGCTGTTAGCCACTGGAAATGGCATGAATAGTTGGCTATAACATTCTATACCAAGAACCCAAGTACAATGCCTTGATCACAAAGTCATTTATAATATTAGGACTTCAAAGACAGATTCAGTTAAGCTTGCCCCAAATCGTGAGTTTTTTTTTTTAATAGACCATGATTAAACAGAAAGGCTTTACTTAAGGTCTTGAGTCTCCAAAATTATAGTTCATCTTCCCAAAACACCATCCAATATCCTAAAAGTTTATTTGGCTTTTCTCCACAAGAATACATAGAATAGACCTCTTCCCTCTCTTCTGTTATTTCTCCAGGAGAAATAGTTGTAAACCCAACTTCAAAACACAAAAATAACCTTACAGTTTCACCAACAAAAATTAAATGTTCAGACCTCAACTCCTACTCTGACTCAAGCCTCAGAGCTATTTGCATACCCCTTTCACACACTCTTCCTCACACCATTAACACAGCTTTCCATCACCATCAACTGTCCTTCTTCAACTTTTTCTTGCCCAATGTGAAAGCTAGTAACCGAGAGGGAAGACAGGAAGGACACTGGAAAGAAAAAAAAAGATTACTTAAACAGTAATAGTTCTCAGGCAGTTACTTGATCATCTAGAACAAAATGATGAGTAGAATCATCTGTCTGGATACCAACACTAACTTCTCAAGTGGCTCCTATTTTTCTGGTGCCAGGCCCTGAAGGTTCAAACCTAAACCTATCAGTAGAAAGTAGCAAAGGCTTCCTAATATTGAGCAATACAGATATAGAATTGCATGGGGACTACCACAGGTCAAGATCAGTCACTAGGTTGCTTAATTCATCGGTAAGAGGCCAAATTCTCCAATCTCCCCCAGCTCTGCCATTCTGGGAACAGTCCACTGGCCAACCTCGGACTGCCAAAGATGGTTGACTCCAGCTCAGTCTTGGGGGGCATCTGGCTGAATGCACAGTCCTGGGGTGCCATCTGTGTCTGCACCCCATCTGGTTTCCACTGCACATGAACAATTCTGTAATTCTGGCCCTTGTTGTTGTCCCAGAAGACTTGCCCGTTAGCTTGATATGAAATGCAGAACTCAATTTTCTCCTCAATTGGGATGACAGAGGGTAAGTCAATGGCAAAGGAGAAGGTGTCGCTATCTGAGCTGCCGTACACATTCTTCATGTAGACACAGTCCACATCCGTATAGCTTTTCCACGAGTCAAACGTAATGCGGACCTGAACCTTCTTTTCAAAGCTCATGTTTTTCACTTTGATTGTCCCAGTCACTGTCCGTTCTTGCAAAGAGCAGTTCTCCAGACAGACAAGGTTCTTCTGAAAATGATTCCGGAAACTTAAGTAATCAGTTGAAGGCTGAGGAAAATCTAAAATCAGGGTTTTCTCCTCATGGAGTTTTAAACCAGAGGAGATATCATTAAGGTCCAAGAGATCAAATTGGAGGTCCCATGCAGGTTCTTCTGGAAGGTCAGAGAAAACGTGGACTGCAGTGAGAGATAGGCCCTTGGAGTCGGCAAATACAACCCGCTTCTTGGCTTGGTTGTGTGAGTGTTTCCATTCTTTCTGTGATTTGGCTTCCTGTTTGAGGTTGAGACATGATTTCAAAGGCTTCAATTTATTCACAAAATTTTTTCGTTGAAAGTCATTGTAAGGGCCCAAGAAACTCTTCAGAGGTGGCGAATGAGCCAGGCAAAACCTCATGGCCATATCCATTGGCATGACTGAACTGGTCAGAGGACGTGGGTCCAAAACCTGGATCATTCTGGATTGCAAAAAGGAAGGAGATTATGACCTAGATCTGAAATGCTCAGCCTGGTCCCAAATATATATTCCTATTTTTATACTCACTGAATTATGGCCAGTGCAGTAAGTAGCAGGGAGGTGCTATCCTATGTAGCATAAAAGTGTCAGGGGATCAGACCTGCATTCCATCCTGTGCCCACGGCTAGCCACTGGGTTGTGGCCTAACTGCTGAACTTGGAAGGGGTTCAGATTCCCCATCTGAGATGGTTGTATTTCATGATATCTATTACAATTGTAAGAGCAATTTGCTCTGTTCTATTCTTTTGGGGAGGATAGGGAGGAATTGGGATTCAAACTCAGGACCTCTCATTTGGAGTTTACCACTTGAGCCACACACCCCAGCCCTTTTTTGTTCAAGTTCTGTTTTTTTATAGGTTCACACATATACCAGAGCTGGCCTGTACTGTGATTCCTGCAGAGCTGGGCTAACAAATGCACACCACTCCACTCAGATTATTAGTTGAAATTGGGTCTCACTAACATTTTGCCCCAGCTGACTTCAAACTTCAACCGTCAATCTCTACCTCCAAAGTAAATGGAGGTGGCCTAAACCAAAGATTCTTAAACCTGATACTCCGAGACCTAAAGCTATTAGAGAAGAACCTCTGGGGATAATGCCCATGAGGTGAATATATTCTTAAAGCTTCCCCAGAGAGTTTAGTGACCAGATAGCTTCTCCCAATACCATAGTTCCAAGCCCTCTGCTTACTGCTTTTTTGTTTATTGAACTGATTACATTTCTCTAGATCAAGTGAAAGCCCAAAGCAGCAACCAGGAGTGAAAGACTAGGGAGTAGAAGTCAGAATTATCTTTGTATTCCATTTATTATGTTCTTCCTCATTGTTCAAACAACCAATGGAAACACAATCTAACAGCGTGTACACAAACTTTCCAGACACTATTTCATATAGAAAGACACATGTGGGGCTGGGAAGGTGGCTCAGTGGTAGAGTGATTGCCTTGCATGCATGAGGCTCTGGGTTTGATTCCTCAGCCCCACATAAGCAGAAAAGGCTGGAAGTGGCACTATGGCTCAAGTGGTAGAGCACTAGCGTTGAGCTGAAGAGCTGAGGGAGAGTGGCCAGGCCTAGAGTTCAGGCCCCATGACCAACAAAATAAAAAGAAAGAAAGAAGGAAAGGAAGGAAGGAAGGAAGGAGGGAGGGAAGGAAGGAAGGAAGGGAGGAAGAAAGGGAGGGAGGAAGGAAAGAAGGAAAAACTGGGGCTGAAGGAATAGTTCAAGTGATAGAGTATCTGCCTGGCCAAGTATAATTCCCTGAGTTCAAGCCCAACTACCATCCAAAACTGGTTGTCTTTATAAGATGCTAGATACAGTCATTTGTTCACTATAATAAGTATTTTACTATTTGAATGTTTTAAATATATACAATAAAATTTACCTTTTAAAAATCTAACTCCTAGAGAACTGAAATGTTATTAAGTATTTATTAGACATATGAACTTACAAATAGTTTTAAAGCTTCATAGGAAATGTACTAAAAAGTAATCTATGAGTAGGAATGCAATGAACTTTTTTTTTTTTGCCAGTCCCCAGACTTTTACTTGGGCCTGGGTACGGTCCCTAAGCTGCTTTTTGCTCAAGGCTAGCCCTCTACCAATCGAGCCACAGCGCCACACCCAGCTTTTTTGAGCTGTATATTGGAGATAAGAGTCTCTGGAGTTTCCTGTCTGGACTGGCTTCTAACCACCATCCTCAGATCTCTGCCTCTAGAATAGCTAGGATTACAGACATGAGCCACCAGCACCCACTGGCAATGACCATTTTTAAGAAAGACAGTAAGAGCTATATAAAATTTAAACCTATCTAAATCCACCTATGTTCAACTGTGTTAAACTAAAAATCACTGGCCAAGAGTTAAAAATATACTTTGCTCCAACTCTGAGGCTGAGTTTGCTACTGCAAACCATAGAGTGGGAGAGAAATGAATGCAGATCTCACTAGTAATTTTTGTCTCCCAAGCTAACCACGAATACCAGAGTGCTGTCAAACATTAAGCTTCCCCCAAGTACTTGGGACAGTGTGCAGAGAACAGTGCGCCAAAGAGGGGATCCAAACTAAAGCTGACTCATGTGACGACCATTTCTGATTAGATGCTGATTAGAAAACAAAAGGGGGTGCAAGAAAAAAATTAAAATGCACACCGACAATTTGTGCATCCTCAAAGGCCTCCGCGGTGGCAGATTTGACTCAGCAGCCCCTCAACCGACCCTGCCCCCAGGGTCTTCACTTGCAGACGTGACGTGACAAAAATGCAACCTCCCCCCACCCCCGACTTCTCCGCAGCTGCCAGCTCCCCTCTATTCGTGGAGAGAGAGTTGCCCTGAACCTACCTGGTGCAGCTCATGAGGCTGGGAGGCAGCAGCGGACCGACAGAGCCGTCACCCTCACCCGGACCCACCACCTCTCCAGTAGACTGCGGGAGGCCCAGCCCCAGAGCGGGTTTATCAACGCCCAACCACGTGAACGGATCCCTCCAGCCAATCGCCGGGCCGCGGGCCGGATGGCGCGACCAATCAGCGCTCAGCTGGAGCGCGAGCCTCCACCGGCGAACGTGTTCTCCACGGGTGTGCTGGGAGCTGCCCGGGGAGCCCCAGGGGGACGCGGGGGACTCCGAAGCCAGCTGGACTGAGCCTCGGAACGCGAACCCGGAGCCAGGCGGCGTGCCGGCACGTAATGCACCGAGCGAGCCGGGAGCAGCCGCAGCCAGCTTCCCCGTCCCCCACCCTCCCACCCCACGCCACCCCGCCCCGCCCCGAGTGGGCGCCAGCTCCTCTGGGCCTGGGGCTTCCGCTGCTTAGAACTATGTGGGTCCGTGCACACGGGTAAGGTTACAAGTGATTGTATTGCTCATGCGTGGTAGGTCCCCGCACTCTTGGGTCTGCACCATCAGAAACGGCCTGGCTGCTTCTTTGGTTACAAGGAATCCACAGAGTTCGCCGACGCCTCTCACAGGTGTGGTGCGGGAGTAGGTACGTCCCAGAAACCGAGCGGGAGCTGAGGCGAAGACCCCGCAGCTGATGCTGTGGCTCGCGCCTCTTACCCCGCCTCTCAGGAGGCTGAGATTCAAAGCCAGATCGGGCACTGGGCTCACGCCTAGCTACTCGGCAGGCTGCGATCTGAGGATCTCACTTCGAAGCCAACCCAGGCCCAAGAAAAAAAAAAAAAAAATCCAATTAACCATTTTATCTACAATAAACTGAAAAAGAAGCAGCCAGAA
>NW_012267404.1:664838-678841 GCF_000151885.1 Dipodomys ordii
TAAGCAAAAAGAAAAAAGCCGGAAGTGGCGCTGTGGCTCAAGTGGTAGAGTGCTAGCCTTGAGCTGAAGAGCTGAGGGACAGTACCCAGGCCCAGAGTTCAGGCCCCACAACCGGACCTTAAAAAAAAAAAAAAGATACTGTACAGAGGGATTACAGTTATATGAATAAGGTAATGAGTATATTTCCTATGGAGCATTGTTTCCCTCCCTTTTGTTTTTCCCCACCATCCTTTCCCTCCCTAACTCCACCCCTCCAAGTTCTAAAGTTCATTTTCAACATAATGTCTTGTACATCTATATGTGTGTGTGTGTGTGTGTGTGTGTGTGTGTATAAAATCACATTTTCTTGATCCATTCATCTACTGAGGGGCATCAGGATTGGTTTGATATCTTAGCTATGGTGAATAATGCTGTGATAAACATAGAATGCTGGTAGCTTTAGTATGGCCTTGTTTATGATCGTTAGAGTAAATGCCCAAAAGTGGGTATAGGGGAACTCTATGTGTTGTCTTTTGAGGAACCTCCATACTGCTTTCCAAAGTGGTTGAACAAGTTTACACTCCCCCCCAACAATTCAGCAGGGTTCCCTTTTGGGGCAAACCCCAGCATCTGATGTCATTAGATTTCTTGATTATAGTCATTCTAACTGGGGTGAAGTAGAATCTCAATGTTGTTTTGATTTGCATTTCTTTTATGGCTAGAGAAGTTGAACATATCTTCATGTGTCTACTGGCCATTTTTATTTCCTCTTCAGAGAAGTCTCTCCTTAAGTCTATAGCCCACTTAGGAATGGGACAGTTTTTTTCTTTGAGGATTTGTTTCTGGGCAGTTTAACTTTTTGAGTTCTAAGTATATTTTAGAGATGAGGCCCTTGTTCGTTGTATGACTAATGAAGATCTTCTCCCAATCCGTGGGCTATTGATCTTGCTAGTTATGTCCTTTGCCATGCAGAAACTCTGCAGTTTAATGCAATCCTATTTGTCCAACCTTCATTTTTAAGTCGGGTGCCGGTGGCTCACACTTGTAATCCTAGCTTCTCAGGAAGCTAAGATCTGAGGATCACAGTTCAAAGCCAGCCTTGTCAGGAAAAGCCATGAAACTCTTATCTCCAATAAGCTACCAGAAAACCAAAAGTGGAGCTGTGGGACAGCACTCAGGCCCAGAGTTCAAGCCCCATAACCAACAAAAAATAATAATAATAATTTTTAAAGAGTTTAAAAACATCCAAATTCAGATAATATGTATAAGCCTATATACCAATACTAAGAATGGTATTAGAAGCCTTCATATTACTTCTTCTATATAATGTATATCCATAAAAATTTATTTATGGAAACTACAAACATAATTCCAAGACAGAACCAATACAGAGTATTTTACAGTATTTTAATATTTCCTTTTCACTCAAATCCACTTGGTCACACTTTCTACAAACAAATACGCTGGATTAAAACAACAATCTTCTTAACTCCAGCTTGAATGCCTGAGTATTTTGAGCACATAATGAAGCGGAGGCAATGAATTTTGCTTAAAACCTGATTTCCACTCAGAGCTTAACTTCACAAATGATCATCAAATGGTCTACCTACGTAGGTAAAATTATAAAGCTATTATAAAGAAAGTCTAGGGAATTTGTAAAGTTAATATAAAACAATAAGCATATGGATACACATGTAATTGGTCCCCACTAGTAATATGTGGAAATAAATTTTATTAAAGAAGGAAGGCCTCAGACAAAGAAGAGTCATATGATCAAAATTAATGATTTGATTTTGGTTCTATAACCTCTTACACCATTTACTCCCACTGTCCTAAGTTGTTTATATTCACTCTGCTTTCTCTCCTGCCCCCTGGTGTTGATTAATGCCATATAAGTCACTGTTTCAACTCCAAAAGGAAGACTGGAAAAACAATAAGAGGAGTGACCTTCAGTAAATCTCTCCTCTGGATGATCCAGGCCCTCTGCAGTCTCCTCTCTGGATTTTACTACCCTCTGTTATGGAATGAGAGAACTGGAATAGAACCAGTGTTTTCTAAGTTGGGAATTTTGCCAATAAACATGGGGTAGACTAAGAGCTCTGGGGAGTTTTATTACTATTCATGGACTTTCTCTAATTATGGTCTGGCATCATCCAAACATTATTTTGTCTTCTTCATCTTAATCATACAGCCATTTGAGGTTATAGAGCTATGCTGTGTTTTGAACATTGTTCCAAGGGTTACTAGGACTCATTACCATATCCCTTTCGCTTTAATAATGTTACAATCTTCGTTTCAGAAATTCAGCCTCATGAAATACGCAGGGTACAAGGAGCTGCTGATTGTGTGGCTTACACAAGCAAGTCTCTTTCAACTTTTTATTAAAACAACAACAACACCCCGGTGGCTGTTTTCCAGGTCACCAACTCATTTTCTGCAATGTGGTCTTTCCTCAATGCCCCAGTCAAGGAAGTACAACTTTACAGTCATTAATATAAAAATGTCAGTACCTTCACCATGATTGGATGTAACTTGGAAGAGCCTCATAACTGATCTTCATATCCCACAGTCAACATCAGTGAGATTGAAACATCTTGTTATAATTTTAAAAAAGGATAGATCTCTATTTTTCAAAAGTGTCAGTTCACATGCCTCGGTGAAGAATAAGCTATCTTTTGCATGATTTCTTTCTTGCATCTTTAGACATATTGGAGAGAAACACTAATATTTGATGAAAGAGCATTTATAAAGCATTTCAATAATGTTTACTTTGGCCTAGTCACTGTTTTACACACTTTACACGTAGTAACCCTGTGTTCTGTATAAAAATATTATAAGATAGACACCATGGACTAACTTATCCAAGACAATCCAACTAGTAGGAAACAGAACCACATTTCAAAACCCTCTGGAATCCAGGCTGTGAGTATGTAAGTTGATTTGAACAGGACAAGTATCACACTGGTACCTAACAAGACCAAAGAGAAGCTCTAAAGAGAGCCTAAGGAGATTCAAAAAGGAAAGCTTCAACAAGTTACTGAGATTCAGGAAAGCCAACAAAATAGGTAAAACTCAGTTATGGTGCAGAATCATCTTTGCAGCAGTTAGAGAAGAACAGAGCTTATGACTCAGCCATTGAGAGCAAAGGAAGTCACAATTGAAATGATGCCAGTGGCCCATCATTTTACTCCAGTGGGCAAGAGAAGACATGAAGGGGTTGGAGGAGAGCACCAGCCACTGATATTAAGTTCAAGTACTGGACTTGGACAAAAAAAAGAAGAAATTAAAAGTGTTGATTGGTAGATTATCCCATGAGCCATTCAATTTGTACTGAAGATAGTTTCAAGTATGATTCTCACTACCTCAATTTTTTGTTTATTTTTAACTCATGCTCCATCTCTCAAAATCTCTATAGGTGCAGAGAATAATCTAGGTACATATGTAAAAGCTAAAAGAAGGAGTTACAGAAAGTCAAGGAAACCACTTGAAACATATAAGATATCTATCTAATAAGGTGAGGAAGAAGAAAAGAAATAAAAAGGATCAAAAAAAAAGATGACACATTTGGTCCCTCTTGATCAGCTGGAAAAAAACTATGGAGAGGTAAAAAGTCATATCCTATCAGGCTGGCTTGGTGACAATGAGCTGTGGAAACTTCATATACATTTGCTATATGTGCCTCACAACTTTAGCAAAACTAGTGGTCTCCGGGGGCCAGAATGGGCAAAGAGAAGCAAGACATATTGGCTGACTACAGGAAGAACAATTTAGCTAGAGGGAAAGATTCCAGATTGTGAGGGGAAAAAGGGTTGAAGGAAGGACCAAAGGAGAGAGAATCTATAGTATTACATTGGCCCTGTTGCCCAAGCTGGATTGCCATGGCTATTCACTGATTCTATCTCACTGACACACTGTGAAGATACCCAATCAGCATAGCAAACTCCTGGTCTCAAGAGACACCTCCGAGGTAGCTGGGATACAGGCACACACTGCCACCCAGCTAACATTAAAATTTCTTAAATCTCCTGGATTATCTTGAACAAAATTAGAGATTAAAAATGAAAAAGCAATGACTAAAATAACTGAATACATGGGGATCTTTCTCTCATATTGATGGTTACATTTCCAAGTTACTACAATTTCTCCATTTTATTTTAATTTTTTAAAATTTAACTTTATTGTCAAGGTGATATGCAGGGTCTCCAGTTTAATCATAAAAGTATAGAAAATAAACATGTAAATTGGAAAATGTCAATATGTGTAAATATAACAACAAAATTCCCTCCTGTATAACTCATGTAAGCTAATTTTAAAAATTAAGGGGGCAGTAAAACCCACTAGACACTATGTTGAAAATGAACTATACAGCTTTAGGGGGAAGGAAGTTGGGAGAGGAAAAATAGAGAGAATGAGGGAGGAGATGACACTGTTCAAAAGGAAATGTGCTCATTACCTGACTTGCATAACTGTAACCCTTCTGCATCTCCTTTACAATAAAATTTAAAAATTTTAAAAATTTTAAAAAATTACATGAGCTAGGTACCAGTGGGTTATACCTATAATCCTAGCTACTCAAGAGGCTGAGATCTGAGAATCACAGTTTGAAGCCAACCCAGGTAGGAGAGTCCATGAGACTCTTTTCTCCAATTAACCACCAGGAAACAGGAAGTGGAGCTGTGTCTCAAAATGGTAGAGCAGTATCTTTGAGCTAATTCATGCAAAACAACTGACCAAAAAATAAAAAAGAAAGAAAGAAATGAAAAAGGAAGAATTAAGAAGAAATAATTGAAACATGATTGAAGGACATTTTCAAAGCTTTTAATATGACTCTATGGGAGATAGGAGAAGGAGAGGGTTTTGCAGAGAAAGGGACAGAACTAGCTAAGAGATATCAATGTTTATAGAAACTTCAATGAAAGGAAAATCAAGCTTGGTGTGATGGTATATACCTTATCTCAGGAATTAAGAGGCTTAGGCAGAAGGACTGTAAATTTGAGGCCAATCCAGACTACATTATCATATCTTGTCTTGAAAAAAAAAACAACAGGGAAAGAAAAATCAGAATGAGAATATTGTAGAAAAAATAATAAGCAGGTAATAACCATATTAGCTCTACTAACTTAGAATGTATTATAGAGCTTTAAAAAATAAGCTAACATTTGTGTAGGATCTTTGTGAGACAAAGAGTCCATAAACAGACCTAGTTACTATCAAAATATAATATGGGATACAGGTGGGTATTTCTAGTAAAGGGAGGGGAGAATGGCTTGCTCAACAGACAGTCATCTAGCCAGCCATGAAGCAGGGGAATCTGAAGGATGTACATAGTAAATTGTTTTCATTTACCTTTGTGAAGAGGAACTAAGTGTTTTGATAACATGGCAACAAGTTCAAATAAAGCACCTAAAGACTGATGTCTTATTGCATTTGGGTTGATATAATAAAATAGCAGATTCCGGGTAAGGTATAAAGAAACAAGAATCATTTGCCTCAAGATTCTGATGTCTGTCAAGAACATGACATGAACATGTAATAAGAGGCCACACAATGGAGGGTGTTGTATGATGCAAGTACAAACAAGAGGAAGCAAGAAACTGGAGAGGGTCAAGGGATCTCTTTTAAAACAACCTGCTCTTAGCCCACTTCCAGAGAACCGCAGTAAATCCTTCAGGAGGTCCTGAGCGCCTTCCACTGGACCTAAACTCTTAAAGGTCCCACCACCCTCCATGTATTTTGGCAGACATTTTGGCAGACATGTATCCCAACTATGGTAAGAGAATTTTGAAAGAGAATTAGCTGGCCTGGTTCAATCTACTCAGGGTACTATACTTTTGATGACTTGGAGAGTTTCCATTTTAATTCCAGTCTTAGGAAGTGATGAGAAAAATTCACTTAGTAAGAGAGAACAAACATAATGTATGGTCTTAAATTCTCTTCTTCTCTATCTGCAGTTCCTCTCCTCTAAGAAGCTAGAGAAAACCTCATGACTCATTAGATTTGTCCATGCTAGATGAGCCAGATGTCCTATATACATTGTCATTGCTATTTTTGGATGGGCATCTACATCTCTAGTGTAGTCCCATTCTTTACTAAATCTTCATGTACTCTGTCTGCCTATATCTAACCAGACCACTAGGTTCATATTGTCTAGATGTAGGCTTTATGGTTCATAATCTGACTTCTGCAATCAGCTATGAAATTTGGCTATGTGGCAGAGAGAATCAAAGCATCTTTGGAAGAAAGAATACTAAATATAGATCCCCCATTTATAAAGTATCAACATTTACTTTACAAGTGACAAAATTAACTTTCTCTTCTCCTATACCCTACATATATGCAAACACATCAGGTCACTCTAACTTTGGACAAAACCATTAATAATTACTTGCTCCAAAAGATATTCAGAGCTCTTCATTCTTTTCTTTTAAGTTGTGTTATCTCCCTTAGCCACGGAGAGAAAAGGCAGACCTGGTGTAGGCCAGGACTTTATGTTAGAGGCCTGTTTCTATTCTGCAGCTCCATGTGGAATAAGGAGTGGAAAGTTCCTGCTGGGGAAGTAGAGGAGGATGAGCAATATTCCAGATCCCACTGAGTCAACTATTTGTACCAGGGCTTTAATATTTTGTCCAGTGTCATAACTCTTCGAGAATGTCAACCACAACTTTAAAAAACACATCTCAAAGCCAAGTTTCTCCAAGCCTTGTCTTCTCTCTATTAGCAAAGTGCTGAATACTTTAAATGAGAAATTGTTCAGAGTGTGGTGTGTGTGTGTGTGTGTGTGTGTGTGTGTGTGTGTGTGTGTGTGCATGCCAGTCCTGAGGCTTGAACTGAGGGCTTAGGTGCTGTTTCTGAGCTTTTGTGTTCGAGGCTAGCACTCTACCATTTCACGTCCAGCATTTTTTGGTGGTTAATTGGGCATAAGAGACTCAGACTTTGCTGCCAAGGCTGGTTTCAAACAATGATTCTCAGATCTCAGCTTTCTGAGTAGCTAGGATTACAGGTGTGAGCTACCAGCACCTGGCTAGAAATTGTTAAATTTTGAAGTCACTTAGCAAAATTGGAAATTATTTGAGAGCCACTGAGAGACACAGTACTTCCAAATACCTTTACCTCCCTAATTCTAAAAAAACAAATCTAAAGAGCAGAGTGATGGTGATGAGCAAAATAGCATTAGATCTTACTTTCCTACATACATTATTGAGTTTTCATTTTACAGTTTAGAGCCCAAGCATTTGCTGATTAGGAGTTTTTCTTCCTGAAAAAAAGGACAGAAGAAAATTATTATTATTAAGAACAAACAATGTATCTCAATTCTTTTCTATATATAATAACATCATTTCTGGTACAATATTATTACTATATAATCCTTATTTTCAATTAAATGATATTAAGTTAAAAAGATGATAAGAGCTATTGCTTAAAATGAGGCAAAAGGTGATTTGTCTTGCCTCTGCCTCCTCCCTCCCCCGCCAATTTAAAATTAGGATTTCATTTACTGAATATCTACATGGTAGAAATTGAAGGAGGTTATTATTTTGAAAACTGAACACAGAAATGCAAGGTTGTATTGAAAGACCACAGGCACCAGGTACTGGTGGCTTGTGCCTGTAATTGTAGCTACTCAGAAGGCTGAGATCTGAGGATCACAGTTCAAAGCCAGGCTGGGCTGAAAAGCCCTCATGAAACTCTTATCTACAATTAACCACAAAAAAAAAAAAAACAGAAGTGGTGCTGTGGTTCAAAATGATAGAATGCTAGCCTCAAGCAAAAAAGCTCAAGTACAGCACCCAGGCCCTGCGATCAAGCCTCATGACTGACAAAAGGAGAGAAAGAAAGGAAGAAAGGAAGAAAGAAAGAAAAGAAAGAAGGAAGGAAGGAAGGAAGAAAGGAAGGAAGGAAGGAAGGAAGGAAGGAAGAAAGAAAGGAAGGAAGGAAGGAAGGAATAAAGGAAGGAAGGAAGGGAGGAAGGAAAGAAGGAAGGGAGGAAGGAAGGAAGGAAGGGAGGAAGGAAGGAAGGGAGGGAGGAAGGAAGGAAGAAAGGAAGGAAGGAAGAAAGGAAGGAAGGAAGAAAGAAAGAAAGGAAGGAAGGAAGGATCGATCACAGGGATCACAGGGGCAGCACTAGAGTAATAACATTTTACATGTGATTTGCCCATTCATTTTTACACACTTTTCAACCTGCATCTCACTCTTCATTAAAACCCTATGAAACCGCATCCATTATTCCATACATAGATGGGGAAACTGAGGCCCAGTAAAGTCAAGGGTCATAGCTATTGAGTGATAGAGTCATCTTTTGAAACCAAGACCAATTCCCATGTGTATACTTTATCTTAGGAATAAGCTGGTTCCTTCACAGACACAACACTGATCTGAGCCTGTGCTCTGTTGGGACTCCTGTCTCTTCCTCACCCCCATATTTAATCAGTTTCCATGCCCTACATGCTTTCACCTTCACAGTTTTTCTCTGTGTATTTCTCAGTATTTCATGTATGTACTCTTATCTTCAACCTTGCTCCTCCTCACCTTTTCCTTGAATTGTTGTGATAGTCTCTCCCCAGCTTTTCCCACCCTAGATGGTGGCACCCAAATTCATCGCAATCAACAAGCATATGGCTCTGACCACAAAATCCTAAAATAGCTATCCCTCATCTTTATCTACTAAAGCAAACTGAACAACTGAACAAACTGCTGACGTTTACTCATAATCCCCACCTGTCTAACCAACTTCGTTTCTATTTGTCATTCTCTGGCCCTACCAGTGCAAGACACTGTCTCTCAGCCTATAGAGCTCTTTCAGCACTCAACCATTCATTCTTTCATGACAAATGCCTAGTCCTTTTTCTAGATTCCTCTTAGATGTTATTTCCCCAAGAAGCCTGCCACCTTCCCACCTCAGAGGATCCCTTTGTGTTTTCCATAAGATCCTGGGACTATTTCTTATTCTTTCACTTAGCATAAGCATAGACGTTGACAAAAACCTGTTTTATGTTTGTGCCCTCTGGTAGAGTGTTAACTCCTTGAAGACAAGGACAATGTGTTATTGTCTGTATAACTCTAACATCTGGCATAATATTTGGCCCTCAAGCATGTTGGATAAATTAAATACATGGTCATGAAAACAAATTACTGGCTTCCCAGAAAAAAAAATTCTGCACACGTAATAGAGAAATTGAGATGGCATTTGAAGTGAAGTGAAAGCTGCAAATGGACAGGTTATAAGAACAACAAAAAAATGTCAAAAGATGCTTTCAGAAACAGTCAAGAGAGTCTTGTTAACAAAAAAAAAAACCATTCTAAATAAAGGTAGTAAACTACTAAGTTGGCAGTCAGGAGGAAAAGTTATTTCAAAAGTACTACAGAGCTTTTGAAATAACTTTTCCTCTGACTGCCAACTTATGCCCCAGACCTGGGAGCCCCAGAAAAAGGACAAGTTGTCCTGGGACTTGGCAGGTTGTTTTCAGATCATAAACTGAGTGCTAGGACCAGGACCAATGGACACTTGGGTTCTTTTAAGCAACAATTCATCAGGAATCTGTGTGTGTATATGTGTATTTGTCATTCTTTGATTGTTCTTTATTACTTCTGACTATTGCCTAACTTCTCCTTTTCTTCATGGCTTCCAAATAACTTTTTCCTCCTCTATCATCCAATGCCTCCTTTATATTTTTTAATCGCTCATTTTATTGCTTATGTAAGGGTACCACCATTGACTGACTATAAAACCTCCTAGAAATTTCTCCTGACTACTGGATGCCTCTTATTTGGAAAGTATACAGGTCAATTAAGTCTGTACCTTGTTGTACCATGGTCTCCTGTTTGTTCCTGCTCTTCCCTTCCCTCTGCTTAGAAGTCGTTCATCTGGCCAAACCCTACCCATCATGCAAGTTCTAGCTTCAGTGTGAAATTTCCCCCAAGTCTAGAAACAGAGACAGAATGCCCTGTTCTTCTCCATGTGCTTTAGAGGTCAATTTACTTAGACAGATAAAACAGATTTTGTAGTACTTGGTGATTTTTTTTGTTTGCATAATCATCTCCTCTATTACACTATGAACTCCTAAGGACAGCTACCAAATTGCACCCACTTAGAATATTGTACGTATTCAAAGAGACTGGTTTAAGTAGCCTGTATTATTATTTTCCCACAATAGTCTAACAGACTATTACTAAGCAAATAATTACATAATTAATTAGCAAGCAATTTCCATATGCATATCAAAAGATAACTAGAGGGTGTCATGAAAGCTTCTGATGAAGAGACGTGACCTAAGTCATGAGAAATCAAGGAAGTCTTCTTCCCTTAATGAATGATATTCAGGCTGAAAGTAGGAGGGGGGGGGAAGAGAGCATCATTAGCATGAGCATTAGCTAGGTGAATGGGGCTAGTCTGGGAAGACAGAATATACTTGAAGTACAAGATGACTTAGAAAACCTGCACAAGGGCTTATTAGAGACTTTCAATTGTCCCTCCAGATGCACATCCCACATTTTTGCCATAGACTTTGTACTCATTTGTGTCACTCAGTTAGTAGGCTTTCATGCCCTCTGGCTTCTACTGAGAGGCTAGAAGAGGGAGAGAGGAAAAGGAAATCAAAGCATTGATTCACCAGCATCCATCCTGACAGGTGGTGATGATGCCTTCACTGCTCTACTTGTGGCCATGGCTTCTATCAGCTGATGATCCCCATGGACGAATCCATAGACTCTTGGGTGGCTTTTCCAATTGTTCTTCAGAACTAGAAATGCTAACAGCTCCTTGAGCTATGATCACAGGAACCTTCACTTTTTTGATGTCTCAAATCTAGTCCACAACCTAATAATTACCCATTTCAATTGATTTTGCTATTTTCCTGCCAGATCTGACTGGTTCAAAAACATGTTTTTATTATTAAAGATAATAAAAGGCATTTTTTTTTGGTCTGGTCGTGGGGCCTGAACTCTGGGCCTGGGCGCTGTCCCTCAGCTCTTCAGCTGAAGGCTAGCACTCTACCACTTGAGCCACAGCGCCACTCTCGGCTTTTTTCTTTTTGCTTATGGAGTGCTGAGGAATCGAACCCAGGGCCTCATGCATGCAAGGCAAGTGCTCTACCACTGAGCCACCTTCCCAGCCCCAAAAGGCATATTTTTTAAAGGCAGCAAATGAGAATCTACATCAAGCAGGTGTTAAATTATAAGGACTTTAGATTTTTACTCTAAGTGCCATAGGTTAAACAGTTGAAGTAGGTAATCAAGTTGGTTTGTTGTTGTTGTTTTTAAGCACTCTACCAGCTATTATGTAGAGACCTGGCAGGAAGAGGGGAAAGAGCTAGACAGGGATCTAGTTAGGATGAAACAGCAGTCACAAAGATGACAGAGGATGACCATGATAAAACTAAGAGGAATCAAGAAACAAGGAAAGCCAACAAGACCTTGAACACAGTACACATGAATGTGTGGTTTCATTGATCAGAAAGACTAGACCAGAGACTCCTCATTCTGGCTTTAAATATCACCCAACCCTGGGCACTAGGCCTCTCATACAGCTTAGATGGCCCAATTCAAGTGACCCTTTTACTGGTCCCAATGTGCCTTCTACTTTACATCCTCTCTCTCAGATATTCTTTACTCTAAGGCCTAGGCCAAAAAATAAATAAGTAACCACAGCTAACAATTTCTAAGAAGTGATGATTTTCAAGCACTATGTCACCAGAATTAGCTCATGTAATCCATCTATCTATTAAGTAGTATTTTCATTTACTCTATTTTATAGGTGAGAAATCTAAGGTTTCAAAAAAATCAAGAGTGCATAATTATATCATACTGGATGTAAATCCAGACCTTCATGACTTCAGGACACTATAATTGATTCTGATCTAATGCTTCTCAAAAAATAATGAACTCTACTGCTGACTTCTTAAAATGACAAGCATTGGACTACATTTCCTCAAATTGATCCTCATAACAACCCTATTAGATAATACTCCATTTAAATATTATCTCTAGAATATGAAACAAAAGCAAAGAAAATAAGAGATCTGCCCTAATGCAATCTCCTCCACAAAGCCTTGCCTTTCCCATACTCTTGAAAACATTCCCCCTTCTGTGAAGTGAGAGGCACTGTAGTGTATTTCCAATCACTTGTCATCCTGTACTTCATAGTGTGGCTAGTTATTCTGTATTGTCTTTTTTTGGTAATAGACTAGAAGGACAATCTGGGTCTGGCTCACCATTCATTTCCTCAAAGCATCAGCCTATCATTCTCCGGCTGCACTACCTAGCATTTGCTTGATTCATGTAAATACTTGCAATGTGTTCGTTAATGAATATAAGAATTTTGTAGCATGCCATCAAGGAACTCAACCAGTGATGAGGAGTGACAAAGTGTCACTTGGTATTTGCTCAGACCACATTGCTGAGCTCTCCAGCTAGGGCAGAACCAGTTATCTCTCAGTTACTAAACTTTTTGAATCATATTCAACTCCAACCCAGTGACCTTGTTTAAAGGAATACATTGCAATTTCTTACAATGAGGTGGTTAGGTAATAAAAAACAATCATAGTAATGGAGCATTACAGATTTTAGAAACTCATCACAACCAGTTCTGTTCTTTTCTTTTTCTTTTAGTAATACTGGTTTATTAAAATGAGATAAATCACTATAGATTTAAATATCACCTCTGCCTTCTTAACATTAGAGTCCTCACAAATATTTCCTGAAGATTGTATCAGACAGAAACATGGGTTTATTAATCTTGCCTGCAAGGAAAAGCACTTCAAAAAGTATTTTACGATATCATGAAAAGTGAAGATTTTATTGGGGTAAGATTCAAATTCAGGTTTTCAAAAGTCAGAGAATTAATAGAAATTGAATAAAACTAGTAGATGATAATCACTTTTTGTTATCTTTAAATAGTTGTATTAGGGATTTCAATTTAACATGTCCATTTATGTGTACAAAATATCTTGACCAGCGTCATTCCTTCATCTCCCATCTAGTCCATCTATACCCATCTCGCAAAGGTTTCTACTTACATTTTTGTATGTATATTGAGTATTATAACTGTATTCACCCACAAGTCCTCTCTCTATTCACTCACCCTTCCAATCTTTACACCCCTCCAATGAGACATGTTTCAGCCTGCTCATCTTCATTTTGTTAAGCTGTTAATTGTTCAAGGAGGTTATATCATAGAAACCCATCCCTATGTATACCATCCTTTAGTCAGTTTGATTGCATGTATAGGTTTATGGCCCTGTATATATTTTCATAAGTATTTCTATTGTAGGTCTAACTTCCACATATGTGAGAAAATATGTCACTTTTGTCTTTCTGAAACTGACATACTTTATTCAATATGATCTTTTTCAGATCTATCCTTTGCCATGAAAATACATACTATCATTCTTCCTGATGGATGAATAAAATTCAATTGTATGTGTATACTATATTTTCTTGATTAATTTGTTGGCAGTAGGGCATCTGAGCTATTTCTATAACTTGGTTATTGTGAATAAGGCTGTAAGGAACTTGTATTCATTCATTATTGTATCCCGACTTGCAATCTTTTGGATAACTACCTGAGAAATCTCCATACTGAGTTCCACAATAGTTGCTCTAATTTATATTCCCACAAGCAGTGCATTAGGGTTCCCATTTATCAATTCTCTTTCCATTTTCTGAACCCTTGGACTCTTGTCCAGGAAGTTCCTACCTAGTCTAGTGTTTTTCTTACCCTTTCTTGTAGTATTTTCAAGGTTTCAGTTACATTAAGATCTTGGATCCACTTTGAATTGATAGTAGTACAAGGTGAAAGACAGATCCAGTTCTAGTCTTCTGAATATGGATATCCAGTTTTCCCAGCACCATTAATTAAAAGACCCTATATTTTCCCCAAAATATTCTTTTGACTCCTTTGTCAAAAATTAGGTGGTTTGGGCTGGGAAGGTGGCTCAGCGGTAGAGCGCTTGCCTTGCATGCCTGAGGCCCTGGGTTCGATTCCTCAGCACCACATAAGCAAAAGAAAAAAGCCAGAAGTGGCGCTGTGG
>NW_012267404.1:680549-694325 GCF_000151885.1 Dipodomys ordii
CCCCCCCCCCCACCGACATTGTAAAGCTCGTTTTGGACATGACAACTTATACTTCTCGTTGTTGCATCGGGTCCACCTGTAGGGAAACTATTAAAAATCAACACAGAGTGATCTGAAAGTAACAAGATGAACAGCTCTCTTTGGTTGAGGCAATGGGAAAAGGACTTGGCAGATGGGAAAAGAGGCTATTTCAGGCAGATAGACCAGAGGAAATAAAGGTACAAAGGTGGAAAATCATACAATGCTTCATTAAGTTATTCAGTTAAGATGAGAGCTGAGGAGAGTACAGAGAAATAAATTTACTAAGGATCTTTGAAGCTATGTTAAGGAATTTGAATTTTCTATTTTGGACAACGGCAGATCTTTGAAGGCAATGAGCAGAGAACATTAAACATGAATATATTAACTCATTTAATCCTTACAATGACTTTATGAGCAAGTATTACCAATCCTACTTAAAGTTTATATTCTTTATTCCCCATACCATAGATATATTGTGATGACTTGGTAAACATATTAAGAAGACACAACAAATCCAAACAACCAAATTCGAGATTGAATAGCAGAACTGTTTGATAAAGAATAATTTCTTGACCATATATGGGAGATCTAGGTAAGTAGGATAAATATTGATTAATTTAATAAATATCGTCATTGATGTTTGGGAAAAGGAAGACTGGTGTTTCACTTCAACACCTACTAGTATCTCCATGTCCCCATTCAAGGCTGGCCAGGTGAGATGATCAAGATCTCAACATTACCTTCTAATGGCCTCTTTCCTCACCCTAGGGGTTATGCGAGTAAGACTGGCCAAAGGCTTGTTTGGGATCAGTTCCAAAAACAGAAATGGTCACTACTGGTTTTTACAGCCTTGTTTTGTAAAACACTCAGGCTAATAGATATCATTTTACATTCTGAGTTTCCATTTTGGGGGTTCTGTGCCATATCTGATTGGTAAGAAGCATGTTAACAAAATTTCCACATTTTCCTTTTTGTGAATTATCTTAGGAATCTGTAAATACAGACTATTCTCCCAGGAATGTGAGAATTTGCTTGTAGCCTATTTCATACCACAGTCCACTATGTGTGCTCTGTTAGCTCAAATTTCCATTCATGAAGGAGGACCCTACATGGCCTGATCATCTCTTAAAGGCCTCACTTCTTAATCCAATCATACTCTTAAGTTTCAATACTGGAATTATGGAAGGGACAAATACAAACTACAATACCCTTTGAGCCTCTAGACAGAGGGAGAATTGCAAACACTGCTGAGAAATAAGAGGTGTGCTTATTTTTACAACAGGAACAAAAGCAAGCAGCCCTATTTGTTTCTGTACATCATTATATATTCTGTTTACTGTGTTTTCACAGATACCAGGTCCTTGTCTGTAATCTGCTTTGTCTGATATTACTATAATCATTTATTTTTTCCTTTTTTGTTTTTATTTTTGATTTTGCTTTGCTTTCCTTTGTTTGGGGCTTGAAGATTGAAATGAGGGCCTGGTGCATGCTAGGACATGTTTTACCTCCAGCCTATGGAATCTTTTCTATGATCAGTTTTCTCATAGTATTCCTTTTTCTATCTCATTCCTTTTACAGAATGTAAACATAGCTTTAGCTTTCTTAAATCATGTCTAACAACTTCTTCCTTTTAACTGAAGAATGTAGAGATTATTTGGCTAATATAATTACCAAAGTGGCTAGAGTTGTCTAACTTCTTGCTATTTGTTTGCAATGTTTAATGGTCTATCTCTTCTTAACTCTTTTTCACATCTTTATTGCCTTCCTTTGGGTCAAATAACTCTTTTTCGGGATTTTATTTTACCACAACGAATGGCTTATTATCTATACTTCATGTTTATTGTGTTTTAAAAGTTTGTCTAGGGGTTACAACACACATGTTCATCTTATTATAATATACTTTAAAATAACATTAACTATGTTGGAGTTATGAAAGCTCCAATTGAATATTTCTACTTCCCTTTCCCATCCTTTATTCTATTGCCTTCTACCTATACTAGAAAATCAACAATGCATTGTTTTATGTTCTTTTTAAATTTACTTAAATTGTATTTTTAGTATCTTTAAGTAGTTGTACAAAGTGGCTACTGTTAAACAAATCAGTTTATACGTGCAATGTATCTTGATCAATGTCACCCCTTCTCATTCTCCCCCATCCCTCCCAACCCACTCCCGCCTGCATCACTTTTTCTTATATAGAGTTTAACCTTCTATTAATCTCAATTATCCAATTTTTCACTTCTAATGCCATATTTTCATTTTAAGATGTTCTAATTCATTTTTAACCTCCAATTTCTCTTTCTGTTTCATGTTTTCCTATAAATAGTTCAATGGTTATATGTGATGGCCTGATATAAAGCTTCCAGTTGTTTCTAACCTGATAAAAAGAGAATCAACATCCCTTTGTACAACTCCCTAAAGATAATTTTTAACTTGATTAAAATATGCATAATTATTATAATTAAATGCATGCATTTGTAATATAAATGCTACATATAACCATTGAGAACTTATATTTTCATAAAGTCTAATGCTAAGATTTATGTACATCCTTATATATAGCCATCAGTCATGCTTTTGTATAATGGTCCACCATGTGGATGACTATAAGCTATTCTCCATTGTCCTGTTGATGGGCATTTGAGTAGCTTCAGCTTTTGTTATGATTTTCTTGTAATTGAGTGTGTGTGTGTGTGTGTGTGTGTGTGTGTGTGTGTGTGTGTGTGTGTGTGTGTGTGTGGATCATGGGGCTTGAACTCTGGACCTGGATGCTGTCCCTGAGCATTTCAGCTCAAGGTGAGTGTTCTACCACTTGAACCACAGTGCTACTTCTAGTTTTTTGGTGGTTAATTGGAGATAAGAGTCTCATGGATTTTCCTGCCTGGGCTGGCTTTGAAGAGCAATCCTCAGATATCAGCCTCCTAGGATTACAGGTATGAGCCACCAGTGCCTGGCTTTTTCTTGTAATATTTATAAGACTTCTTGTGCTGTTATTTGTTTGTTTGATTGTTTGCTTTTGCATCACTGGGGATTTGTACCTGCTAAGTAATTGCTCTTCCACAGACCTTACATCTCAAGCCTTTTAAGAATTTCTTTTTTATATCCAGTATTCCAACTTTTTTAGTAGTGTTAGGAAATAAACTTCAAGCCTGAGCTTACTAGCCAGGTGCTCAATCACTTCAGTCATGCCTCCAGTCTTTTTTTACATTGGTGATTCTCAAGGAAGAGTCTTGCTTTACGCCCAGGTCAGCCTGGGCTGTGATCCTCCTCCTTGTGCTTCTCTGTGTTGCTGGAGATAACAGGTATGTGCCACTGCAGCCAACCACTGAGTGAGAAGGAGTCTGTTAAACTTAAAAAAACACTTGGGCTAGACTTCAGATAAAATACCCCCATCTCCATCTCCCAAGCATCTATATTATGCTTGAGTTACCACACCTGACATAAAGGAACATTTTGTTTATTTGTTTTCTTACTTATATTTTGGCAGCATTGAACTCAGGGCCTGGGCATGGTCTCTTAGCTTTTTTACTCAAGGCTGACACTCCACCACTTGAGCCACAGCTCCACCTCCAGCTTTGTGGTGATTAATTGGAGATCAGACTCTCACGGACTTTTCTGCCTGGGCTAGGTTCAAACTGCAATCTCAGCCTCCTGAATAGTTAGGATTACAGACGTGAGCCACTGGAATACAGCCCTAGCTATATTTCTAAATAGAAAAGGGTTGAGAAACCCTGCCTATTAAGTTCATCTTTCTATTTATAGCCAAAAAGCTACAGATACTGAACAGAGGTTCTCTCGGGAAAAGAATCAAGTCACAATCCACTATGACACTCATGTAACCTTGAGCAAGTGACACATCCTACTTGGGTGTAAGTTTTCTCATCTATAAAACAAAAATGCTAAACACTTCCAATTTCTTGTAGAAAGTGGCAAAAGGAATGGGTGCAGTTTTTTGCTCATAAACTCAAACAAACAGGATTTCTATAAATGCATTTGCCATGTCACATCTTCATTTAACAAAGCCATGAAGATATCTTTATCAGTGGAAGATTTTTATCCACTTCATTGGTAAAGGTCAAGTTGACATAAAAACCCAGATGGATATAAGTCCAAGTTTACCTTTCATTAAGCCAACAGTGGAGAGATGACAACCTTCCTAATCTCAGTTATTTCATACATAAATAATACTAGTCACTCCCTGTCCTCTCTCACTGTTGTGGTAGTGCTTTGTCAGTAATTATATCTGAAGCTGTTTTGTAAACTATATGATGCCATTCACATTGTTGATGCCTGTCCATGAAAAAGCCAGAAAGGGCAGGAATCAGTTTTCAGATCCACGAATATCACATCCCTACCCCCAGCTAATCCTCGCTCCAAAGAACAAGAAGACCTGCTGACAGGAGGCCAAGATGGGAGAGATGACTTTCAGTCAGCAGCTCAAACACTCAAGGGCAGCATGGGGGAGATATTGATGAAAAATACAGAAATTCAATGAGACAAGCAGAATAAGTTCAGAGATCTATTGTACAATAGGGGTGACTACAGTTAATAACAAGGTATTGTATTCTTGAAAAACACAAGAATAAATTACTGGTATTCTCAGCACAAAAACTATAAGCACATAAGATAACACATATTAACAAGTTCCATGCATCCATTTCATAGTTTATAAATATTATTCAAATTATGTTGTAAATGACATGCACTTTTTCTCAATTTGAAAATAAATAATTTAACCAGGCATCAGTGACTCACACCTCTAATTCTAGCTATTCAAGAGACTGAGATCTGAGGATCACTGTTCAATACCAGCCTGGGTAGAAAAGTCCATAAGACTTTGATCTTTAACCAGCAAAAAAGCCAGAAGTGGAGCTGTGGGTCAAGGGATAAAGTGCCAGCCTTGAGCTAAAAAACTAGGATACAACACCCAAGCCTTGAGTTCAAGCTCCAATATCAGCACACAAATAAATAAATAAGAATAAATACAAAAGGTAAGTAAAAGTCATCAGAATGCAAGTGTCCCCCCCCCAAGTATGCATAAAGAAGAGGCTCTATAGAAACAGCCTAGAAGGAGGGAAATCATCAGAAACCAATCCTGATGGCATGTGTACCTTGAACTTCCAGCCTCCAGAACTGTGAGAAAATACAATTTTGTTGTCTTAGCCAGAATATAAAAAGGAGCTCAAGAGAGAGCTTCATTTCAGTGTGAAGGACGATCTCCTGTTGGGTTGAAGAAGAACTGGCCAGCAAGCTTGGAAATTAACCCATTGTCAGCAGGGTATCTTTGCAAGTTCCCAAGTATTCCTTTAATGAAGGATGAAGCCAAACACTCTCCCACTGCGTCTGGCTGAACCTGTCATTATGCATCAGATTTCAGAAGTGAGACTGCCTTGGTAGAATTGGGCTTGAATATCTGTGGCAGGGAGCACCGATTTCAGGGATTAGGAATGGGGAAAAGCCTTACAATATGAAACTGCTCATATTCACTAAAGTTAGAGAAGAGAGAACAACTCTCTGGGTCAGAAAGAAGAATCCAGAAAGAAGAATCAGAGGGAAGGGGCAAGTCAGCAAGTAGAAGATGGATGGACCAGCAGGAAAACCAGGTCATCACTAGAGCCAGCAAGTAGAGCTTGGGCAGATTGGTTACACCCTGATGTAGCCACTTCTGGCAATGGAACTCCACTGAGCCAAGGAGTGGGCTCAACGGTGAGATTCAAAAGAAATGAGCCAAGAGGACTCTTCCAGACCCTTACATTTGTAATTTTTTCCCAAAGCTCTAATTTTCTTGCCAAATTTTGTTTGCCAAGAAGCTAGCAGGAAATGTGACATCATGTTATTTACAAGCTGAATAACAGTTCCTGCATGCTTTCCCTTTCACGATTATAGCATTAAATACTGGTGTCCTTTTTCAATGTTAAAAAAACCTACTGGATACACTTCACGGAAGTGAAGATCGATTTGGCAATCAGAGATCCTTGACAGAAAGAGACGTGCAGACTTTAAGGTAGCAAATGCATTTCTTATTACTAGTATCACTCCTAGGCAGATCACTTAGATCACTAGTCAGTTTTTCATTCATAGAATGAAAAATTACATTCATAGAAATACTACAGATAGTCCTAAAATGGAATCCTAGCTGGTTTGCTGAATGAAAATCATCCTATCCAGTGGAGTTCACTTAAATGCTTCAAGAAGGTGATAACATTGCAACCTACCCATCTGACAAGTATGTTAAAGACAAGATACACAGACCATCTCCCTCAGTACTTCCAAGTATGGTGCCAAAATCTAGTTCTTTGAGTGTCATCTTAGAGGGTTTATATTGTCTTCATGCCAAGTATGTTTGTTTATTTCATCTTCTCAGTAGTCATGAGTTCCATTATGGATGTTGACAGCATATAGAAGGTATGTAGTTCATATTATTAAATGATTACTGATTCAACCAGTTACTAATCTTTGCCAAGGACTAGCCAATGAGAAGAGTTCAGATTCCCATGCACCCATGCAACTCAATACCTAAATCAAGCAGAATAAAGTGCTCTGGCTCTTGACCTTTAGGTCAAAGACTCACTGAAAACATCCCATCACACCAAAGACAAAGCCCCCTTGCAAAAATGAAAAGACAAAATTGATCTTTGGACAAGAGGCAGATAATTGAAATGAAACTGAAGAGTGAACTTAATAGCATCAAGGACACTGAAAATCTGCCAACTTACTTCCAAGATATTTGGAGACAAAGAGCTCATGTCAGCCCAACATATTAACAATAGAGAGCTTCCTGCCCAACTGGGGTTGTTGTTGTTGATGTTACATGCTGGTTTGAGGCATGAGATAACAATAAGTTCCTCTGACTTCAAAAACATAGTTTAGAAAACACTTTTTTGGGGGAGTCAGTTGTGGGGCTTAAACCCTAGGCCTGGGCACTGTCCCTGAGCTATTCAGCTCAAGGTGATCACTCTACCACTTGAGCCACAGCACCACTTCTGGTTAACTGTAGATAAAAGTCTCACAGACTTTGCTCTCCAGGCTAGCTTTGAACTGCAATCCTCAGCTCTCAACCTCCTGAGTAGGTAAGATTACAGGCATGAGCCACAGACACCCAGTGAAACCACTTCTTTAGAGAATTATTCCTCATGATGTACAGAGGGTAAGTACTAGGTTATTTAGAGAGACCTAGTTCATTAAGTCTTTCTCATCATTCGCAATAAAATTGTTTAAGTGTTGCCCATCTCCAGGCAAACATTAGAGAGGTTCAAGGTCAAGCAAATGCCCTGTCTGCACCAGGCTAGAATCTCAGAGAGTTTCATATATTCATGCCTTTTTCTCCACACCTGGTGGTTTGCTCTAGGCAAAATGCATTAGAAATGTAGGACATTCAAGCAAACTACGATGTGGTTAGCCTCTTCCCACTGGAAGAGAAACTAGGAAAATAAATGGCCTAGAAATAATCAATGGGCATGCTACATTCAATGTCACAAATTGTCCACGTCTTTTAAGTGTACAGTAATGGTATGCTTGCTAGCAGCTAATGACACTCACCAGGGGCCCAGAGGGCCTTTGAGAAGTCTCCCCACCACTATCGTCATAATTTGGAATGTTTTGCTGAAAATAAACTCCTTCCTCTTGTTGCACTTCATGCCTCTAAGCTACGAGGTGCCACTTCCACTGTTTCTGGGTTGATGGTGGCAAAGATTTTGCAGTCATACTCCAGAACAATCCAAGCCCAGAAGCACAGAACATCCACCCCCACACCTTTTCATTTTGACTGTCACCTCGCTGCTGCTAGGCAAGAGATAATTGGTGGTGCTGGACTGCAGCCAAGATTGGGCAGGATGCAGAACAGGCTTTGACATCTAGCATCTGATTTCTGATGGGGAGGTAGGAGTCAAGGTCACTGCAAAGTTCAGTGTGACCTCAGAGTTCAGGATGCTCTCTGCCTGTGCTCAGCTTCCTTAGCACTTTTATATCATGCTTACATACCAATCTCTGGCTGGGACAGCAGCAGGAAGACACGTGAATCCTGTAAGGTATTCAGGTGGCAACTGCACACCACCCACAGGTTTGATGGTGACAGCCACAACTATATTTAGGGAAAGAGATTAGCACAGTCTTCTATGGGTACTGCAAGTACTGGCACATGGGTTTTTTACTTTGTGCCAGAGAGCCTATTAGCAATGTAGAACTTGTGCTCTGCCAACTGGGGACACTCAGTCACTCTTAACTTTAGCCAGAAAGAAACAGAATCTGATATTTAAAGGAAAAAAGAGCCATTCTTGTGGTTAGCAAAATTATTAGTTCATTCTAACAATGTATTTGTCTGTATCTTTTACTTGGGGACCACCTCTGCTCAGTGAGTCATTCAATTGTTATCATGGAAGCTCAAAGATAGATCTAGTCTTGAAACTGTGAGTGCCACTGGGGAATGGGAAGGTCTCCCTTGGGTGGAAGGGTTTACGTGGCACACACCCACTTGAAAGCAGGGACAGGCATCTCATTTCACAAAGGATGCCAAAGAAACACCTGGCCCAGACCTAATTCACAAGGAGCCTTTAATGTAGAATTGCAGAAGAAACAATATAGAAAGCCACCAAGATACCCTGACAAGAGTGAAAAAGATAACATTCAAGATAAAGCTTAAATTATTACACCAATTGATGGTGCTTGCAGTATGTTAGAACAATAACAACGATAATAATGACTAACACTCATGTTATGCACACGATTCTAATAGTCTAGGTACACTTTTAGGGTATTTAATCTTCACACAAGTCTTATGAGTAGGTACTACTGGGCCCATTTTATAGATTAGAAACTGAGTTACAAAAAGACCAAATAATGTGCCCAAGATCACACAGTTAGTAAAGGCCAGTCCTAGATTTGAACTCAGACTGTCTGGACATCAGACTTACCTATATGTAATGATTTTTATAAAATTCACCCTCAAAAAAATGCAATTACATTGCAATTTTACAGGTTAAATCATCACTAAAGCATTTGGCATTTCACCATTTTTAATATTCCAAGAGTCTCCAAACCGATTTGAGTCAGGCAAACAAGAGCCTTTCTTCTTCATGAGGGTTGCTCCTACTTTAAAGAAAAGGAACCGGTATGGGAGAGGACTCTGGAGCCCCAGGAGCAAGCCCTGCTCTGTGCTGCAGAAGTGATCCTTATTTGGTCATGTCAGCTCCTCAATTCAAGTTTCTCAAATTAAGGGGCAAGTGAGATTCTCTCATCTTAATAACTGATGATGCCAAGGACCACAAATAGAAACGTAGCATTGAGGGCAGTACCAGGCTCTTCAGCCAAAGCCCTAGGTTGTATTGCTCAATATGAGCTCTAACTAACCTACAAAATGGAAAGGTGGCTCTTAAAAGCTGGCAGTGGAATTGGAAAATCTATTAGAAATAGGATCCCAAGTGTGCCAGAGGGGAACACTATGTGCAATTAGTATTTGATATATAGATAGAAGGATTTCTTTATGCAAAACACATCTACTAACTCTCCCCCATAAAGGCATCATGCTAGGCAATGGAGAAATGGAGATGAATGAGACACCCCAAAGCCCAAAATTAGGTCAATAAATGCAACAATCAGTACACATCAGGTACTGTGTGGTTAACAAGGTAGACCATGGCATGGATTAGAGCTGTACTAATCTCAGGAAAGAGTTTTCACTCTGCACAGAATATTTGAGGAGCAGCCATTAAGGAAAAGCCAGGATCTATCCAGCCAAATGGAATGGAGCAGGTGCAGGACAGAGGGAAGCTGCAGGAACCCAAGCATAAAAGCTGCCCCATGTTGTTTGGTGGACAAATAGGCTAACTTGCCTACAAATTCATTGCTTTGAGGATTATTTACTGAACACTTTCCATATGACTCTTATAAATTTGGGAGCAAGACACTGTAATTCTTGATAAACATTCTACAAAGATAAAGAACTGTTTTTGTTGTTGTTGTTTTGTCGGTTGTGGGGAACCCTGGGCCTGGGCACTGTCCCTCAGCTCTTCAGCTCAAGGCTAGGGCTCTACCACTTGAGCCACACCATCACTTCCGGTTTTCTGGTAGTTAACTGGAGATAAGAGTCTCACGGACTTTCCTGCCCAGGCTGGCTTTGAATCACAATCCTCAGATCTCAGCCTCCTGAGTAGCTAGGATTAGAGGTGTGAGCCACCAGCTCTCAGCCTTTTTTTTTTTTTTTTTTTAGCAAGCGAAGGATGGAAATAAATAGGTATCTCAGTTCTTCTGAAGAGTTTCCTACAATTTTCAAATTTAGAATTTGTACAGCTCAGTAAGAGTTTAATTAAAGAATTGCAATGTTTCCTAGTCTCTACTTCCAACTGCTCAGGAAACTTTAGATCAAATTTCCAGCAACATATGGAAAACCTCTGAACCTATTCCCTTCCTTGTTTTTCTCTTCAAAAAATTATACTGTGAGATTCATTATCTTTTCTCCCTCACTCAGGAAATGACACATAAATGTGATATTGTGTCTGAGATGTTTGCATCTGAGGTCAGGGTCAGGGGATTAGCATTAAAAAAACAAATTGAAGGTATCAATGAGTCAATACAGTGTATTGCTAGACCACTGGTCCACTGTATTTAGGGTCATCTTAATAAAGAAATGACTCATATTTAAATTGTGAAGATGGATCACCTTTTAGTGAATTATTAGCAATAATTTTAAACAATAAAAAAGTTCAGTCCACCCACATTCCCAATTCTTATTTTCTGCTTAAACATAAAGAGCTTTCAAGTTCTTAGGAAAGTTTTAGAAAAGGTACACCTTTGAAAAATCATAGAAATTTATAATTTATAATTCTATTAAATTAAAACTACCTAATTAAGACTCACAAAGGACAAAAAATAAAATTAAAAAAATAAAAATCAACAAAGGACTTTATTATCCTCAGCCCTCATGTACCTCTAAGATATAAAAGGACTAGAATTATGTATGGTTGGAAATTAAAGTGTTTCTTTGAAAAAAAAAGTTGTTAAGATAGTTTGATACTTGCCTACCCCATGGGAAAAATGGGAGCAAGATGTGTTTCTGTCACTTCAAACCAAGTAAAGGGTTTTTCAAGAAACCCACTTAACATGCCTGATATGGGTTCACTGGAGCCTACAGTGTACAGAAAACGATGGACGAACCTGATACTGGGAAAGGAGAAGCACCAGTCACCAGCCAGAGCAAATGAACTAAAGAGCTGGTGAGTACAAACCGGTCGGTTGTTGGGGCAAGTAATACGTGAGTGTTCCCTATGAACAGATGATTGTTCAAGGGATAGAATTGGCCTAGAAGGATGTTCTGTTGTCTAAGGATGGACTTTGGATTTCTCCTGAGAGAGGAATATAAACAGCTAAAAAGAGCTTGTGATTGAGATATGACATGGAGTACAGCTGACTATTCTCAGGATAGATCTCCAGAGAATCGACAAGTGCACCCCACTAAAGGATCTGCTTTGAAATCCCTCCAGCCCAGGGTCTGCTTGAGCCAGAGCAGTGGTGTTAGATGACACTGCTGGCAACAGAGCAGGACCTTGCCTGCCTTTGACCTGTGTCTTCTCTTCTCCTTCTCCAAGTGAGATCCTTGGAGCCTGGAAGAAAGTGGCAGAAATCGGGAGTGGGAAGACCAAAATGAAGAAGCCAAATAGGCCTTCTTCTCCACCAAGGCTACCAGGGCTGGCATAAGTACAGCTTGAGGGAAAGTCTTAAATAAAATCTAGAGTTGTAATGTGTGTGTGTGAGAGAGAGAGAGAGTTTTGGTTACTGGAGCTCTCACTTGGCTTTTTTGCTCAAAATGAGTTTCTACCATTTGAGCCACACCTCTACTTTTAGCTTTTCGCTGCTTATTTGGAGATAAGAGTCTTTTGGGCTTTCCTGCCCAGGCTAGCTTTGAACCTTGATACTCAGATCTTAGCCTCCTGAGTAGCTAGGATTACAGGCATGAGCCAACAATGCCTGATGAATTCTAATGATTTCTATGATTGAGTAATTTCCTTACTTAAAGAAGATTATGGGAAGTGGCACTGTGGTTCAAGTGGTAGAGCGCTCACCTTGAGCTGAAGAGCTGAGGGACAGCGCCCAGGCCCAGAGTTCAAGACCCACAACCAACTAAAATAAATAAATAAATACAAATAATTAATTAACTTAAAAAAAAACCTAGACTGTCAACCTGCTTAGTTTCCTGGACAGAGTGACTTAAGGAGATTATGTTTGTGGTTGTAAACAACTGGAAAGCTTTTTTCTTAGAAAGATCAGGAGATTTGCCCTGCATATACCCAGGAACAGAAAGGAATGAGTTCTACACAACAGGCTCAAGCAGGTGGTAAGGTAAAAAAAAAAAAAAAAAAGAATGGAGGTGTTTGTTTTGTTTGTTTGGTTGGTTGGTTTTGTTTTCTCTGCATCCTCCAAGAATCTGCTCATACAAGGTAATGTTCACCTTCAGAATTCTCAATGTTCTCCTAACCCAGCAGGTTGAAAGATGTCATCAGCATAGTAGCTAACCAGATTCAAATCCCATTACTGAGCAGGTTGTAGTAGTACACATCTATTAATCCAGCATTTCCGACATTCAAATCCAGTCTGGCTATGCAGAAAATTCCATGTTAACCTGGGGTATACAGCACACAGAAGGAAAAAAATCAATTTCTACACATACAGGTTTGTAGAAAAGTAGGTAATAGGGTAATCCTCTGTGTTTTACTTATTGGGAAAATGTGGATAATTTTAAGACCTATATTGTGAAGATGTTGTAAGGATTCAGTTGCTCCAAAGAGCTTAGAACAAGGCCAGGAATGTAATAGGTACTCAATCAATGATAGTCATAGCTATCATCTTTGACATTGGAGAGAACATTTGTTCATTAGTCTTTAAAGAAAAAGCAAAGAAATTAGGAAACATTTGGAATACTGCTTCAGCCAGAGCAAGGCTATTGCCACTAGACATCAGAAAACAGCACCTTCTTTTTCTTTTTTTTTGTCAGTCATGGTCTTGATCTCAGGGCCTTGGTTCTGTCCCTGAGCTCTTTTTGCTCAAAGCTAGCGCTCTTCTACTTTGAGCCCCAGCACCATTTCTGGTTTTGACTGGTTTGGAGACAAGAATCTCACAGGGACTTGTCTATTCGGGCTGGCTTTGAACTGTGATCCTCAGATCTCAGCCTCTTGAGTAGCTAAGATTATAGGTGTGAGGCACAGCACCCAGCCCAGCACCTTCTTTTCTAAATTTCTATCTCAAAGGTCCAGTTTAGTGTCTGTCCATAGTCACTGCCTGGAAAGTTTTATTGAGCAAATAAACAAAAGACTAACCGAATGAATGAAGGAATGAAAATCTATTCGGCTCACGCTATACCCCCTTGATACTGTTTCAGAGCCAAGAGGAAGAGGGAAAATAAAACTCATCTTTACTTCGTCTTAAGGAAAACGCCTCCTGAGTTTCCTAGAGCTTTCTAGAAACTTCCCAGCATGAGGGCCTTCCTCCAAACTCTAAAAGAGAATTAAAACACAAACTTTAACAGGCATTGAAACACCTAGAATTATTTTTAAAACACAGATTGCTGAAGTTCCTGTTTAATAAGCCTAGGATAAGAATTTACATTTCTAACAATTTCTAGGTCTTAGAACTACACCTAAGGGAGCAATGTTCTAAAGTATGGGCTTGTGGGCTGGGAAGGTGGCTCAGTGGTAGAGCGCTTGCCTTGCATGCTCGAGGCCCTGGGTTTGATTCCTCAGCACCACATAAGCAAAAAGAAAAAAGCCG
>NW_012267404.1:694555-711733 GCF_000151885.1 Dipodomys ordii
TATATATATATATATATATATATATAGTTTGTTTTGTTTGTTTTCTGTCAGTCATGGGGCTCAAACTCTGGCCTGGGCGCTGTACCTCAATTCTTCAGCTCAAGGCTAGCACTCTACCCTTTGAGCCACAGTGCTACTTTTGGCTTTTTCTGCTTATGTGGTACTGAGGAATCAAACCCAGGGCCTCATGCATGCAAGGCAAGCACTCTACCACTGAGCCACCTTTCCAGCCCCATTATTTTTTATTGTTTGAGAGAGGGTCTCACTAGGTAGCTTAATCTGGCCTCAATTTGTGATCTTCTTCCCTTAGCTTGGTAGGGCTAACACACCATACCCAGTGTAGGCTACCAAATAAAGTCCATACTCCTTAGTCTCAAGCCTTTCCAACTTTCTGATCTTTTTTCCCCTCCATTCTCTAGCCACACTGCGTTGTGTTCTATTTCATCAACACTGCAGCATCCCTACCTCAAACACTGCTCCTTCCCCCCAGAATGCCTTCTCTCCTTCTTTGCTGACAAAATCCTACTCATCCTTGAAGACATAATCTAAATGTCATTCTCTGTGTCACTTTCCTTGAGTTTCTTTGGGCATATCATATGGCCCATGGGTAGCTCTTGCTCATTGTCTTTCAAATGTGTTACTAGACTTCTCTGCCTCTCCAAACATGTGACTGTATTTTTTCCCATTTGATGCTCAAAGCCCAGCACAATCCTGGTGTTTTTTTTTTAAAGTAGTTTGATACACATATAATGAATAAATAAATTCTAAATTGAGATTGTCCCCTGCTGGTATAGGTAGTCTCCTCTCTAATGTTTACTATACTAATCAGCTATTACTAGAATAAAGCTGGGAGACACACACACCATCTCCAACAACCATCTTTTTTTTCCTCACTCATCTAGCGCAGTTCTGCCTCAGACAGCAGTTTCAGTGGGCTTGCTCCAACTTACAGGTTAGTTCACATTTACACATTTCCTCATTCTGGGCTCAGTCACTATCTGGAACATGTTCTTCCATAATGGGTCACAGGAACATAGGCAACCAAGCTAAATCATGAAGTACATTTATAGGCTCTGGGCACACCACATCTGCTAAGATTCCATTAACCAAAGCAAGACATAGGGCCAAGACATCAACAGAGGAGAGAATACACTCAGTCTTCCATGGTGTCAGCAAAGCCATGGAGACATAATTGGGAGCCAATCAAGAAGAGAAGAGGAAATAGGGAAAAATAATCCACCCTACAAAATGTAGCTTCTACCTCGGTGGCTCAGTCATCTTTCTTTGTTCTGTTCAAATGGCATGACAGAAACCCAGGCACTAAACTTCTATCACAATCGGCAGCATTGGTTCCACGTTGGTATGCACAAAATCACTTTCTCTAGAAAGGTAATAAAAAAAGCTAAGGATCAGAAAATTTCTAGTACTTTACCTATGGTTCTGAAATAAAGTTATTAGAAATTTCTATTACCTTTCTAAAGGAAATGCTTGCCTCTGGCTCTTCTGATTTTTTTAAAATTTGTTTACCTCTACCATGTTTAAGATGTGGCTGATGATTTTGAAATCCCACTTGAACTTTAGCCATGGAATACTTACACAAATACTTAAATATTTGTCACCTAAAATAAAAGTTCTCCAAAAGAAAGTGTTGCATTATAGTTTAAAGGTAATTCTTCTTACTGGAGATTCGTGGCTGCCGTGTGGGAAGATTGCAGAAAGAATGAAGAAAGCAAGTGCTTCAGACACCTGCAAACTCTTCACCCCACATAATAAGAAAAACTTATTATGATATTAAATGTGATGCTGTGTCCTCTGAAGATAGCAGTGTGTGTGTGTGTGTGTGTGTGTGTGTGTGTGTGTGTGTGTGTGAGTGTGGGGCGGGGGTGTTAACAGAGTGCTGGAGATTTCATCCAGAGCACAAGGCACTGTGACCTACGCTCTAATGAATATGTCAGCAGAGACCTATTAACTTCCCAGGGTGATAACTGGAAGCCTGTGAATTTATTCTTACCTCACTGTTCCCTTCTTGAGCCTTTGTCTGCTGCATGCTTGGGGCTGGGGGACACAGAAGAGCTATATTCTACCACTGTATTTGTAAAACTATCTTTTGCAAAGTCACTGTGTTCATGAGTGGAAACCCTCATTTGTTAGAGAAATACAACTCTACCTTATTGTATTGAAAGCACAAATTTCCATTCTCCTTTTACAAACTTTTGTGGAGTTATGAAATTTCCTTTGTCCATTTAACACTTCTGATAATCAGGGCACTTTTCTTAAACTAGAGGTCTTATTGACCATGATTATACCTTTGCCTAATCGGAAGGCTCCCAAGCAACTCAGCCTAAATCAGGAGCAGGGAAACAGGGAGGTTTTCAGAGAGTTTCTATGGAGGGAGGAGAGAAAACAGCCAACTCCACCCCAGCTCCTAAACCTATACACACGTTCTATTGCTAAAGATTGCATCACACTATAGGTTTTCTCCAGAACAGGCCAATGACCTCTAAAAGACTGCTGTGTCCCTTCTGTTTTTCACAAACCTTAGCACGTAGCACGCCTTATCAGTAAAACTCTTCTATTTCCCCCTAGTCAGCCTTCTACTTGCTTTTGGAAAACAGCCAAGAAAGCACCCCACAGAAAGTATCCACACAAATAACCAAAGAACAGAAAGTAGAGATTATATGTTAAAGCAGACAGGTACTGTAACCAGGTACTGATTTTCAATCTATTTTTTATTTACAAGCAACTAAGATGATTTATTTTGTGCTTAGTTGTTCCTGACACAGAAACAAAGAGCCATATCTCCTTGAAATATCTCTCTTTCTCTCTCTCTCCCTCTCCCTCTTCCTCTCTCTCTCTCTGTACACACACACACACACACACACAGATAGATAGATACATACATATATATATATATATATATATATATATATATATATATATATATATAACCTTGAAAGATCTCTGGCTCTTTCTGCTCTAGCCTTCTGAGAACTTCTGACCAGAGAAAATACATTCATGAAATATCAGATGTTTAAGGCAACAGTAAAAGTAACAACTGATGTTTTCATTTAGACCTTTGCCCATCATAATTGACATCTTCCTTCACCTTAATCAAACTATGCCTTGTTCCACCTATGAAATTGCTGCTTTCCTGAAGCCTCACCTTCTGATTACATATCCTTGAAGTCTCAACCAACATACCTATTGCCTTCTCCATAAAATTACTCTGTACCTCTCCATTTGGAAATAATCTTTACTCATAGAAGACTCTTAACTTCTCTTATAGAAGTTTTCTTTATCTGCCTGAGAAGGTTCAGATATGAGCTGTCCCAAGAAAAGATTTGTTCCCCAACTGATAGCACTACTGAGAGGTGATCGGGTCATAAGTTCTCACGGTTCATTGAGCTATGAGATTGTAGTCTACTTGGAAAATATGGGTTTTCTGGGGACATGTCTTTGAATGGTCTTAGCCCCTGACTCTTCTCTCTCCACTTCCTGACTTTCACGTGGTGAGCATCTGTGCTACTGTAGTGTTCTATCTGACCACAGATTCATAGCAATAGAGTACATTAACCATGGGCTGAAATGTCAAAACCATGAGCCAGGCTGAGAATGTGGCTTAGTGGTAGAGTGCTTGCCTAGCATGCATGAAGCAATATATATATGGTATTGAGTTCAATTCCACAGTACCATATATACAGAAAAAGCTGGAAGTGGCTCTGTGGCTCAAATGGTAGCGTACTAGCCTTAAGCAAAGGAAGCTCAAGGACAGTACCCAGGCCCTGAATTCAAAGCTGCAGGACTGGCAAAAAAAAAAAAATGAGCCTAAATAAGTCTTTTCTTCCTTAAGTATTTTGTCATAGTGATGCAAAGCATCACTGCCTTATTTTATTACCATATACAAAACTTCCTGACTCCCTTATTAGTAATAAATGATTGGGTACAGGGACTATGTTGACCTCATCTTTATTTCACACAGAATAGTTGGTATTATTCCTTGATTGGATAGTAAAATTCTCTTACTTGTTACATAGGAGAGCTGGTATACATTTGGAGCTCATTTATTAGTTATCAATAATAGGTAACCTTTTGTAAGGTCATCAGAGAGATGGAAAAGTAGTCAGTCGACTAGGGCAGGACATAAGGAAAGTTTTCTGCTTAGTGTTCAGGAATTTCTTAGCTCTTCATCCAGGTACAGGTGATAAAACAAGGCCACGAACAAAAGACATCGGTATTTCCTACTAGAAGGACCTAGGATATGTTGGGAGTAGAGGAGATATATCTTCCTTTCTGTTCTTGTTGGGGTGACTCTGTTTATGTATAGCCATGAGTTCAAACCACAGTGAGTCAACATCAACAGGACATAATACAGGGATGGTCTCAATGGCCTAGTTAACCCTAGGAAAAAAACATTACCCAAGACAGTACATGAATGCATAACCAACCCTTAGAGCTGGAGACATAACAGGAGAAAATTCTACTTCTGGATTAGGAGCTGTAGGCTCATTCAGACAACTAAGGTTCTGAAACAAACATAAAAATGATTAAATGAACAGCAAAGTTGGTGATCTTGGGAATCACAAGCAAACAGAGAAAAGAGTAGGGTATGGATTGGAGAGTAATTTTGGCAAAGGAAGTGCTTAGTGAAGAAAATGAGATACAATCTGAGACCTCCAATTTCTTGTTCCCCAATGAACTATCTCATTATAGTCAGTGCCACTTTTATTTTCATACACCATTTAGCAATTCTGGGAGCAAAATCACTGTTTCATTACTCACTTACAAATGGCAAACATACTCTTCCTTTTTTTGTTGATTTTGTTTTTGTTTTTATTTCTGCCAGTCCTGAGGCTTGAACTCAGTGCCAAGTCACTGTCCCTGAGCTTCTTTTCCTCAAAGCTAGTGCTCTACATATTGAATGACATACAATTCCATTTCCTAAATAACATAGAATATTTGATTTTTAAAAAATACATATTACACTATTCCTGGTAATTATAAATATGCTAACTCACCCACAAGCATTCAAACTTTAATCGATTTTATTTCATTCAGGACAAGTCAATTTAAAACAGACATGGAAGAATAAACAGGCAAATTTTGCTTCAAAACTGTTAAGACAGATGTGTTTAGAGAATCTTGCTTGCTAGCCATAAAAACATGATGAAGCCAACATTGTCAAGTCAATACAGTCCTGGCACAGGAATTATCATAGATCAATTACACACAGTAACCTAGCCATTGATACCAGAATCTAGAAGAATTTAACATATAAAAAGGAAACATCACAAACAAGTGGCAAGAAATAAATTATTAAACACGTGTGGGAGAGCAAGGGAAGGGGTGACATTGTCCAGGCATGGCTGGGTAAAGAGACCTGTCATTCCTGGACAAGTCCAGCATAGAGTGAAGTGTAGGATACCCCACAGCTACTACACCGCCCAAGACTTGACATTTTACAATCCCGGAACCCTCTGACTACCTAGAAAGAAAAGATGTACACCAGGAGCTCAGCCTAGGTGCTCATCAATCATATCTTTCTAAGTTCTTGTTAAGGTGATTGCATTCCAGATGGCCTAGGATGACTCAGTCCAGTAAAGAGCAGAGAGTTGGAGCAGTTAGGTTGGGATTGAGCTCTGTCTTGGAAGGATGTGCAGTACAGCGGGGAAGAACATGAGCGTCCTCTGTTCAAATTCAGCTCTGCCCCTCACTTTGCTGTATGATCTCTGACCAGTTCCTGAGCTATTCTGTTCCTTGACTATCGTTGTTGTTTTAATCTATTCAATAGATCATATTTCTGCCTACTTTAGCCAGAGTATAAAAACAAAATACCTTGCTATAGCTCACATAGGAAATGACTAATAAATGTTGAATTCCTATCATCTTATTATCTTCATTCTCTTTCTCATTCTGGCTATCAAACATGTAGGCACATGCAAAGGCCAAGAGCACTCTGGACTGCCATCAGTGTTCGCTATGAGGTGATATCCTCCCACTCAGGTCCCTCATAGACGAAGCTTCCTGAAGCCACAAAGTTTTCTTAGTGCTGCCAAAATCTAAGTGAACAGTCTAGACCACAGGCCAAGGCTGAAGATTGCTAAGGGCCCTAGGGACCAGCATTTCTGAGTAAATATACAATGGCCAACCTCTTTTCTACAGAAAGCCCCAGGGCTCAGCCAGCTCAGCCCAGGGGCTCCTGACACTAAGCAAGTGATGGCTTGATTGGGGCCACATCCTAAGTAGATTACACAGGCTCTGCCAAGACCATCTCCCTCCTCCCCCTCCAGCCACACTCAACCAGGGTCAGTCATACAGGGCTGTGCTGATCAGGAGCCCATCATAGCTTTCATATTTGAGACTCCTTGGAGAGGAACAATTTTCCAACGTCCTGGCTCTGTTGATAAGGATGCTAATGACTTCTCTTCCGGCTTCCTACCTACCACAATAGTGGCCTAAAGGCACCAGGATGAATTCTAGTTCTCATGGGCAGTCAGACTGCAGAAAGCTGTGCAGTTGGCCATGACTGTGCAGTGGGTAAAACAGAGCTTGACTCAGGGAAGACATTATTTTTCGAAGTTCCCACTGCTCCCCAGCAAGCATGGGCTTACCTCAGAGCAATAACGTTTTTCAGGCAAAGAGGAAGGACTGGCGTGGGTCCTGCTCATTCTATCTTTGCTACCTTGATGATCCTGGGATCATTGGTATTTGAGATCATGTCTGTCTCCGGGTACCCACTTCCGAAGATGTAGTGCTTAGAAACCTGGGCTTGGGCTTAATCCACTAGAACTTTCCAGGGAGATATTTTGAAATGGTCAATCCGATGGCTAAGAGAAAAGCACAAGGAAAGAGGCCCTCAAGTTAGAGATTTATGGACTATGCTGCTATGAACTGAATTTTGTTCCTTTCCCCCCAAAAAATCACACTGAAGCCCTAATCCCAATGTGATGGTATTTGGAGAGGAAACCTACGGGAGGTCATTAGGCTTAGGTGGAATCAGTGCTCATGTAAAAATGGACACCAGAGAGATTGCCCTTGTCCTCTGTTAGGACCCTCTAGGCATGAAGGACCCTATTAGCCACTCTGGAGTAAATAGTATTTAATTTGCAATGTTTATTCAGTCCCTTTGTGTGCTGGGAGCTGCACCAGGCACTGAGGCATAGCTCTGAATAGGACCAAACTAGTCTCAGTCCTCACAGACCTTCCTATACAGCAGGAATTATAGACATTATATTTGGAATTGTAGTTGCTCTGAGCATTGCAGGAAAACCCTGTTAATAAAGAACAGAAAGGTCCCCTCCCATTTCTCTTCTTAGTCCTCTAATGAAGAGAATTCCTAAGTTAATTTTATTCTGTTGTAAAGGTGATGTACAGAGGGGTTATGGTAATGAGGACATAGTTACCCCCTCCCTTGTTTTCTCCTACTTTCCCTTGCCCCTGACGCCCCTCCCCACCAAGTTGTAAAGCTCATTTCTAACATAGTGTCTTGTGAGTGTCACTGTTGCATTGGCTCACCCTTTGTCCTTTGTCTCCCCATGTTGTTATTCCTCTTCCTTTCCCTAAAGCAGATAAACATATATACAAGACACAGGGTGCCAGAATCAAAAACAGTGACAACAGGAGATAAACCAAAGGAAAATAATGAAGAGCAGTTTAAAATAGGCTTCAGACTTAGAAGCATGTACCCCTAGTCCATGAAAAGTCACAAAGGATTATTTTGGAAGTGCTAAGAGTCTTTGGTTTTGTTTTTTGTTTTCCTTTTTTGCCAGTATTGGATATCGAACTCAGGACCTCATGCTTTTGCTCACAAGGCTAATGACACTCTACTTCATGAGCCACAATTCCACTTTCAGGATTTTTTTCTAGTTAATTGAAGATAGTAGTCCCTTGGATTTGTCTGCCAGGGCTGGCTTTGAACCAAGATCCTCAGATCTCAACAGTTATTAGTATTGCAGGTGTGAGCCACCAATGTGCGACTGAGAATATTTAAAAAAAAAAAAAAAAGAGGGCTGGGAAGGTGGCTCAGTGGTAGAGTGATTGCCTCACATGCATGAGGACCTGGGTTCGATTCCTTAGCATCATATAAACAGAAAAGGACAGAAGTGGTGCTATGGCTCAAGTGGTAGAGCTGAAGAGCTGAGAGACAGCACCCAGGTCCAGAGTTCAAGCCCCACAACTGACAAAAAGCCAAAAAACAAAAAGAATATAGTACTTTATCAGTTACAAATCTTGCACATATGTTCTAATTTGACCCTCTCAACAACTCTGTGAGGTATGCCACACAGATAGTCTTCTTCTCATATAATGGCTGAAAAAAGTAAATCTCACAGAGGTTAATTGATGTGCCCAAGTTAGTAATTAATTTGTATAAATATCAGTCTTTGGCCTGAAATTTTAGCAGCCAACCTCCCCTCATTCTTCCTTCACAGGGATAATAAAGATGAAATTATTTCAAAGCTAGAAAAATACTTCTAAAGGGAAGAAGCACTATAGAATTATAGTCATAAACTATAATTATCCATGATACATGCTTGTTCCTTTTCCCATCCCAGCTTGCCCCTAAACCCAGAATTTTATATTTCCTTTGTTCTGTGCTCAACTAAGTTGTTAGGTAAGGCAGGATACAGCTTGATCCAGTTTAAAGCTATGTAAATTGCAATCAGCATCACTGCATTATTAAGCAAACTGGAAAACAACACAGAAATGCTAATATGTAACTAGAACCCACAAAGCACAGAACAAAGCAAAGCAACTTTGTGAGCTAGAGCTATGACTGCATGGAAGGAAATGCAGAGTCAAGTTCACACTGGCACACACCTTCTCTAAGGCAAATTGGAGGCAAGAAGAGTAATTTGTTCCACATTATATTAGCAAGAGCAGAAACCCATGCCAAAGCATCTTGTCATAAGGATCTCTCTAGCTGCCTTCAGGAAACATAAATATTATTACCTTCATCATAAAGAATATTTGTGTCACTGGATACCAAGGGGTCACACTTATAATCCTAGCTTCTCAGGAGGCTGAGAACTGTGGATGTTGTTTTGTGACCAGCCTGGGCAGAAAAATCTGTGAGATTTTTATCACCAAGTAATCACCAAAAAAGCCAGAAGTGGAGCTGTGGCTCAAGTGGTAGAGTGCTAGCCTTGAGCAAAAGAACTCAGAACAGCACACAGGTCCTGAATTCATGCCCCAGGACTAGCACAAAAACAAAAACAGAAGAATTGTATCTGTAAATATACAGATTGTATACTGATCTAAACCAAAGAATAACTCCATGCTGAAATAACAAGCAGTACCATCATGCCTAACAGAACTAATGTCTTCATTGTTGTTGGTAGTAGCAGTCATTGAGGGCTAAGCACTGGGTCTAAGCACTGTCCCTGACACCTTTCACTCAAGGTTAGAGCTCTACCACTTGGAGCCACAGTACCACTTCTACTTTTCTAGTGGTTAGTTGAGATAAGAGTCTCACAGACTTTTCTGCCCAGGCTGGCTTTGTTCTAACCACAATCCTCAGATCTCAGTCTCCTGAGTAGCTAGGATTAACAGATGTGAGCCACCACTACCAGGCTACACAATGTCTTTTAAGATAATGGATTGGTTGATCATCTGGGTTTCTTTCAGGGTTTGCTCTGGATTCTCTTGCTTTACAACTCCAAGAAAGTTACATTGAGGGTTTTTTTTATTGTTGTTTTGTTTTTTGTTTTGTTTTTGTCATTCATGGGGCCTGAACTCTGGGCCTGGACGCAGTCCCTCAGCTCTTCAGCTCAAGGCTAGCGTTCTACCACTTGAGCCACAGCACTATTTCTGGTTTTTCTGTTTATGTGGTGCTGAGGAATTGAACCCAGGGCCTTATGCAAACAAGGCAGATGCTCTACCACTGAGCCACCTTCCCAGCCCTACACTGAGTTTTTATTGGCAATTCTAAATATATGTGTTTCTAATAAAGTGTGGTAAATGACCTTAACATATTAAAAGAATTTTGTAGCATCTGTTCAGAAAGGATAATATACCACACAATTATTCAAAACTACTTTTCAGTGTCTTTTCAACTGGGAAACATTCTGTTTAAGTATACTTTCTACTGATACTGAGCAAACTTTTGCTTTCAGATTTTTATTTTCTTCTACCTTAGCTTCTCCTCCCACTGTCTTACCAATTCTAGCTGAGGCAATTTTAATTTTGCATTCCCTGGGTAGCAGCTCCCAAGTGATGCTTTAAAAACTCCAAAGCATTATTAAGTTTATCTGATTCTTCATATAAGGCTACCTTGGTCACCATGTTCCAGTATATTCAACTTATTCCAAGTCTCTGTGGAACTGCCCACAATTCTGGAGTTGGCAGCTTCATAAAATGACCCAGTCCTTAAAGATCCGTTCATTGCCTTTCAGTCTTTGTCTTTCTGTGGGAAAGAATCCTTATCTCCTCAAAGGATCTTCTCACAACCTTCTCCTTTCCCTTCACTAGTGAATTCTCCCCCTGGACTTTTTCCAGTCCCATGAATTCTTGAGAAAGGTGGTCAGACATGGTAGAAAACCTAGATTTGTTGCCAATGCCCTTTTGCCAGGACCTGTCCACCTCCTCCCTCTAGCCAAGAACACCCATTCCCCAGCCTGCCCCTGCAGGCCCAGGAAGTATAAGGCCCCAGCCTGCCTTGGCTAGGTGGACTCTCCTCATGTATACCATCTTTTTGGGCTTAGTTTTCACCATCTGCAAAGCCCTTCACAGCTGTATTCTCATTGGATACAATATTCTTTAGAGGCAAAATGGAAACTGGTATATCGTGTTATAAAAATTAAACTAATTGTCTCATGTCATAAAACTGCTGGTTCCAGATGTGCAATTTGAACTCAGGCCTCTTGGGTCCATATCCCAACTCTTTAACTCTGAAGCTTCGTGCTCCATTTCCTAATGGCTGCCTCAGATTCCTCCTTGTTTCAGTGCAAACTTCGGATTCAAAGCACAAGAAACTCCAGGTTTTTTTTTTTTTCTCAAGTAGTCTCAGTCTCAAGTAACATACACTCGCACCTGGGAGTCAGATCTTCCAAACACTTCTTTCCCCTGTGGTCCTGAGCTTTAGCGTGAGTGGTGGGCTGGCACCAAGTCATGCCCATACGACACATGCAAAATAAATATTTGACATATTACTAGAAACTCTGAAGTCTGTTTTCTGCCTCACTGTCTCAGATTGGCTTCTGACACACACACACACACACACACACACACACACACACACACACACACACATTCCTGGACTCCAAATTCTCCTGTTTCAGCTTCCTGAGTAGGAATGACCACAGAGGCCTGCCACCACACCCAGTTCACATACCCTTTTAGATCTGATTTTAGACTGAATTTCAGACACACACATCTCAGCCTTTCCAATCCAAAGACTCTTCATTTCTAACTATTGGCTACATTGTCTCTTGATGTCCTCTTCATGGTCTGATTTTTACTTAATTCAAATTTCTTCAAATTTCTTTAAAGATTCTGTCTCCAAATGTAGTCTAAGGTAGTAAGAGTTAGGCACGAACTGACATGTAATGATAGCAGAGAAATGATAACAGAAAAGTATATTCAGAGATTCCACAAAGTGAAGGAATATTCCTCTAATGCCTGCCACACCCACCCCATGTTCCAGCCCAGTCACACATCACAGTTTGTGGCTCTTCAGTGTCTCACCTCTAGCCTCACCACAGAGGTGGAAGCCAGAAATGAGGCTCCTGCCAGGTCTCTGAGAAGTATGGTAGGTTGTACTATCCTATGACCCATGAGAGAAACCCAGCACCACATCCACACTCTACAACTGTCCACATGGTAGAATATGACGCAATCAATATGTTGTGGTAATTCTGTACCACAGGGGAACACTTACAATAACTAGTACGAGACAATGCAAAGTTGCATTCTAACTTCTATGATGTTGAAAAGAAATCAAAAGGTTAAAAGATTCCAATAATAGCTATTGTATGAGAGCAATTTTGCATTACCATGTTTAAAACAATGTTTAAAAGGTTTTAAATTTTGTTTTGCTCTAAAATAACAAGGAAAAATGCATTGAAGAAAAATGTTTAACCTTGATCCATGGCAGAATCACTTTTTTGCTCACTGTTTCCAGAAGCACAGAGGGTAGGCATCAGTGTTAGACATGAGACTCACTCCTGTTTAATTCTGTCACCCAAAGGACTTTGTCATATGATTGGCATTCTAGAAGAGCCGCTGTGCTGTTCATTTCTTCCTTCTTTCTGAGTTACCTTTACAGAAATAAGGAGACCTATTTCCATTCTTGATCTTATCTTTAAGCTCTAGTAAAACATTAGGGATGTTAGCTTTTTCTTAAACGAAGTTTACTTCTAAAGGAAAAACAGGGGCTCTAAGATTCCATAACTATAAGTTCCAAAAAATATTGATGGTTTTACTTGTTTTAAAATAGTTATGATCATCTATTTATAAAATAAACTTATTCTTGAGTATTCAAAAAGTAGAGATGTAACTGATTGATGGTGGCTTACATCGGTAATACCTGCTCAGATCTCAGAAGCTGAGAACTGGAGAATTGCAGTTCCATAGACTCCATTTTAAGTTACCTGCTGAAAAGTAGGACTGGAGATGTGTCTCAAGTGGTAGGACAGCCTAGGAAGCTTGAAGCGCTGTCAACCCCACTGCCACCCAAAAATATATCTATTGAGAGAGAGACATGCATAGAAAAAAGGAAAATAAAACAGTTTTATTTTTAGTTATCAATAAATCAGACATTTCCTCATGTCTTTATTATACCTACACATTTTTATGACCACATATTACACCTTTACTTATCCAATCACCTTTTGGTGAAGGTACAAGTATCTTTTGGTCATAAATTAGAATGAATTGTAATAATAAATAATAAATAAATGATTGTGTCCACAGGATAAACTCCTAGCAGTGAAATGTCACACATTGAAGACCAATAGTACATATTTACCAAATTACCTCCCAGAAATGTTTACTGATTTGTTCACACAGATGACTATTTTTCTCTTCAGAATTGAATCTCCTAATTTTAAAAAAAAATCCAATTTGAATAAGAAAGAAACTTTACAGAGAAAGCTTCTGGAAAGTTTAAATAAAACAAATTCTATAGGGGTAGACCTCTTGAATGTAGTTATAGGAACTCTTACCACACAAGCAAATGAGAGACAGATTACTATCTGAAGAGCTAGAACTTTGTTATAGAAAGGACAATTTTTTTCTCTGCTCAAGGAAGAATAACAGCGACTCACAGTTGCTCTCAATATTCAAATTACTTAACCTTGCTCTGTAGTCTTCTATGAAGTTCCCCACACCAATCCCAGAACCACGTGTACTTGTCACTCTTAATCTGTTTGTACTTAAGTTTTCATCATCTATCTTTGGCCAAGGACACTACTCTAGGCACTGATCAGCTTTGAACTCTGTGCACTTTCCAAAGGTGCTAGACTTTGTGCCATATCCTGACTTCTAACCTTTGCCCAACCTTGTAATCTGTCTGTACTTCACCATTCTAGCTGTTCTTTCCTCTCAAAAGTCAATAGAACCATAAGCAGAGGTTTAAATGTATTTAATTCATAATGGTAACTAATGTCACCAATAAAACTCATGTGTATCTTTCAAATATTGGGAAGAGCAAGAAGTAGTAGAATGGTATTAGCTAAATCCTCATCAATATAGAAATTGAACAGATAATACCTAAAAGTGATCAACCAAGACAGGATTTCATGATTGTATTTCAGTTCTGGTTGTTACTAGAACTGAAAACAGAAACAACTGACAGCCTTTGGACAGCAGGGCTACAGGATGAATGGATGGGGGAAAAAAAAGGTCTACTGTTTTCCATTATAAGTGTTCTTTATTCTCTGATTTTAATTAAATCAACACAGATTCTGCATTGATTTTGCACTTGATGATTTCTTTTTTTTTTGAGGGGTGGGAGGGTTCAGTTGTGGGGCCTGAACTCTGGGCCTGGGCGCTGTCCCTCAGCTCTTCAGCTCAAGGCTAGCGCTCTACCACTTGAGACATAGCACCACTTCCGGCTTTTTTCTTTTTTGCTTATGTGGTGCTGAGGAATCGAACCCAGGGCTTCATGCATGCAAGGCAAGTGCTCTACCACTGAGCCACCTTCCCAGCCCCTGTACTTGATGATTTCTTAACCTGAAATATTCTTTCTTCAGATAGCCATGTGGTTCATTCCTTCAGGTCTTAACCACATGTGCCTTCTCAGTAGACCCTTCCTTGAGTATTCAATTTATTTTTAATATATATTTTTATTGTAAAGATACTGTACAGGGGTTACAGTTACATGAATAAGGTAATGAGTACATTTCCTGTTGAGCATTGTTACCCCCTCCTTTGTTTTTCCCTACCATTCCTTTCCTCCTCACCTCCCCAACTCCTCCTGCCAAGTTGTAAAGTTCATTTTTAACAGTGTCTTGTGCATCTCATTGTTACAATGGGTTAACCTGTATCCTTGTTTCAGCATTTTATTATTTCCTTTCTCCTCCCCAAATTAGAAATATATATATATACAAGATGTAGGGCACAGGAATCAAATAGAGTGAAAACAGGGGTTATACCATGGGGGAAGAACATACAAAAGAATCACATAGTACATTATAAGTACATTAAAAACAACAACAACAAAGCTAAAATCTCTTGTGTCCCTATCTTGGGGTTCATTTAGCATCATCTTATATGTTCATATGTACAAAGTTTTCGACCTTTTCTGCTTGCCCTGGTCATATACTAGTTGCTTGAGCATCCAATTTAAAAGAGCAATTTCTCTCTTTTTGTTTGGCTTTATTTCTTCCAATACTACTTAATACCTTTTCATACCTATATTATTTCCTTATCCATTTTTTGCTTCTTTTTTATCTGGCTAACAGCAGTGGAATATCCATAGAAGGAGTGACTTTGTTTCATTCCCTAAGAGCCTACCTCCTAGAATAACTGGTTCAAGATGAACTTCATTAATAAATCCTGTGTGTATAATATTAGGTACAACAAATTTCCAATGGCTGATAGTTGGTTTTGGAAAATGCAATTCGTGTGTGTGTGTGTGTGTGTGTGTGTGTGTGTGTGTTGCTCTATTTACACTGAGGTAGTTCTTGTAGAAGTAACTACGCCTGAAATTTTTCAAGTGGGCTATTCTTTTGTATACTTGTCCTTCAGAGATTCCTTTGAATGCAGCCTGACAAAGCATCAGACTGGCCAAGTGCGAGGAAATGATGTCATTGGGCAAAAGGAAAAGAGTCTCGCTGGCAGAACACTTCCTACCCAAGAGGTTGCAGGTTTCCCACAGTGTTACCCAAGGCAAGGGCCTTGAAAAGGAGGTCAGGCTCCATTGAAGAATAGCATAACCCAAAGAACACAATGAATATTAAGATTTGCTTATTTATGTTTTTAAAATAACCATTTTGATTGTTGAAAGCTAAAAACTAAGGAACTGGAGGCTAGGCAGTCTTGTTAACTATGAGTCTTTTAGATAAGAGAGTCTAAAAGCTTCATTTTTTCAAGAACTTAAATTCATTGTATTCTTCTCCAGTTTATTTTGAAATGACAAGTGTTTCCCTTATTAGGAATCACAACAGGCACTAACATCATCCAAAATATCTACTTTCTAGAACTGGCTTTGTCCTTAGAACATGCATACCTGTATGATTTGTTCACAACCTGTTCCTTAGACTGGTACTAGAAAGGAAACTGTTAATGCCATGAAGAGTGAGAAAAGGTTGTGGAAAGAGAAAATATCTTAGGAAATCTTGGAAAGCCACTCCTTTAAATTCAAAAATTTCAACATTATCTAAATTTATCTTGTGTCTTATTTATCATAATCTTTTCTTGAAGGGGAGGGGGAATACTGAGGATTGAGCTCAGGGATTTGTGCATAGATAGGCAAGAGTGCTACCACCGAAAACACTCAGCTCCCATCATAATCTTTCTTTCCAGGAAAGAGAATTACTGATAGAAGTGCAGTTGAGAAAAGAATCTTTCTTTGCCACCATCACTGCAAGAGACTCAATAACCCCACCCACCCATTTCCAGAAATGTATTTTCTATCCTCTATATCAGAGGCTATATCAGAGACCTCCCTTTCTCCCCATGTATTAAATTCTCTAAATGCTATGAACCTCAAAGTTCCAAACGTCGCAGCCAGTGCCACGAGTCAAACCTGAAAGACAAAAGCAGAAAGCTCCCTTTCCTTTATATTAATATTATTAATAAAATCCTGAATCTGTCATTAAAGAAAATGAAAGACTTTGCCAGCATCTTTGCTTTCTTCCTCTAGGGATGGCTCATAGTTGACATTGCAGCCTCAGGAGCATAATAAATAGGCCTAGAATCTGGGCATCAACTGCCCCACAGTCCTGTAACACTGAGCTGCATGCAAGGGTCATGTGTTGCTAGTACCAGGGAGGAAGGAGCAGGCCTTTCGCTTCAGTGACTCAATCTCTACCTCAGTGAGTCAATCTATGTTCACAGCTGTGGCCAGAGGCCTTCCAGCCCTGCCCAGTTCAGTCCCACCAAGATAAATGAATGTTCCTGGTTCTTATGTGATTCAGACATGAAGATAAAGGTTGCAGGCAATGAACTGCAAACTCAAGATGTTGATCATCTGCCCCAATGAATGTGCTCATGCCCACGAACCACTGTAGTTCATTTTATCTGTCAACTTGACTGACCACAGAGTGCTCCTTTAGCTAGTATACCATTCTGAACATACTTCAGAATCTTTCAGTTTGTTTATCTCAAATACGTATGTTTCTAATTCCTTATTTGGCCTGTTGACTCTCACAGAGGGTTTCTTTATCAGTTTGCATTTTTCACTGTGAGCACATGTCCAACAGAGATTTGAAAGAATTGATACTTCTTTCTACACCAACACCTACTTATGTTATTTCTTGACCTGAGGATTAAGGGACCCTTTGGGTAAATAAACTCCACTCATGAACAAGACCCAGTGGAGTTCAAATTTCTCAAAGGTAGAGAGATGTATGGGATTATTTTCCTGGGTGGGTAGACAAATGACTCTGGTCCCATTTCGTTAAGAATACCATCCTTTGGAATAGGAGAAACCCTAGGTCTCCTTGGCTCAGGCCGAAATTTTCTGAGTAGAGACCCGGAAACACAACAAATCAAAGAAAGGTTGGACAAATGGGATTGCAT
>NW_012267404.1:712924-731509 GCF_000151885.1 Dipodomys ordii
AAAAAAAAAAGAATACCATCCTTAATGGGTTTTAGTTCCATGGAGAGGTCTTAGATTTTGCTTCCAGTTTTACAAGGTACTAGACTACACCTTTCACACCTTCCAATCTCAATGAGCACAGATGTTAAATATTAAATCCTGTAGTTTCTTAGCCATTGAGACATCAGCCTAGGAAGTCATATCTGATTTCATATTCCACCATTGCTTTGGACACCCAAGGAGTCCTTTTATCTTGAGCTTGGCTACTGGATTTAAATTGTTGCTGCAATATTTTGTCCAGTATTATAAGATTAAGGATGAAGATGATATGGGGAATTTCAATAAGCTATGACACATGAACCCAGGAATAGATATATATTATATATAAATATACATATAAATATATATATATGTATTTTAAAATTATCCTATCAAACAGAATAGATTTAATCTTGGTAACATTTTCATCTCCCAAATCATTCTTCTGTTAAAAATAAGTGATAGAGCTGGGAGCTAATGGCTCACACATAATGATAGCTGTTCAGGAGGCTGAGATATGATGATCCTGGTTCAAAACCAGCCCACACAGACAAATCCAAGAAACTCTTATCTCTAATTAACCAGCAAAAAGCTCTGGCACAGTGGTAGAGTACCAGCCTTAGGCAAAAAAAAGCTAAGAGATAGTACCTAGTTCAAACCCCTGTATAACCAAAAACAATTTATCAATAGTTATTTTTTAAAAATCTGTATTTTTCTTGCTGTAGTATCTTAGTTTAACAGCCCCTTTAACGTGCATATATTTCCTAATATTTCACATTTTTAAAAACGTATGGAGATTATCACCATTTTTTAATATTTCGGTATACTTTTTATTATTTCCAAAAGTAAGATATATTCATAGCAAGGTCTTTCCTGGATATTAACTCACTTAAGCCACTTGGTATACTACATGAAAAATGATTGATCAAATTGCATCACCTCCAAGAACCTAACTGGTTAATGTGCTATCAGGAAGAAAATTATTAGCAACTATCCTCTAGTAAACCAGAATGTCCTAAGATTATTGTTTGTTTTACTAAAAGTTCTCTCTTCATTGCAGGTCATCAGCCAATGAAAAGATTCTAAATGGATTTCAAAAGTGTGTTTCAATTTCACAAGCTTTGCATATCCTCATGAAAGCCAAATTCACACGATCTTCTGACCTTACTTTTCAGACTGCCTTTCACATTTCCCTCTTCACATTTCCAAGTGTCTTTATTCTTTAAAGACCCAGATCAGTTGCTGTTCCCTTCAGTAGCTCACTGTGCCAGAGACTAAGTGCCAACCTGTCCCCTTCTCTATTCTCACACATCTTTTGGCACTTAGAATATTCCAACATTTTTCACTGTCTTGCAGCATTCTGCCCATATCCAATCTCTCAAGCTAATCTTTATTCTTTGAGGACAGAACATTTATCAATCTTCACATCCCTTTCCAAAGTACCTAAACCTCTCATGTGATTTTCAACAAACAAAAACCTCAATAAATCATTCTCATGGACTTGAGTACACAGTATTAAGTTAGCATGTAACAGAAATACTTCAACTGCTAAAGGGTAGCAATTTATGTTAGCCTATATGGAAGAAGTTTGTCTTTCAGGAAGTAAATAATGTCATCAAGTACTAGATTTGAGGATATCAAAATACAAACAAATATATATGATTCAAGCAGAAATAAAATAAAATTCAGAAATTCAGTTAATCTGTTGTTGTTTTCATTTAACACTGTAACTAATTTTATCATAGCTGAAAACAATCTTAATTATAATGTTAAATAGCAAAAGTGAACTTTTGGGATTTGGTGTTTTTTTTAATATATTGTATTGTTATTGTCGAGGTGATATACAGAGGGGTTACAGTTACATAAGGCAGGTAATGAGAATATTTCTTTTTGAACCATGCCACCTCTTCCCTTGCTCTCTCCCAGTTTTTCCCTCCTGTCTCCACTTATAAGTTGTATAGTTTCATTTTCCACATAATATCTAGTGAGTACCACTGCTGTATTTTTTCACCCTTTATCCCACTATTTTTGCACCTTCCCCTTCCTATCCCAAAGACTAAAAACAAGATAATAGAAAAAGACAACAAAAACAGCAGCAACAACAAAAATCTCATTTCCATTTCTTTTCATCAAATATTATTTTATATGATAACATGCACATAGCTATTGAACCTTTATGATCCTCTCCTAAGAATATCCTCCTTTGGTCTCACTTTGGGACTATCTAGAGACCAGTATAATTTATCTTTTTTTTTTTTTGGTCCGGTCGTGGGCCCTGAACTCTGGGCCTGGGCGCTGTCCCTCAGATCTTCAGCTCAAGGCTAGCGCTCTACCACTTGAGCCACAGCGCCACTTCCGGCTTTTTTCTTTTTGCTTATGTGGTGCTAAGGAATCGAACCCAGGGCCTCAGGCTTGCAAGGCAAGTGCTCTACCACTGAGCCACCTTCCCAGCCCTAAGACCAGTATAATTTATCATGTCCAAGTGTATTTTTTTTTACCTTCCAATGTGTTTACTCATAGATTGATAGACACATTCTAGTTACCACAAATGAGGGAAACTATGCAACCAATGTTTTTTGAATCTGGCTTACTTTGCTTAATAAAATTTTTTCCAAATCTTTCCATTTCCTTACAAATAGTGCAATAACTTTCTTTCTGAAGGAAGCATAGAATTCCATTGTGTATATATACTACATATTCTTGATCCATTTGCCCACTAAGGAGCATCTGGTTGATTCCATATCTTGGCTAGGGTAAACAATGCTGCAATGAACATGGTTGTGCTGATAGCTTTAGCATGGCCTTGTTTGTGTTCTATTGGATAAATACCCAGTTATGGAATTGCCGGGCCATAGGGAAGCTCTATGTTTAGTCTTTTGAAAAACCTGCATATTGCTTTCCACAGTGGCTGAACAACTTTATATTCCCATCAACAATGTAGTAGCATGCCCTTTTGGCCCCATCCCTGCCAGTATCTGTTATTGTTAATTTTCTTGATGATGGCCACATTAACTGGGATAAGGTAGAATCTCAGTACTGTTTTGATCTACATTTCTTTTATAGCCAGAGATGTTCAACAGTTTCATGTGTGTATTGGACATTTTTACTCTGAGATATCTCTCTGTAAGTCTTTAGCTCATTTATTAATTGTGTTGTTGATACTTTGAGGATTTATTTGGGGGAAGTTTAGTTTTTTGAGCTCTAAGTATATTTTAGATATGAGGCCCTTGTCTGATGCATAGCTGGTAAAAATCTTCTCCCATTCTGTCAACTTTCTATTTATCTGATTAGCTATGTCCTTTGCCATGCAGAAACTCTTCAGTTTGATGCAATTCTATTTATCCAGTCTTTCTTTGATTTGTTATGATTCTGAATCTTTACTTAGGAAGCTCCAACCTGTGCCGCAGAGTCCTAGTGTTTTCTCTACCCCTTCCTGTAATAGCTTCTTGGTATCTGGCTTTACATTAAGGTCTTTGATCCATTTGGAATTGATTCTGGTGCAGAGTAATATATAAGGATCTAGCTTAAGTTTTCTACCTGTGAATAGCCAATTTTGCCAGCACCATTTGTTGAAAAGACCATCTTTCTTCCAATCTGTGTTTTTGGGTCTCTTATCAAATATTATGTGGGTATATGTCTGTGGGTTCATTTCTGGGTCTGCTTTTCTGTTCCTCTTTTCTGATCCTCAGAAAATACCAGGCTGCCAATACCAAGCTGGGGGAGGAAGGGGTGGGGTTTGTTGTTGTTTGTTTTTTGTCAGTCTTGGAAGCTGAAGTCTGGACCTAGGCGCTGTGTCTCAGCTCTTCAGCTCAAGGCTAGCAAGCTACGGCTTGAGACACAGCATCACTTCCAGCTTTTTTCTGCTTATGTGGTGCTGAGTAATCAAACCCAGAGCCTCATGCATGTGAGGCAAGCTCTCTACCACTGAGCCAACTTGCCAGCCTCCCAAGCTGTTTTGTTTGTTTGTTTGTTTGTTTGTTTTTGCTTATGTGGTGCTGAGAAATTGAACCCAGGGCCCCATGCATGCAAGGCAAGCGCTCTACCACTGAGCCACCTTCCCAGCCCCTTTTTTTTGGGGGGGAAGGGTCCGGTCATGGGGCCTGAACTCTGTGCCTGGGCGCTGTCCTTCAGCTCTTCAGCTCAAGGCTAACATTCTACCACTTGAGCCACAGTGCCACTTCCAGCTTTTTTTTTCTTTTTGCTTATGTGGTGTTGAGGAATCGAACCCAGGGCCTCAGGCATGCAAGGCAAGTGCTCTACCCCTGAGCCATCTTCCCAGCCAAGCTGTTTTTATTACTATGGCTTTGTAATAGAGTTTGAAGTTTGGTATTGATATTCCTCCAACACTGTTCTTCCTGCTAACAATTGTTTTTGCTATTCAAGGTCTTTTATTATTCCATATACATTTTTCATTTGTTTTCTCTATTTCTTTGAAATAAGTTGTTGGGATTTTGATGGGTATTTCATTGAATTTTTAAATTGCTCTGGGCAGTATTGCCATTTTTACAATGTTAATTCTTCCCATTCAGGAACATAGAAGGTTTTTCCATTTCCTTAAATCTGCTTCAATTTCTTTTTTGTGATTTTTAAAGTTTTCACAATAGAGGTCTTTCACATCTTTGGTTTAATTCTTAGGGGTTTTCTTTTGATACTATTACTAATGGAGTTGCTTTCCTGATTTCAGTCTCCATCTTCCCGTTGTTGTCACACAGAAAAGCTACTGAGTTGATTTTATACCCTGCTACTATGCCAAAGTTTCAGTTCAACTCAAGTAACTTGGGGGAGGAATCTACAGGATTCTTAAAATACAGGATCCTGTCATCTGCAAAGAAGGATAGTTTTACTTCTTCTTTCCCTATTTGGATCCCCTTCAAGTTTTTGTCTTACCTTATTGCTCTTGCTAGGATTCTAGTACTATGTTGAAGAGATGTGAAAAAAGTGGACATTCTTGTCTCATTCTTTATGTTAGATAGAATGGTTTTTAACTTTTCACCATTAAGTATAATGTTAGCTGTAGGTTTTGTCATATATAGCCTTTATTATGTTGAGGAATGAGGTCCATGGATTCTGAGCTTCTGCAGAGCTTTCATCAAAAAGAGGTGCTGAATCTTGTCAAATGCTTTTTCTGCATCTATTGAGGTGATCATGTGGTTCTTGTCCTTGCTTCTGTTGATGTGTTGAATTACATTAAATGACTTGCATATATTGAACCACCTTTGCATCCCTGGAATGAAAAAGTCATAGTGTATGATTTTTTTTGGTTAGTTGTTGAATTTGGTTGGCTAGGATTTTATATGAAAAGTTTTGCATTGATGTTCATCGAAGAGATGGGTCTATAGTTCTCTTTCTTGAATGGGTCCCTGTCTGATTTGGGGATGAGTATTATATTGGCTACATGAGTGTGGTAGTGATCTTTCCCTTTGTACTTCATTGAAGAGTTTGAGGAATATTGAATGAGTTCTCCTTTGAAGGGTTTATAGAATTCAGCTGTAAATCCAATGGGTCCTGGGTTTTTCTAGGATGGGAAGTCTTTTATTGTCATTTCAATTTCATTACTTGTTTTGGTTCTATTTAGCTGGCTTACATCTTCTTGGTACAAGTTCAGTATATCAATGTTCTCTAGGAATGCTTCCATTTCTCCCCAATTGTCCGATTTGTTGGCATAAAGACTTGCAAAATATTCCTTATAATCTTCTGAATTTTGCTTATTTCTGTTGTGATGTTCCCATTTTGTCTCTAATTTTATTAATTTGAATGTGTTCTTTTCTTTTTTTAGTCATATTTGCTAAGGGTCTGTCAATTTTGTTAATTTTTTCAAAGAACCAACTCTTAGCTTTGTTAATTCTATGGGGGTTTTTTTAAGTCTCTAATTCATTTATTTCTGGTTTAATTTTTTTATTTGTTTTCATCTACTCATCAGGGATTTGGCTTGTTCCTGTTTTTCAAGGAGCTTGAGGTGTATCATTAAAGTGTTAATTTGAGATTTCTCTGATTTTTTTAATGTAGGCACTCAGAACTATAAAATTTCCTCTGGATACTGCCTTTACTATGTCCCACAAGAGCTGGAATTTTGTGTGTTCATTTTTATTAAATTCCATAAATGTTTGCATTTCCCTTCTAATCTCTTCAGTGACCCACTGATCATTCAGCAATGTGTTGTTCAGTCTCCATGAGTTAGAGAGTTTTCTGTGATAGCCTTTGCTGTTGAGCTCCAGTTTTATTCTTTTGTGGTCTGACAGGATGCAAGGAATAATTTCAATTTTTTTGAATTTGCTGTTTTTCTATATGACATAAAATATGCTTTATTTTGGAGAATGTTCCATGGGCCACTGAGAAGAATGTATATTCTGATGCTGCTGAATGAAATATTCTGTAGATGTCTGTTAAGTCTAGTTGGTCGATGCAATCATTTAGGTCTGAGGTTTCTTTGCTGAGTTTTTGCCTGAATGATCTATCCAGAGGTGACAGTAATGTGTTAAAGTCACCAAAGATCAATGTGTTTGGATCTATGTGTGTTTTTAGGTCAAGTATTATGTGCTTTATGAAGTGGGGTGCTCCAGAATTTTGTACATAGATATTTTGAATGGTCATATCCTCTTGTAGGAGAGTTCCCTTTATTAGTATGTAAAGTCCTTCATTACTCTTCTTACTAATTTTAATTTGAAATCTATTTTATCTGATATTAGGATTGCTACTCTGGCCTGTTTATTAGGGTCATTGTTTGAAAGATTTTATTATAACCTTTCACTTTGAGATTGTGTCTGCTTTTGTCAGCAAGATGCATCTCTTGTAAACAACAAATAGACAAGTCTTGCTTTTTTATCCAACTAATCAACTGTCTTTTTTGGGGGAGGGGGCGGGGGTGTCGGTCATAGTGCTTGAACTCTGGGCCTAGGGACTGTCTTTGAGCTTTTCAGCTCAAGGCTCTACCACTTGAGTCACAGCTCCAGTTCTGGTTTTCTGGTGGTTAATTGGAGATACGAGTCTCTCAGACTTTCCTGCCCAGGATGGCTTTAAACTACAATCCTCAGATCTCAGCCTCCTGAGTACCTAAGACTACAGGCATGAGCCACCAGACCTGGCTCACTCTATGCTTTTAATTGGAGAGTTAAGTCCATTGATATTGAGAGTTGAGACTAAGTGTCTGGTAATGCCTGCCAGGTTATCTACTTTCTTAAGGGATGTGTCTCATCTATTCTTACTATATTTATCTTGTTCTCTGGCAAGGAGCATTTTCTCTGCCAATATTGTATTCTTTATTTTCTGTAGGTAGGACATCTTTAAGTAACTTCTGTAGTGTTAGTTTGCTGAAGCTAAATTGTCTCAATTTTTTGTTACAGAATGTTTTAATTTGTTCTTTGTTGATGAAGGAGAGCTTTAATGGGTGCAGTATTCTGGGTTGGTAATTGTTTGATTTTAGGGTTTGGAAAACATCATACCAGGTTCTTCTTGCTTTCATGGGTTCAGCTGAGAAATCTACAGTTATTCTGACTGGTTTTCCTTTATAAGTAATCAATCTTTGCTCTCTGAAAGTTTTAAGGATACTTTCCTTGGTTTCTATTGATTCTGTGTGGATTATAATGTGGTGGTAAGGTATTCTTTTCTGATCTGGTCTGTTGGGTATACTAAAGGTTTCTTGTATCTGAATGAGCCTTTCTTTTAGGATATATGGATGTTCTCTGCTGGAATCCTGTGAAATGTTTCCTATTCCCTTAGTTGCTCTTCTCCTTCCTCAATACCTATCATCCACAAATTCAGTCTTTAAATTGACTCCTGAAGTTGCTGCAAGATCTTTCTTGTTTCTTGAGTTTGTTCTGTATAATTACTTCCTCTCACTCTATTATATCTGCTCTATCTTCTAGCCTTGAGATTCTGACTTCTACATCATGTATTCTGCCACAGAGACTTTCTACTTTATTCTTTATTGCTCTGTTTTCCATTTGGTCATTTCTAAATGCTTCTACTACTCTTTTGAAGTCTTGTTTTAGTATTCCTAAGGACCTCTTTACATCACTGATTATTTGTATTTTCCTTTATCTCCTTTAACTGAGTGGCTGCTTTTTCATTGGCCTTCTTTGCCATCTCTTGGATTTTGTTTAGCTTTTTGTTTGTGGGTTTTTTCTCTCCCTTTGTGTGCCAGCACTGAGGCTTGAACTCAGAATCTGGGTACTGTCTTGTAGCTTTTTTGCTCAAGGCTGGCTCTCTACCACTGGAGCCACAGCTCCACTTTCAATTTTTTTTTCAGTCAGTTGTAGGGCTTGAACTCTGGGCCTGGGTGCTGTCTCTGCACTCTTCGGGTCAAGGTGAGCACTCTACCACTTAACCACAATACCACTCCCAGTTTTCTAGTGGTTAATTGGAGATAAGAGTCTCAGGGAGGGCTGGGAAGGTGGCTTAGTGGTAGAGTGCTTGCCTTGCATGCATGAGGCCCTGGATTCAATTCCTCAGCACCACATAAGGAGAAAAAGCTGGAAGTGGCTCAGTGGTAGAGTGCTTGCCTTGCATGCATGAGGCCCTGGATTCAATTCCTCAGCACCACATAAGGAGAAAAAGCTGGAAGTGGTGCTGTGGCTCAAGTGGTAGAGGCTAGCCTTGAGCTGAAGAGCTGAGGGACAGCACCCAGGCCCAGAGTTCAGGTCCCACGACTGACAAAAAAAAAAAAAGAGTCTCAGGGATTTCCCTGCCCGGGATGGCTTTGAACCGTGAGCCTCTCAGCCTCCTGAGTAGCTAGAATTATATGAGTGAGCCACCAGCACCCAGCTTCCATGTCCAGTTTTTTGGTGGTTAGTTGGAAATAAGAGTCTCAGAGATATTCCTGCAAGGGTTGGCTTCAAACCATGATCCTCAGATCTTAGCTTCTAATGCTTGTAAGCATGTTTTTTTCTCATTTTGAACTTACATTTCTTTTCTTTTCTTTTAATTTTTTTGGGTCCAGTCATGGGGCCTGAACTCTGGGTGTGGGCACTGTCCCCCAGCCCTTCAGCTCAAGGCTAGTGCTCTACCACTTGAGCCACAGCACCACTTCCGGATTTTTCTTTCTGCTTGTGTGGTGCTGAGGAATCAAACCCAGGGCCTAATGCATCCAAGGCAAGTGCTCTACCACTGAGCCACCTTCCCATCCCTGAACTTACATTTCTAAACTTGTTAATCTTAGTAATCTTTATTTAAAGAATGACTCTGTTCTGAATAAACCTAAGATTACATGAGAAACAGACACTGGTTTAACTGATTGTATCTGTAGCTTATGTTTCCAAACAAGGCCACAATTCCAGGTACTGGAACTTAGTCTATGAATGGGGATATGATTCAACCCTTAATAAGAATTCAGTAAAAAAAAATATAAATATACATAAAATTTTCTAAATTTAAAAATTGGGGGGGGGGATGGGAAGGGATGGGAAGGGGAAACAAAGGAGGAGGCTACAATGCTTGATAAGAAATGTACTCATAGCAGGGCGCTGGTGGCTCATGCCTGTAATCCTAGCTACTCAGGAGGCTGAGATCTGAGAATCGCGGTTCAAAGCCAGCCCGGGCAGGAGAGACCGTGAGACTCCTATCTCCAAAAAACCACCAGAAAACTGGAAGTGGCACTGTAGCTCAAGTGGTAGAGCGCTCGCCTTGAGCTGAAGAGCTGAGGGACAGCGCCCAGGCCCAGAGTTCAAGCCCCACGACCGACCCCAAAAAAAAAAAAGAAAGAAAGAAATGTACTCATTATCTTGCCCATGTAATTGTAACCCCTCTGTACAGTATTTTCACAATAAAAAAAGAAAAAAAAATTTTAATGACTCTGATGATTTAGTATGATTTGGTCATTTTTCCCTGTTAATAAGTTCATAATGGATGAATGGTTGAATGTGTGATAAAGCAAATATAATGTGCTATTAACCATACCATGTAAATAAGGGCTTGACAAACCTTTTCTGTAAAGAATTGGATAGTAAGTGTCTTAGGCTTCACATTTTCTGTTCAAAGTACTCAAAGTACCATTGTAGTGTAAAACAACTAGAGACCCTATGGAATTTTAATGGACATTTCTGTGTTCCAATAAAACTCTATTTGCAAAAGTAGACTCAGCAACTACATTTACTTATAGGTAGTAGTTTGATGTAAATGGTGGATAATAGATGTTCACTAATTTTTAAAGCTTTTATGTATAGCTTTCATAATAAAATGTTAAAATAATGTCTTTGAGCTAGCAAAGATTTTAAACTATTATGCAAAGGTTTAAATTTTAAAAGCTTTAAATTGCTAAGCATGGTAGTGTACAGATAAATTCCCAATGCTCAAGAATCTGTGGATTGAGAGTTCAAGTGCAGCCTGAGCTACATACTGATATCCATGTCCCTAGTACTGAGGCTTGAACTCAGGGCCTCTCACTCTTGCTAAGTGCTTATGGATGGTGTTCTACTACCTGATCCATGCCCCCAGTTCCTTCATTTTGCTGGTTATTTGGAAATAAGAGTCTCTCATATTTGGATGGCTGGCTCTAAACCTTGATCCTCAAATAGTTAGGATTATAGTCATGAGCCACTGGCATCCTGCTCTGAAATCCTCTTTTTAAAAAAAAACAAAATGTTTATAAATTTGTATATTCTCTTTGATAGAATTTGTATATACTCAGATGATAGAAGTTAAATACCAACTTTCCTGACACATCCTCAGGGTTCGACACAAAATCATCCTAACAGAAATGACTAATCCAAAGCCAGTTCATTTTTAGCAATGGCTAGAAGAAAGTTTCCTCTTTTCTTTTCTCAATTGAAGTTACAGTGACTTTCTTCTTAATTATGACCTTTCCATTCTTGTCAAGAAATGGAAAGTAGATGCTTTTATGGCATTATTATGTTATATACTGTTCACGTGCCTTTCTCCAGGTTTTTTTTAACATCCCACTATTTAAACTGACATTACCTAAAACTGACAACAGTGACTTTTCAAATTATGTTATTTCCCTTTGAATAATTCTATCTACATAATGTTTAATATAATTAGACATTTTCAGTTCCTTCGTCTTGTGGATTTTTAAACTACTTTTTTTAAGTTTTAGCAAGGATTTATTTTAGTATAACGGAGTTAAAGTGGGGAGAAATGGAAAAAGAAAGAAACATTTCCTGCTTCCTAAGCAGAAAATAAAAGTTAAAAACTCAGTTAACTACTTTTCATGGGAGTTAAGACACTGATTGCCTGAAAACATTAAAAGAATTCTACATGTGTAATGTGTTTATAATGTCATATAACGACTAAGATACAAGACCTTGTTTAGGAGCTAATGCCAGCTCCTAATCCAGCTATTCAGGAGGCTGAGATTTGAGGACTATTCATTCAAAACCAGGCTAAATGGACAATTCTGAAAGACTCTTATCTACAGTTAACCAGCAAGCACCTAGAAGTGGAGATATGATTCAAGTGGTAGAACACCAGCTTTCAGAGAAAAAAAAAAGTTGGGCAAGAGTAGGAAGCCCTGAGTTCAAGCCCCAGTACCAGCACACATACACACATATACACACACATACCCATATACCCACACACACACACACACACACACACACACATACACACACACAACCTTCAGGATCTATATAAACATCTTTGTCCTTCATCGAGTTTCTCTTTAAGTCTATGAAATCACCTGGGCCTTTTCAATAATATTTCTCCACAAGAAACAAAATGTGGATCAGGGAGATAACCAGTCTTTGTAGTAGCTCTTTCAAGCAACCACACTCAACAGTGCTTCCTTTCCAATTCTCAGTCCCCCTGGGTGCTGGATGCTGCTCACACGTAGGATCCCAACCTATCTGCCCTGCCCTTTTAAAGAAAGCCTTGGTGTAAGACCCTGGGAACCACCCCCAAAGGATCTGACCCTCTGCTTGTGCTTCAGAGGCCTGTACTAAGCACTGCTGTTCCTAGTGCTAGGAGTCACCATCATACATGATGAAATTGAAGCTGAGGGAAACTAGATGACTGCCCTGCCTCCCCTCCTGCACAGTGAGTCTAACACTCCTACCCCACATCTCTGTCTCATAGCCACCGCTTCCTAACAGGAGACAGTTGCCTTGAAATGCTCATGTTGATTACAAACTCTGAAGTCAAATGGATCAGAGTCTAGTTGCACACTGCCACTAATTGCAGAGTGTGATCCAGTTATGCTACAATGGCTCAGAATATATCGCCACCAGACTTCTGGAAGCTGTAAATGTTACCTTAAGTAGTAGTTTTTGCAGATGTGATTAATGATCTTTCATGTGCGTGTGCTGGTCCTGGGACTTGAACTCAGGGTCTGGATGCTGTCTCTGAGGTTTTTTACTCAAGGCTAGCCCTCTACCATTTGAGTCACAGTTCCATGTTAGCTTTTTGCTGGTTAGTTGAAGAAAAGATTCAGAAGTGGCACTGTGACTCAAGTGGTAGAACGCTCACCTTGAGCTGAAGAGCTCAAGGACAGTGCCCAGACCAAGTTCAAGCCCCATAAACAACAGAAAGAAAGAAAGAAAGAAAGAAAGAAAGAAAGAAAGAAAGAAAGAAAGAAAGAAAGAAAGAAAGAAAGAAAGAAAGAAAGAAAGGAAAGAAAGAAAAGAAAGAAAGAAAGGAAGGAAGGAAGGAAGGAAGGAAGGAAGAAGGAAAGAAAGAAGGAAAGAAAGAAAGAAGGAAAGAAAGAAAGAAAGAAAGAAAGAAAGAAAGAAAGAAAGAAAGAAAGAAAGGAAAGAAGGAAGGAAGGAAGGAAGGAAGGAAGGAAGGAAGGAAGGAAGGAAGGAAGATTCCCCTGGACTTTCTTGCCCAAGCTGGCTTTGAATGGCAATCCTCAGATCTCAGCCTCTTGCATAACTAGGATAAAAGACATGAGCCACCAACACCTAGATAAATTAAGTATCTTAAAATAAGGAAATCATCCTGGTTTTTGAGATGGGCACTAAATGCCATCACAAATATCTTTAAAAGAAACAAAAAGAGCCAAGTGCAAGTGGCTTGCACCTGGAATCCCAGCTATGTAGGAGGCTGAAATCTGAGGATCATGGTTTGAAGCCAGCCCCAGAAGAAAAGTCCCTATATGACTCTTATCTCCAATTAACCACTCAAAAACTGGAAGTGGTACTGTACTACAAGTGGTAGAGCACTAGCCTTGAGCACAAAGGGGCTTAGGGACAGTGCCTGTTAGGCCAAGGTCTCAAGACACCCCCCCCCACAAGAAGACCACTTAGAGTCAGACTCTACAGCTGTTTTATTTAAATGGGCTGCAGCTCGGGTCTTGTCCTACACTCCAACACAGCGGAGCCTAGGAGGAGAGCCCCGAGCTAAGGATTTGCAGGTTTTATATAGGTACACAACCAACCAGGTGTTTTGATTACCACCACGTGTTGCTTTGCTAGACAGAAACAAGCAACACGTGGTGGTCACTGCCTCAAACTTTAACCTTTCAGTGCCCAGGCCATAAGTTCATGCCACACAACTGACCAAAAGAGAGAGAGACAGAGAGAGAGAGAAGAAAAACATGAACTACACACAGATGAGAAGACATAAGGAAGACAAAGGCAGGGATTGGAGTGATGCTAACACAAGCCAAAGAAAGCAATAACCATCAGAAGCTGGAAGAGGCAAACCAAAGCCTCAAAAAGGAACCAGCCCCGCCCCCATTTAGATTTCCAACCACTGATCTCCATAACTGTAGAAGATAGATTTCTATTGTTTTAAGCCACCAAATTTGTGGTGATTTATTGTAGCAGTCAAGGGAAATTAATATACTTGCTAAGCTTAAGTTTTCTCACCTGTTAATGCGTATCTTGCTGACTTTTTATAAGAACAAATTTAATTAGTATAAAATACTAGCTTAGGGTTTGGCATATAGTAGGCATATAGTACTGAAGTAAGGAGGTCAGGTCTGGCCAGCGCCATATTAGCCACATAATGGATTGTAGGGTCTGGCATCTTGTCTTCATACTGGGGGAAGGACCACCCCCCCCATCACCTGCCTCTCAGGTAATGGGCCTGTCAGGACCCCTGGAGGCAGGGGCAGGCACTTGGCTGATAGGTTACTGAATCTGTCAGTCCAGTGCTTGGGACTGGGAATTTCCTGAGGATCTGCCCCCTGTGCCGACCTTTTTAGGCCTGGACCAGACTAGCCGTTGGACTCCATGCCAGGTGAGTCTGTGTGGTCATTGTTACTATGCTCACCTTTGGTCTTCAGCTCCACACACACCTGGGCCCCTCTCCCATTCCTGGAGTTCCCTCCATACAGCTGGCCCCTCCTTCTCTCCACCCAAACCCACCTGAACTCCACTCTACCTCACTTCCTCTCCCCCAGACCCTCCTGCTACCTGGATGGTGATGGGGTCCATGTGCTCCCTCTTGGGGGAAATATGGCTCCTCTAATAAACCTTATAATAATCTTTCCCCCATGCCTGCCTGCCTCTGCATGGTCCCCTGGGAGGATGTGCCCATCCTCTTTCAGTCCTGTCCTGTGTCCTGCCTCCTGGCTCTTCTGCAGTCATCATGGAGTCCCAATTCAGCTTTCCATTGGAGCTGAATTGGCTTGTTGGTATTGTTCTTATTTCTTTCCTCTTTAGCCTGTTTCCTAGCTGGGTTATGTGTATTTGCATGCTGCAGGCCTTTGTAACAACTGGCAGTCTGCAGCCTGTTAACTGTATAATAAAGACTCCAATATTCTATATTTTAAAGTGTGGCTTCTGGGATGATTTACCTTACAACAGTACAAAGCAGCAGCTAGTCTATTATACTTATCATCATTATTTTTAATATAATTTTGTTGTTATTAAGGTGTTGTAGATAGGGGTTACCATTTCATAATGGTAATTCGGATAATGAGTATATTTCTTTTTGAAGAATGTCAACCTTTCCTGCGCTTTCCTCCAGTTTCCCTCTATATTTTTAACGCAAAAGGAGAAGTAAAAGCAACTTCTCCTAAATCCAGTACTATTATTTTAAGAATCAAACGAAATACCAGTGATAGCTTATAAGAACTGTACTACATATCTATAATTCATTTCAAAATAGTTCATTGCATAAAAAGCTGTCTTCCTGCACTATTATTAAGTGCTAGATTTATTCATGCCCATAATCAAATAAGCCATTTTGCATTTGTCCGTCTTTAATTGTGCATTTTGCCATAAATTACATGCTTTAGATGGGAAATAAACATCTCTAGCTGTTTCAAAGAGAAAAATCAAAGCATGTACTGCTGAATTCTAGGAAAACTACGTGTATCTTTTAAGTATGCTACAATTTGTTCAAACCAGCATGATCTCTTGGTTATTCAGAAACTGAATATTCACCAAGAACTTATTAGGAGAGTAGAGTTTCATGTAAAGGAAGAATTACCTCCCAAACACAGAAGTGTGGAATGTAGGAGAGGCATCATTCACTGAATAAATGATTGGTAAAGCATGGTGTTAGAGATGAATAAGATAGAGCTGATGCTGGTGCCTCATGCCTGTAATCCTAGCTACTCAGGAGACTGAGATCTGAGGTTCATGGTTCAAAGCCAGCCCAGGCAAGAAAGTCTGTGAGACTTTTTTCTTCAATAAACTATTCAGAAAAAGCCAGAAGTGGCACTGTGGCTGAAGTAGTAGAGTGCTAACTTTGAACAAAAGAAGCTCAGAGACAGTGCCCAGGCCCAAAGTTCAAGCCCCAGGATTGGCAAATTAAAAAAAAAATTTTTTAAAGGATTTTATATGTCAAGTTAAAATATTTTCTGGATATATATATATATATATATATGTACATATATAAAAAGGTAGTAAGTCTGGTAAAATAGTACTAAAAAAAGGAAATTTTAAATATGGAGAAAAAATTCCCCCAAAGATAAAAGGTTACGGTCCCATTTGGTTTCACAAATTAGTTCTTGCACATCTTAAAAGGGAATAAATAATTCATGTGCTTAAAAGTACAGAAAAAGAAAAAAAAATGTTTCCCAGTTCTTTTTCCCAGATGGTATAATCTTGCTATTAAAACATTTTAAAAAGAAAAAATATATAATTCACTTATAAATAGAGATTTTAAATACCAAATGTTGAAGATTATAATCAACAGAATAGTTTTAGAATTATCTTACTACATAATCCAATTAATATAATTTGTAATATTAGCCAAGTAAAAACATAAAATCCATATAAGGGAAGAAGGGAGGTTTACAGATGTACACCTGTAATCTGAACACTCAGGAGCTAATGCAAGACTCTAGCTCAAAGCAATGTTGTGGCTGAAAGTAGGCACACACACCTGTAAAACTAGTATCTGGTAGGCTAAGACAGGAGGATCACAAGTTTGAGTCCAGCTTAGGATACATAACAAGACCCTAGCTAACAAAAAAAAAAAAAAGTAATTCAAGTGGCCACTGTAAAAAGTAGTTCAAACCTTACTGTGTGTTCAATGTTTTTAAACAAAAATAAATTAAGTTAAATAAACACCCATCATAATAAATAAGCCATTCTACTTATTCAAGAGAAACAAAAGCATATGTTCATACAAAAACTTGTTCATGAAGGTTCCTAACAACTTCATTTGTAATGGGGGAAAAAAAGCTGGAAACAACCCAAGGGTTTACCAACAGATGAGTGGATGGATAAGCAAACTATGATGCATCCATACAATGAAATACTACTTGTGATTTAAAAAGTTATCAGTGGGGCTGGGAAGGTGGCTCAGTGGTAGAGTGATTGCCTTGCATGCATGAGGCCCTGGGTTTGATTCCTCAGCACCACCCAAGCAGAAAAAGCTGGAAGTAGAGCTGTGGTTCAGGTGGTAGAGTGCTAGCCTTGAGCTGAAGAACTGAGGGACAGAGCCCAGGCCCAGAGTTCAGGACCCATGACTGACCAAAAAAAAAAAAGTTATCAATACATACAACATGAATAAACTTCCCAATAATTATACTATATGAGAGTAGACAAAAATTAATCCATGCCGCATGATTCCAGCTATAGAAAATTATAGAACACGGAAGCTAATTCATGATGACAGAAAGCAAAACAGTAATTGCCTGGGGATAGGATGTAGGGAGGAGGCCATGGGGAAAAATCTTAAGTGAGAAACAACTTAGGGCCTCAACCTCGTAATGGTTTCATAGTGGTGTACACATGTCAAAATTCATCAGGTTTGCTCCACTGCCAGCACCACCTCTAACTCCCAGAGCTCCAGCCGAAGAATAAACAAGAAGTTCTGTATATCGTGACTGTTACAAAGCAGACTGCCCACAAAGCAGAGGTAAAGCACCCAGGAAACAAGTGCTGCAAAAGCTGCTTGCAAAAGTGCGCCCTCTCCTGGAAGGATGAAGAAACGTCATTGTCACAGGCCTCAGACTGGCACTCCTTGAATTTAGAGGCTATCAGAAGTCCTTGTACTCTCCTTACAATTTCACATGGGAGAAATTGCTCCATATTTAAAACAGAACTGTGCTTCCACAGACAGTTATTGGTGCTTTGCAAGAGGTAAGTAAGGCCTATCTGCTTAGCCTTTATGAAGATACCAACTGGTGTACTATCCAATTATGCCAAAATATGTTCAAATAGTATACTACATACATAGAGAATGTGCTTTAAAACTCACTCTGATTAGAAATATTATATTCTCAAAAAGAGTTCACTCTACCACTTGAGCCACATAACCACTTCTGGTTTTGGTGGTTAATTGGAGATAAGAGTCTCACAGACTTTTTCTGACGAGGCTGGCTTTGAACTATGATCCTCAGATCTCAGCTCCTGAATAGCTGTTTATTTGTGCTTCTGAATGCTAGATAATATTTTCCCGTGGTCAAAAGGTACCTTAGTAAATGCTTGCAAGTGGAAAAACAGAACACAGAAACGAGGTATTGGCAGTGTTTTCATTTGCATTTGTATGTGAGTTTTTAATACAAATGTGGGATGTAAAGCAGTAATGTAAGTCAAAGTAGTTCACTGAACAAGTTTCAGCAGTTCAGCATTATAATAATTATAACTAAATTTATTTAATTTTTCTGGTCAATATCAGGATTTGAATTTTTTAAGAAAGAAAATGTATTATTGATGGCAAAAAATAATAAACCTTGTCAGATTTTCTACTTTAAATAGATATAGTTTAGTTTATAACAGCTATACCCCAGTAATGCTGCTTATTAAATCCTTGATAAAATATTAAAAATACAACCTAGCAACATGTTTTAGAATGTTTTAATCAAATAGTCATTCTGCAGTGACTACAAAGATTATATAATGTGGAGAAATATATTGCGATAAGTTGTATTGACTAAATAAAATTAAAACATTTCTGTCAACATTTTTAATTCCACTATTTTCAATTCCAACATTTTTAATTCCACTATTTTCAATTCCAACAGACTATTTCATAAGATGATTTTAAAAACGTATATGTTTTTCATGGTAAAACGCTAAATGATTTCCAAATAAAGCCAAAATCGCATTCTATCACCTCCAGCTTGGGGTTTTTCTTAATGAATCTGACATTTCTAAAAAATAAAAACAATTTTCTTAAAAAGAAAAAAGCAGGGGCTGGGAAGGTGGCTCAGTGGTAGAGCACTTGCCTTGCATGCCTGAGGCCCTGGGTTCGATTCCTCAGCACCATATAAGC
>NW_012267404.1:733986-736834 GCF_000151885.1 Dipodomys ordii
CTGTCCCTCAGCTCTTCAGCTCAAGGCTAGCACTCTACCACTTGAGCCACAGCGCCACTTCTGGTTTTCTGAGTGGTATATTGAAGATAAGAGTCTCAGACCTTCTTGCCTGGGCTGGCTTTGAACTGTTACCCTCAGATTTCAGCCACCTGAGTACCTAAGATTACAGGCATGAGCCACCAGTACCCAGTTGAGTACATTCCTTTTTGAACAGTGTTACCCCTCCCCTCATTTTCTCCCACTCTCCTCTGACTCCTCTCCCCCGCCCCACCAAGTTGTAAAGTTTATTTCCAACATAGAGTCTAGTGAGTATCACTGTTGCATTGGTTCACCCTTTGTCCCATAGTTTCTGTGATTCCTCTTCCATTCCCCAAACCAGATAGACATATGCAAGACAATAGGTACAGAAATCAAAAACAGTGTCAACATGGAATAAACCAAAGGGGAAGGAAAAAAGAAAGAACTGCAAACAGTACTCTAAAAAGCAAAAACAAAACAAAACAAAAACTCTTGTTTTTACTGTAGGTAAATCTGCAAGTACCTCCAAATAAAGTTTTGTTGTTGTTTTTAATTGTATGTGAAACCTGGCTGACCTCAGATTCTCTTACCTACAGTTCCTCAAGTATCTAGGGCCATGGAGCATAACACCATGGTTAGCTTATTGATAAAGATGGGGTCTTGATAACTTTTTGCCTGGTCTGGCCTCAAACTGATTTCCTCTGATCGAAACCTATCCACCTGGTTACTGGAATTATCTTCATGAACCATAATGCCAAGCCTATTTATTATTTTTCTGTTTTGTTTTGTTTTACACATGGTCTCCGTCTGTATTAAAGACTGGCCTAGAATTCAAGATTCTCCTAACTCAGCCCCCAAGTGCTGGGATTATAGGTATGCACCATCATATTCCTTGATGTTTTGGTTTAGCTATCACTTCCTCAATTAAATGTCCTCAATACCTCTCCATTCTGAGTTAGATTCTTAATTGTCCATGTGGTAAACCACACCACTCTATAAACTATGACCTCCTGTCCTGTCTGTATGTCCACTGCTGTATCTCCAGAACATGAAACAAAACCATGTGGTCACCAAATATTTGCTGATCAATAAATTGATAGGTGCTTAACAGGCTTTTTTGTTAAAAGAAGAAACTTACTGGACTAGGGTACATAGCATTCTAATCCTAAATTCTTTCATCTTTAAAGAAGTAGTCACATGATTGGAGAATGAACTGAGAACCACTCTGAGTCAAGCATGATGGAACATGCCCTAGTCTCCTCACTGGGGAGGCTAAAACAGAAAGATAGCAAGTTGGAGGCCAGCCTGAACTATGTAGTGAAATTCTATGTACAAAAAAGCAGGAGGAGGAGAAGGAAGGAAGGAGGAGCAGGAGAAAGAGAAGGAGGAAAAGGAGAAGGGGAGAAGAAGAAGGAGGAGGCAAGTAATTCCAGCGTTTTTTTCTTTCATCTATTTTCTTTCACTTCTACTCAATTAAAAGAAAAGAAAATGTCACTGATAACCACTGTATTTCCCATTTTCATTTTCCTGTACCCTGGCCATATTTTTTCTGCCCTCTACCAAAATAACAGAAATTACAAAAAAAAAAAAAGCCAAAGCCAAATTATATGTAATTTATCATTGAAATGTTAAGTTCAATGTATATAAATTGAATATAAATAGAATTTGACTTCATAGATGATTTATTTCTTCATAAATCTGAATAAAATTTCTCTTAGGAAACCTGTTTTGGGAAGTTGCAGGCTGTCAGTGTCACAGTGTAAGAAGACAGTAAATAAGAATAACTAAACCTTTGCTGCTGGAATCTATGGCTAAAGTTTAATAGGCAATCTAGGGCTTCACCCTTATCTTTAATCTTTTCTAATGTAAATTCTCTGAATAGCATATATCCCACTTGATGAGATTGCAATTGGAGTTCAGCATGGCACATACAAACTAGACTCCTAGTATTTTTCTATTTTTAACAGAAAGAGTAACAAACATGATTTTAAAGGCCATGGAAACATACCATATAACTGGATGAATGCAAAAAGATTTTTCTAACTACTGGTTATGTTACTTTCATTTTCTAGATGATTTATTTTCCTTAAGATCTGAGGAGGTTACCATATTAAATATGCAGCTACAAAAAATAACTAACTTTAAAAAAAACTAACGTTTACCAACCTCTAAAGTGTATAAGCCATGATTGATTAGTGTAAAGATTAGGCCAACATATTCAAGCATGCCATGCTCAGGATTTTTCTTTTTTGTCAGTTGTGGGGTTTGAACTCAGTACTTCGATGCTGTCCCTGAGCTTTTGTACTTAAGGCTAGCATTCTACCACTGTGAGCCACAGTACCACTTCCAGTTTTCTGTGGTTAACTGCAGATAAGAATCTCACAGACTTTCATGTCTGGGCTGGCTTCAAACATTGATCCTCAGATTTCAGCATCCTGAGTCACTAGGATTACAGGTATGAGCCACCAGCACCCAGCTTCTAGGATTTTTTTACCTTCCCCCTAAGAATTTATAAAAATGTATATCCCTTCCTACCATTCAAGAGCTAGATCACATTAAATATATAACTTTTCTGATTCATTTTTGTAAACTGAAGATTGTAACCTATCTCACAGAGTTGTTGAGGGAATTAAATGAGAAACACATCTGAAATATCTAATTTAGTATCTACAATCTGGTGTGTTTCCTTCTAGTTCTTTTCCTTCATATCCCATCTGTGTGTGTTTGTGTGTGTGTGTGTGTACTTTTTTTTTCTTTTTTTTGGTTCCGGTCATGGGGCCTGAACTCTGGGCCTGGGCGCTGTCCCTCAGCTCTTCAGCTCAAGGCTAGC
>NW_012267404.1:736884-744232 GCF_000151885.1 Dipodomys ordii
TGAGCCACAGCACCACTTCCGGCTTTTTTTCCTTTTTGCTTATGTGGTGCTGAGGAATCGAACCCAGGGCCTCATGCATATGAGACAAGCACTCTACCACTGAGCCACCTTCCCAGCCCTGTACTTTTTTTTTTTTCATTCCACTTCTTATGCCTCTTTTGATTTGGGGCTTAGAGGAGTTCTTTACTTTGTGTGTGTGTGTTGGGTAGTGGAGCTTGAACTCAAAACCTCAAGCTCTTGTTGAGCTGCTACACTCAAGGCTAGTGCCCAAACACTGGAACCACACGACCATTTGCTGCTTCTTTGTTTTGTGATTAGTGGAGTGCTTTGTCAGGCTGGTGCTGACTTCAGACTGCAATCATCAGAGCCCAGCCTCCTGAGTACAGACACCAGAGTTCAGCTAGTTCTTTGCTTCTAACTGTAGTTTGGGAAAACATAAAATCTATTACCAATTACTCTTTCACAACTGCTGTGCAAGGCAAATACAAAAGTGAGACTTTTTAAGTCAGGTACTCCCAAACTTGCTTGGACTGACTTTATCTGAAGAGATTAGATGTATATCTAATGCAAACATGCAAAGCAAATACCTGATGAAAGAGTGCAAGAGTTTTTTATCTAAGGTTTTCTGGGGGTGGCGGGGTGGATGCCCCACATGCACAGGGTTGAATTAATATTCACAGTCTTCTATTCAATCCCTTTACTACTAGTAGCTTGTGCAAGACCTCATTCATATTTTTCCTCCTTTTAATCTCCATTCCCCATTCCTTTCTCCTTCATCTTTCTCTCCCTCAAAAACAATTAAACCAAATGACTCAATGAATACCTTTTTATTTGTACTAAAAATTGCTCTCTATATAGTGGTATCCATTTCTTTGTTATCTCATTGTGCACCGTGCTTTTAAGTTAACTACTTCTTAAACTTCTTTTTAGGCTTTAATCAACATTGTAGTTTGTAGTTGGGTTTGAAGGTTCATATTCATTTTATTTGCTAGTGTTTAAAAATTAGAACTATTTCCACTAGATGGCTGTCTTTCCCAAGAACTGTAAAAGCTCCTCCATGTGGTAAATTTTAAGATAAAAGTTTAAGTTTCAGAAATAAGCAAACATGCAGCCATTTAGTAGAATTACTCATACAAAGCATCTGTGATTTTATTATCTCACCAGCACACTGAGAAAAGTGAGTTTGTTTAAAATGTGTTCATTAAGTCTGGAATTTTTTCTTTTCTTTCTTTCGGGGGTCAGGCAAGAGTTTAAATTCAGGGCCTCTTGCTTGTTGGACTGGCGCCTTTCTACTTCTTCAACAACTCCACTGTTGGAGATAGAGTTTGGAGTTTCTGCTCAAACTAGCCTTGAACCTTGATACTCCAGATGTCAGCCTCCTTAATACTAGGATTCCAAATATGAGCAACAGGTGTCAGGCTGGAGTTTTTCTTAAATAACAAATTACTCTACGAAGATCAAATCCCAGAGAAAGGAAAGTAAAAGAAAAAAGTAACAAATTGTCCAATTGTAACCATTCCATGGATATACACTAATAGCTTATCACACTTATAAATTTCATTTCCCCAAAGACTGATGGAATTATTTCCATACTTATTGTGTAAGAATGTTCAAATCTTTTATGGTTTTTCCCAATACTTCTTTTTTATATTAACTCATATGAGTTCTTTGTGTATTTGAGGCTTACTAAGTCAGTGGTCCATCTAAATATATATATATTTTTTGGTTTTTTTTCTTTGGGTCCGGTCATGGGGCCTGAACTCTGGGCCTGGGCACTATCCCTCAGCTCTTCAGCTCAAGGCTAGCGCTCTACCACCTGAGCCACAGTGCCACTTCCAGCTTTTTTTCTTTTTGCTTATGTGGTGCTGAGGAATCGAACCCAGGGCCTCAGGCACGCAAGGCAAGTGCTCTACCACTGAGCCACCTTCCCAGCCCCTCTAAATATATTTTAACTATCTTCTTCTACTCCAGGGCTTCACTTTTTATACTCCTAATGGTATTTTTGAGAAACAAAGTCTGGGATATATCACTTTTCTCCTTTATTTTTAAGACATTTGCAGGGTCCTTCAAAAAAAATTAGACTATTCCACATTCTTCTGCGCTTTGTTCTTAGAGCTTTATTGCTTAACCTGTTACATTCACATTTAATCTAGTAGCAATTGACTTCTATTGTATGGCATAGGGCCAAGCAAAATTTTATTTTCTTTCATATGTCATTTATTTCATTTATTTTTGTAGGTGATTTGGAGAACAGAAATAATAACTGTAATTTTTATGTTCAGATATCAGCACAAGCATTTTTATAGTTTATTACATATTGCCACTTTTCTCTTGGCTCAGCTTCTTATTATGGGATCAACATCTGTGGGGCTATCATTACCACAACTTCCTCTGGAACCTGTCAGCTACTCCAGCTCCATTGAAAAGGACCACCAGTTTCTTCTAGACAATCATGTTACCGAGGTTAGAGACAGTGAGAAGGGAGCTGATCCTGGTTTTGATCCTGTTCTATTCCCATCATACTCTTTGTCCTTTCTCAACTGCTTGTCACACAGATTTCAAGCACTAGTGTTAGACAGAAAGACAATAGCCTTACAGAGATTATTTTACCAGCTCCTGCATTGCATAAAGTTAAATCTTTGTAACAGTTGTCCAGAAGAAGACACTGGGGGAAAAAAAAAGTTAATCATACATTATGGTTCTCGGATTCAGCCAAGATATTAAAAACAAGCTGATCTCAGAAGAATTGTGTCTGGTTGGTAATGAAGATAAATAGGAATGAAGAGGATCCAGAAACGAGGGAAGCAAATGATAGAAAAAGAAATATTGAAAAAAACATTTTGCAACCAAAAAACTAAATGGACTAAAGATGAATAGACATTTTACTATAAGGAATTATACTCAATAAACATATGAAAAGATACTTCTATGGCTTGAGAAATGGTTTCTTCCCCAAAATTTATGTTGAAATTAAATCCCCAAAGCAATAGTATTAAAATAGGTGGGTAGCCTTTGATAGGCGACTAAGTTCTGAGGACTTTCTTTCTCTCTCTCTTTCTTTCTTTCTGTCTGTCTGTTGTGGGGCTTGAACTCTGGGCCTGAGCGCTGTCCCTCAGCTCTTCAGCTCAAGGAAAACACTCTACCACTTGAGCCACAAGCACCACTTCCAGTTTTGTGGTGGTTTATTGGAGATAAGAGTCTCACAGACTTTCATGCCTGGGCTGGCTTTGAACCATGATCCTCAGATCTCAGCCTCTTGAGTATCTAAGATTACAGGCCACCAGTGCCCGGCCCTTCTGTGAACATAGTATTATAGCTTTCCAGAGGATGCAGCAACAAGATATCATCTCATAAGCAGAGAACAGCCCTGCAAGATACCATACCTGCTAGCACTTTCACCATGGACTTCTCAGCATCCAGAATTGTAAGGAATACATTTCTATTGTTTATAAAGTACCCAGTCTCCGGTATTATGTTACAGCATCACAAACAGACTAATACTCTTTATTAGCTATTTTTCCTCATTATCACCATTATTTGTTTGGGGAGAGGGGTTACTGGCATTTGGAACTCAGGGTCTCTATGTTCTACCAGTTGAGCCATTTCCCCAGTATAAGATTTTGCTTGTTTTACAGATATAGTCTCCTGTTAATTTTTCCTTGCTGGTCACGAACTGTGAACTGAAATCCTCTTATCTCCACCTCCTAAAATAGGAATACAAGTGTGTATCACCACACCAGGCCATCATCACCACTCTTAAGTACATAGGTTAGTATGTTAAAAATCATCTCATGAAGAGGACTAGATACATAGAAGAGACACCAGGAATGTACATGCAGAGGAACAGCCATGCCAGAGAATAGTAAGGCAAAGGAGAGGCGCTTAGGACAAAGCCAACCAGCCAACCTTGACCTTCAATATCTAGCCTCCATAACAGTGAGAAATGGGTATTTGTGGTTTTGACCATCTATTTTGTGGTATTTTATTATGGTAGCACTCAGCATCAAATATAAAAATATACATGAAACAAGTGGTGTTATTCATCTGGTTTTTCATTGGTCTATTTCACTTGTTATATCCTCAAGATTCTCCTATTGGTGGCATATATGACAAGAATATCCTCGTTATTGAGACTATTATACCATTGTATGTGTGTACCACATTTTGCTTATCCCTTCATCCATTCTGGGATATCTGAGTTGTTTGTACTTCTTGGCTCTTGTGAATAATGTTGCTATGAACATGAGTGTGTAAATAGCTGTTTGACCTTGTCCTTTCTTTGGACATATGTACTCAGAAGCGAATCATATGGTATGGTTCTGTATTTGCTTGAGGAACTACCATATTGTTTTCTAGGATAGATGCACCATTTTATGATCCCATAGGGATTCTAGTTGGTCCACATTCTCACCAACACTTGTTATTTTCTGAAAGTTTTGTTGCTGTTGCTGGTTAATGGCAGCCATATCTAATAGGTTAAAGATATTTCATTTCAGTTTTGATTTGCATTTCTCTAGTGATCATTTACTATAAAATGCTAAAAGCTTTCAGAAATTCTATCTACACTCACCAAATCAAAACACTTAACCTGAAAATACCAAGGTTTGGCAAGAAGCAGGATAAGCTTTAACATAAAACCTCCTACATGCTGCTGGTAGGTGTGTACATTAGCTGTCTCCGATCATTTTATTTTTGGGGGGGGGTCCGGTCATGGGGCCTGAACTCTGGGCCTGAGCGCTGTCCCTCAGCTCTTCAGATCAAGGCTAGTGCTCTACCACTTGAACCACAGCGCCACTTAGGGCTTTTTTCTTTTTGCTTATGTGGTGCTGAGGAATTGAACCCAGGGCCTTAGGCATGCAAGGCAAGCGCTCTACCACTGAGCCAACTTCCCAGCCCCTCTCCAATCATTTTTATATTACCTCACAAAGTGAACATTGATGTTCCCTTAGTCCATTCCTGTAGTGTTTCTCAAACTAAGGCTCACAACTTTTGAGTGAGTTCTGTAATACATTTACTAAGAGTCACACATTGGAATGATTTAGTGACATTGGACAAATACTGTTTTATTTTGAGAAACTTGTTTTATACAATTGAGTGTGTTTATTGGTGAAAAACAAAAATTACATTTCTTCTCTCTCCTCCCTTTTTTTTTCTGTACAGGTCCTGGGCACTGTCCCTTAGCTTTTTTGCTCAAGGCTAGCACTCTACCACTTGAGCTACAGCTCCAGTTTCAGCCTTTTGGGTGGTTAACTCGAGATAAGTAGTCTCACAGACTTTCCTGCCTGGGCTGGCTTTGAACAGTGATCCTCAGATCTTACCCTCCTGAATAGCTAGCATTACAGGTGTGAGCCACCAGTGCTTGGATCACCCCCATATTTTAAGATTAGCATCAATTAGTTGTACAAGGGTGAGGTTCATTTTGACAGGTCCATTTATTCATTCAATATAACTTCGATCAGACTCCCCCTTCCTCATTTCCCCTAGTCCTTTTCCCTTCTTCCCCAACCAGTCTCAACAAGTTTCATTGTTCCATTTCAAACATGTACATAAAGTATTTTGCCCTTCTCCTTCCCACTAGCACTCACATGCTGTCTTATTTTCCTATCAATTGCATTTCTGATGAGTAGTGGTCACAAAATCTGAAAGCCTCTCTTATTAAATTCTTGCATATATGCACCAGAAACATACAAGAATGTTCACAGCACAGTTGTTCGCAATAACAAAATTGGCAATCACACAAATGACCAATAGGATTATAAATGTGCTATGTTCACAGAGTGCAGGTCTATAAAACAATGAAAAGGAATGCATAAATTGCACAAGCAAATAAGTGAAAAAATGAACAAGTAAAACTAAACAATATGTGGTTTAGGGATATACACATCCAAAGTGAATACATAGGAAGCGGAAACTACTAGTGAATAAAAATAATATAAGTTGTGAATAATACAAGTTGGCAAATGGATGAAATAGGGAAGAATGAGACAATCATATTGGGAATGTTCTCGTTATTTAGTGTATTCAAGGATATTCATTATGTCAATATGCACCATAATTTAAAATTATGTTAAATATACTAAGTGCACAATTACATATTTATAACAATGCTCATATTGTAAAAAAAAAAATGCTCCAAAGGTGTGTGTGTGTGTGTGTGAACATTCTCTCCTAGCACGGTAGTGAGTCAACACTCCAAAACAAAACCTGGATTTCCTGAAAACCAGTCAATGATGTGGGGGGAGGGGAGTGAGTGAGGTGGGGTTTGCTTGTCCTGCCAAAGTGGGCATGTGTGATTTTATGAGACCAAAAGCTGTATATACTTTTCTTTCCGTTTCTTCACTATCTTCAGCTTGAACGAGTTATGCTTGTGTTCTTTGGTCCCAGAAAAAAAAAGAATTTACAACCCAGAAAGCTTTCTTGGGGGGGTGTAGGGGGTGTCCCTTAGCCTTGATGGGCTCAGGCCTGATGCTCCATGCAGGCCCTTCACCCTGGACCGAACGGAGGGTTCACAGCGGGAAAGGTCACTGCCAGGGTCGCCATCCCTGCCAACCGCGACAGCCGGGACCCGGCCTCCACCGGTTTAAATGTCCGCAGTACCTGGGAGCAACTCACCCCCAGCTTCTCAGAAGCGAAAGGCCAAGCCCTTCATCGCTGAGCGGTGGTGGGTTTACAAGCAGCAAAGCAGGGCAGGGTCAGGGGAAGAAAACGGAAGCCCACCGGGCAGCCTGAACCTGCAAAAACGCCCACACCAAGGCCTGCAAGGGAATTACTTCCAACACCGGAGCGGCGAGACCACAACAGGAAGGAAGTCCACCCCGGGAAGTCTAGGCCTTCAAAACATAAAAGACCATAGGCAAAGTCTCCGGCCTTCCGCGGAGCAAGCAGTAAAAATGGCGGCGGGGCAAAGCCCGCGGGCCCCCGGCCACCGGCGCTCTCGCCCCGGATTTCCCACAAGCCCCTCCGCGCCGCTAGGCTCGCAGGAAATAAACACACACACACACACACACAAAACCTGCCCCCACCGGTGTCCGGCAACTGCGCACGCGCACGGGTGACGTCACGCGAGCTCCCAGCGCTCCACCGAGCTGGCGGGTGGGGGCTTGGCCAGCTTCCGCCGCCGCGTCGCTCCGGGGTCGGGCGTCGCGTTCACGCTGCCTCCGTCGCCGCGGGGCAGCTGCTGGGGGACACGGAACCGAACCAGGGGCGCCCTGCGGCGTGGCCATGGGACTGCCCCGAGTCCGGTGACAGTGGGCAGCCCAGCGGCCCGGGCCCTGAGCGCGTCTCCGCCGGGGGGCCTCGCCCTCCTCCTCGCGGGGCCGGGGCTCCTGCTACCGTTGCTGGCGCTGCT
>NW_012267404.1:747657-763812 GCF_000151885.1 Dipodomys ordii
TTTTTCTTTTTGCTTATGTGGTGCTGAGGAATCGAACCCAGGGCCTCAGGCATACAAGGCAAGCGCTCTACCACTGAGCCACCTTCCCAGCCCCAATCATTTGCTATCCTAAATGGAATTAAATTCTGTTAATGATAAAGGTAATTAACATAAACAAGAATGTTTCTTCTGTTAGCTGTTTTTTAATATATATATTTCTGAATCATATATTTATAGATAAATAGGACTAATGAAGTCATTTCTTGGAAGAAAAAATTATTCAGGAAATTATTTTTATTTGCCCTCTATCTGCTCCCCGCCACACACAGACACATAAAGGATATGATTTGTTTTTCTGTGTGATGTATCACAAATCTTTTAAAGGTAAGAATAATGACTTTTAAGTTTAATAAAAGGAAGAATATCTGAAGTTCCCGTGATATCTCTGCTCTGAACTTACTGCCAAAAAATAAGAGATAACAGAAACTTGGGGAGAAAGTCATTTGGTGTCCATAATTTAAAAAACAAAAAAAAAGGAGAAAAAATAGCAATTTTTAGAATCTCAGAAGTCAGTGTTAAAGAGGTAGAACTCTGCTGCTTAAGATGGATGGTCAGGTGCCAGTTGTTCACGCCTGTAATCCTGACTACATAGGAGGCCGAAACCTCAGGATCACAGTTTAAAGCCAGACAAGCAGGAGAGTTGGTGAAACTCCAGTTAACCACCAAAAATGTTGGAAGTGAAGCTGTGGCTCAAATGGTAGAGCACTAGCCTTAAAAAAACCCAAAAGGACAGGGTGTAAGCCCTAAGTTCAAGCCCCAAGACTCACACACACACAGTTTTTTAAAAAAGAAATATTCTTCTTTTGAGTATGCAGAGAAATAGTCTGTAGAGAAAAATATAAAATTATGTATTAGGTTTTGAAAAATCATAAATGATAAAAAGATATATATATCTGATACGTTTATGAGGAATGAATGAAGAATTGAAAGTGAGCTTGCATTTTAGAATCCAGGTCAAGTAAAATGACACTTATTTTGATGTGTAGTATATTATTGTTCCATATGCTTTGGGCTGTTAGACTGAACTTGAAGTATCAGTTTTGTGAGTTGTATATATAGGATTTTTCCCCCCCAGAGGAGGGAAGCAAAATCAGAGAACCTGGAATGTTTTATGCAGGCAACAGATAAGAAAGCTGAAGTTACTTATTGTAGGATGAAAGAAGACTAGACCACTGTCTAGTCCTAGTGGACACCTGTCCACATAGGTGGAAGAGCATAGAAAAGACTAGTGTAGTTTCATCAGTCAGAACTAAATGCCAATAGGAGAAAGATCACAGGCAGTCAAACAGACTTCAACAATCTAGGTATGGAACTGACATTCAGCATTGGCTGAATGGCATCTTTCCAGATTCGTTGTAGAGAGGATTTCTACATAGCATGGGAAAAGTGGAATGTTTCTCTCAATTCAAGGTTTTGACAAATCAGCCACTAAGGATATTATTATTGCTATTCGTATTGTTTCCTTTGGCTGTAGCCCAGTGTGTCATAATTATGGGAGATACACAAGATGTATTGTTTGTTTGGTGGGGGGGGCATTGGTCATGGGGCTTGAACTCTGGGCCTGGGCACTGTTCCTCAGCTCTTCAGCTCAAGGCTAGCACTCTACCACTTGAGCCACAGCACCACTTCTGATTTTCTGGTGGTTTATTGGAAATAAGTGTCTCATGGACTTTCCTGAGTAGCTAGGATTACAGGCGTGAGCCACCGGCATCCAGCTGGGGATTTGGCTGTGTTGTTGTTTGAGATGTTTTGTGGTTTGGGTTTGGATTTTGGGGTTTTTGTTGTTTGGTTTTTAATTTGGCCCTGAGTTCACACCTAAGCATCAGCAAATAAATGAGTGAATAATAAGTAAACACATTTCTTTTTTTCTTTTCTTTCTTTCTTTTTTTGGTCAGTCATGGGGCTTGAACTCAGGGCCTGAGCTCTGTCCCTGAGCTCTTTTGCTCAAGGTTAGTGCTCTACTACTTTGAGCCACAGGGCCACTTCTGGTTTTTGAGTAGTAATTGGAGTTGAGTATCATGGGGACTTTCATGCCTGGGCTAGCTTTGAATGGTGATCCTCAGATCTCAGCCCCCCCCCCCCCAGTAGCTAGGATTACAGACATTAGCTACAGGTGCCCAGCACACTTCTCCTCGTTCAAAGTCTCATTTTCGTGTAAGGTTATATTCAGAGTCCAAGGATTTAAAAATACTTGGGAATCACTATTCTTCTACCACCAAATGGCATTTTTACTCTAGACACCCCAATTGAAGACATAAAGAACAAGTTGGATGTGGGGGTACACCTCTATAATCCCATCTACTTGGGAGGCAGAAGATTGAGGTCTGAGGCTTATCTCAGGCAAAAGCATGAGAAGTAACTAAAGCAAAGAGTGAATCCCTGAGTTCAAACCCCAGTCTCCACTTAGGTTGGTAGGTAGGTAAAGTAATTAAGTTTGTTTTTGTTTTGGCAGTGCAGGACATGAACTCAGGGCCTTGTGCTTTCTAAGCAAGTAGTCTACCACTTAAGCTATGCCCTAGTTCAAGAAGTTTAAAATACATTCCTAAGGGAAAAAAATCTGTCAGTAGTAGTCCTGGCTATCTTAAGTCAAAGATGAAGACTGCTTAAATATGTCTTTCCATCTAGACCACAAAGTTGTCTCTGCCTCATGGCATGCTTTGATTTTGCTTCTGAACTTTTCTTTCTAACAACACTCAGTGGTACTAGTCTGTCTGTAAATTGGTAAGACGTCACTCTCTCATAGTGTCATTACTAGTCCATCCCACCTTTGGAGAAGTTGGAGATGATGCTCATGAAACCTCCTAAAAGGGCCTGGGAAGGTGGCTCAGTGGTAGAGTATTTGCTTTGCATGCATGAGGCCCTGGGTTTGACTCCTCAGCACCACATAAGCAGAAAAAGCCAAAAGTGACACTGTGGCTCAAGTGGTAGAGTGCTAACCTTGAGCTGGAAGCTGAGGGACAGCGCCCGGGCCCAGAGTCCAAGCCCCATAACTGACCAAAAAAAACCAAAAAACTCCTAAAAATCTTAAGTTGGTTTCTCTTTAGTAACTTTAACTGCCTCAAATCTTTTGGACACCATTAATATGAAAGCATGTTTCCAATATAGCAGCAAAATACAGTAATGTTAACAATAGTCATGGTTGGCAAGACAGTTCCCTAGAACTGCTGATGTCATCCATGTAGTGAAGAAACTTGACAGGAAGGAAAATGATTCTTTTTTCCTTTTTAAATTGGCATGTTAAACTCAGAAGCTTACATTTACAAGGCAGGAGTTCTACCACTTAATCCCTCTACTAAGTCTTCCGGGTTTTTTGAGATAGCGTCTCATCTCATGTTCAGATTGGTGTTTTATTATATTCTCCCTAGTTGTGCCTCTCACATAACTAGGATGACAGGTCTGTACCATCATGCCCAGCTAGTAGTTGAGATGAAGCCTCATACTTTGTGCACTGGTTAGCCTTAAACTATACGATCCTCCTGATTTCTGTTTCCCAAGAAGCTAAGAGTATAAGCTTGTCATACTGTACCTGGCTTTTCTTAGCCATCAACTTCATATTCCCTGTGGAGGGTCCTTTGCCTCCTATTCCAACAAAGCACAAGACAAGGGTTAAACAGATATTTATCAAACTATGTGCCACACACTGATTTTGTTCCCCGGTAGAAATAGAAATGAACAGGACTTACTACCAACCATAGTTTTAAATGATACAAATTATTGATCAACAAGTATACTTTGAACCTGGCTATCTTTTTTTTATGGGGGGGGGGTGGTTTCCGGTCGTGGGACCTGAACTCTGGGCCTGGGCGCTGTCCCTCAGCTCTTCAGCTCAAGGCTAGCGCTCTACCACTTGAGCCACAGTGCCACTTCCAGCTTTTTTCTTATGTGGTGCTGAGGAATTGAACCCAGGGCCTCAGGCATGCAAGGCAAGCACTCTACCACTGAGCCACCTTCCCAGTCCCTGAACCTGGCTAACTTTGCTTCACTGTCAGGACCTTATACTATACTAGACTTATAGTTGATAAATGATTTTACCAAGGTTTGTACACATTATGCAGTGTTTGAAGATTAGTGTTGTTCTATAATTATAAAATAAATTGTGTCTTCAGCATCCATGCAGCCTTCTAACCTTAGGCTTCTGATTCTTCAGAAAGAATCTGTAGTATATTAGATTGAACAGAATATAACTGCTCGTGTTCTACTTGACTACTCAGAGCAGATTTAGTGTATTTTGTAAAACTAATTTTTCTTTAAGAAATAAGTACTTAACAGAAGTTTGAAGACCCTAAGAGAGAGGATTTCATGAGGGAATTACCCCTGAGAGTTTGGGAAGCACTTGAAAGGCTTTACCAAATTCCCATTAGTGAGGGTCCTACCATACTTTCTCCTCTCTGTTCCATTCCTTTCCTTTCTTTTTCTTTCTCTTTTTTTTTTCTCTTTCTCTTTTTCTTTTTGTTTGTTGTGCCAGTCCTAGGGCTTGAACTCAGGGCTTGGGTACTTTCCCAGAATTTCTTTTAGCTCAAGGCTAAATATAGCTACCAAGATGTGGATTTAAACATTTAAAATATTAGACTCTACTATCTCAGCAAATGACATCCACTCACATCTATTATTATAGTTCTTACATGTGACCTTAAAAAACACACTGATCGGCCTGGGAAGGTGGCTCAGTGATAGAGCGCTTGTCTTGCATGCATGAGGCCCTGGGTTGGATTCCTCAGCACCACATAAGCAGGAAAAAAAAGCCGGAAGTGGCGCTGTGGCTCAAGTGGTAGAGCACTAGCCTTGAGCTGAAGAGCTGAGGAACAGTGCCCAGGCCCATAGTTCAGGCCCACGACCGGACCACCCCCCCAAAAAAAAAAACCCACTGATCTCTCTGGGCACCGGTGTCTCATGCCAGTAATTCTAGCTACTCAGGAGTCTGAGATCTGAGGATCATGGTTCAAAGGCAGCCTGGGCAGGAAAGTCTGTTAGACTCTTACCTCCAATTAACCACAAGAAAACCGGAAGTGGCTCTGTGGCTCAAGTGGTAGAGTGCTCACCTTGAGCTGAAGAGTGCAGGGACAGTGCCCAGGCCCAGAGTTCAAGCCCCAGACTGACTAAAAACCAAAAAACCACTGATCTCTGATGACAGTCTCTAGACTAATTTGAGGCATCTTTCTGGTTTTCTGGTACAGGGGTGTGTATCCCAAATTATCCATACACTCTTGATCCTCTGCCTCCCTACTGTTAGAATTGTAGACATGTACCACTTTGGTGGCTGATTTTAGAACTGGTAATAGCTGGAGAAGCATGTTGATACAAAATCATTAATATAGAAGATATCTGTATCTTGGAATTTTGGTAATTATATAGATGTAGTCACTTGACTTGTTTTAACCATTATTCCTCCTCAGCTTAAACTGGTTCAATAATGTATTTAATCCTGACTTCAAGCACCCCTCTTCTTGCCAGTGAATTTTTTTTTCCTTTTCTTCTCCCCCCTCCCCAGTTTCGGTTTGAACTTGGGGTCCCCATGCTTGATAGGCAGGCAATTTACTATTGAAGTCCTATCTCTCCAGATGTTTTTGTTTTGGCTGTTTCTGAGATTGGTTCTTGCTTTTTGCCCAGGCCTACCTGGACTACAGCCTTCCTTTTTATGTTTACCACCATAGCTAGTATGACAGGTATGTGACACTGGGCTCAGCTTTTTTACTGCTTGAGATGGACTTTTTTGACATGGCTGTCATGAACTTTTGACATGACTGTCCTGGAGTGGTGGTTTCCCCCAATTTCAGCCTCTCAGGTAGCTAGGATTTCAGTCATGAGCCACTGCACTGGATTCTTTCCAGTGACATTTTGACAGAGATTACTACTTGGCCCTCAGCTAGATTGTTACTGTTTGGAACAAATATCTTCTCAATTGACAGTTTCTTGTAACAACTCCCATCTTCAGTTGTCTCTAGGCCTCCTCCACCAAGGGGGATGTGGAAGGAGTTGGCCTGTGGGTCACTACTTACCAGGAACATTTACTAGTTTTTCCTTATTCTGATTCCTTTTCTTTGTGTCTCCAATTTAAGAAAACTGTGTATGTGTATGTGTGTGCTCACGCGTATACACTCTTGCATCCAAATCCTAGGGCTTGAACTTAGACATACGTGCTTTAGACTCGAGCTTTTTTGCTCTACCACTTGAGCCAAAGCTTGAGTCTGGCTTTTTGGTGGTCAGTCAGAGATAAGAGTCTCACAAACTTTGCTTCCCTAGGCTGGTTTCAAACCCCAGTCCTCAGCTCTCAGCCTCCTGAGTAGCTAGGATTACACCAGTGTGGCTTAAGAAGACTTCTAAAAGCTTAACTTCCAGGTGGGTGCTGAGTGGTTGAGATAGGGCCATAGTAAATTACATAATAGGTAAGGAAAATATCACTAATCCCCAGGACGTGATGAAGATGACTGGAGTTGGAGTTAATGACAATAGACATAGCCTTCCCTTCCTTTTTGACTCTATATAGTGTTGTCCTTCTTAGTCATCTTTCTGGTATTATGATATATTCATTTAGCAAGCATCAACAAATTGTTGTTTACCACATTACTGCAAAGGACACTGAGGAGCTAACAGTAAATTCGCTTAGTTCTTTCTCTTTATAGAACTAAGAGTCTAGAAGCTAAGCCCCGGGCTATAAATCCATCACTCTAATCCTGTTACTTGGGAGGCTGAAAGGGATAGTCAGAGTTCAAGGCCACCCTCCTGTTCTCCCTGTTTCAAAATACAAGAAAAGAGAATGCAAGTTATTACAAGTTTTAATAAGTGCCAGAGCACCTTTTCCAAACTAAATCCATAAAAGTGAAAGGAGTTGTTATGTTTAAAGGAAGAGCACTCCAAGTAGAAAGGTATCATTTGCCAAGTCTGTAGCGTACTTGACAAACTCAAAGCTTGGTTCATAGTCAGGGAGTCAAAAGGATATAAAGTTAAAGATAATGATAAAAGCCAGTTTATGCTGGAAACCATAGTGAAGTGTTAGTATTTTGCTCTAAGAACATTCATACAAAACTAGTTAATCAAACAGCTGTGTGATATGATTTGTTGCTAATGTTGTTTTGAGTGTTGTTGGGTGTTTGTTTTGTTGTTGTTGTTGAGACTGGATTTTACGCTGTATTCCAGCCGGCTTTGAACTTATGATCCTCCTCTTTATCTTCCTGAGTTATATCTGGCTCATGATGTTTGTGTTTTTTTCAAGTTGCTAGAAAAATAGTGGACATAAGAAGCGCACATAAGCCAGGTCCTGGTAGTTCACACCAGTAATCGTAGCTACTCAGGAGGCTAAGCTCTGAAGACCATGTTGACCATGTTTCAGAGACAGCCCAGGCAGAAATGTTCATGCGACTCTCATTTCCAGTAAACTCAGAAAAAGCTGGAAGTGGCGCTGTTGCTCAAGTGGTAGAGTGCTGGCCTTGAACACAGAGAGACTTAGGAATAGTGTGTCCAGACCCTGTGTGCAAGCCCTAGGACTGACAAGAAAAAAAAAAGCTCACTTAAGAAAGCCCACTTGGGGTAGTTGAAGTTGGAGGTAAAGGTGGTTGAAATAGGGCAGTATAAGTGAAGATGAAGAAAAACTCAGACCAAATTAAGTTAGAGATACCTTTAAAATATCAAGGTAAACATTCTAGAATTTAGGTTGAAGATTTAAATTTTTTTATCTATTATTTATTTGCCAGTCTTGGGTCTTGAACTCAGGGCCTGGGCACTGTCCCTGAGCTGCTTTTTGCTCAAAGCTAGCATTGTACCTCTTGAGCCACAGCTTTACTTCTACTTTTTCTGTTTATGTGGTACTGAGGAATCAAATGCAGGGCTTCTTGCAGGCTAGGCAAGTACTCTACTACTAAGCCATATTCCCAGCCCCTGAAGATTTAAATTTCAGGGTGTGTAATTAGATGGTATTTAAGACTATAAGCATAGATAGAGGATAGAGAACCAAATCTTAAGGAATTTCAGTATGTAGAAATTGAATAGAGAGGGGCTGGGGAGGTGGCTCAGTGGTAGAGCGCTTGCCTTGCATGCATGAGGCCCTGGGTTCGATTTCCCCAGCACCACATAAGCAAAAAGAAAAAAGCCGCAAGTGGTGCTGTGGCTCAAGTGGTAGAGCGCTAGCCTTGAGCTAAAAGAGCTGAGGGACAGCGCCCAGGCCCAGAATTCAGGCCCCACGACCAGACCCCCCAAAAAAAATTGAATAGAGGAAGTTAGAAGCCCCCAGGGAAACAGCACATGTCCAAACTTGAATTCCTTGCTTTTCACCAGTAGTCAGTTTCATCTGAAGCTTTTCCCTTTTCAGTTGATGAAAAAACTGCAATCAAGCCTCCATTACTCAAGCCAGATATCTTGAGGTCATCTATGACTACTGGATCTAAGTTGCTCTTGCTCTCTCATACTCATATTTTCACCACATCCAGCCCGTTAGTCAACTGTGCTGGCTCTACCTTCAGTTTACCCAGAATCTGCCACTTATTATCCTGACAAGCACCACCAAATTGTGATCCAGGCCACTACAATCTCTTGCCTACTTCTGTCTATCCCAGCAGCAGCCAGAGAGTAATGTAAGTCATGTCATATTACTTGTCAGATGAAAACTCTAGTTACTCTCCATTTTCCTCCAAGTTAAAGAGGAAAAATAAAAGGCCAAATTTCATTCATAATGATGTCTCTATCTGGCATCCTTACAGAGCTTCATTTCCTACTATACTGTAAAGCCGAATTCAGAAATCCTTACCCAAAAGACCACCAGAGACCGTCACCAATGTAAAAGCAAAGGAGTCTTTATTGCAAGCTCAAGCTTGGTCCCCCGTGTACATGGCAGCAGCCCATGACGCTGAGAGGCCCCAAGCCCAGGGTTACAGCACTTTTTATACATTTTTTAGGGAAGGCAGGGGCTTTGCATACATCATAACTTCTTGTAACAAATGACTACAAACCACAGGAAAATCATAAAACAACTCTATAGTATGATTGGCGCACTACAAAGCGGGAAAGGACCAGAAATGGTTAGATCAAGGGGGCTGACATACTTTAAACTGGTTGGCTTGTACCACAGGGGACTCTCAAGAGGATAGGTGCTAAACTGCAGGGTGTCTGGTTTAGATAATGGTCACCAGACCCCAGGAGGGGCAGTTCTGGAATTTCAGATACCTTGACATACTGTCTTGAGAAAACACCATCTGTGGTTCCGAGAATTGTTTGTGCAAGGCTTGCTGTCCTAATTCCTAGCATTGGGGCTGAAGTGGGTCAAGAGTTAAGTTGCAGAACTGAGATGGGGGTCTTAAGTGAACTGGAGTTGCTTAGGTTCCTCAATACTAAATTCCTTTCTCACTCCATGCTGCCTACTGCTCTCTTTACAGTTAGCTGGTTTGGCTAACTCTCATCTCTTTTCAAGCCTTTGATCCAGTGTGACAATCTCAGAGAGGCCTATGGTGACTGACCTATGCTGGTTACTCTGCCCTGCTCTTCTTTTTCTTGCCATCTGGAAATATTCTTATTTTGTGTATTTATTGCTCATCTTTCTCATCCCTATAGAAGAGAAGTTCCTCAAAAGCAAGAATTTAGTTTGCTGAGTGGTATGGCTTAGAACACCAGAAAATTATATGGCACATAGCTATTATTTCTTGGCCTTTTGCTACATGAATGACTGAAACAAGGACTATCAGTAGAACATACTGCTTTAGAATCTTTGAAGAAAGTGTTTCAGGAAGGAAGAAAATAGGAAAGTTATTAAATTTCACTTGTGTGTCTTCATAAGATACAGACTAGATGTGTTCTTTGGATTTGGCAATATGAAGTGACCTTATTGTAAGTAGTTACAAGAAAAATTCAGAAGTCACTGTGATTGGGAGAGGAGTAAATAGGAGATTTGAACAAACTGTTATTCCCACTCAGAGATGGGAATGTGAGTTCTTAGAGAATAGTTTCTACAAAATGGAAGGAATTTGTAGGTATATGTTGTTACCTAAGAGAGAAGGGACAGATTAATAAAGGAAAGGAAAGTAATGACTGAAAATGTAAGAAAGAGCTACAGTGAAGGTGAGAAATTGAAAATGTACTTTCAACAAAACATAGAATATTAATGTTTTCTAGTCAGCTTCATTAATGTTTTGGGGCTTTTTTGGCTTTGGGGGGGGGTTGGGTCCGGTTGTGGGGCCTGAACTCTGGGCCTGGGCGCTGTCCCTCAGCTCTTCAGCTCAAGGCTAGCGCTCTACCACTTGAGCCACAGCGCCACTTCTGGCTTTTTTCTTTTTGCCTATGTGATGCTGAGGAATCAAACCCAGGGCCTCAGGCATGCAAGGCAAGCACTCTACCACTGAGCCACCTTCCCAGCCCAAGCTTCATTAATGTTTACGCATGATTTTAACTTTAATCATTATGCTCATTATTCCAGTGTGTGTTCTCTAATTCAGTCTGATTCCTGAGTTCAGAAGTCTTGAATCTACTAACTGGGCATTTGATAGCAACATTGTTTGTAAAGATTGGAAATTTTTTTTTTTTGATCGGTCATGGGGCTTGAACTCTGGGCGTGGGCGCTGTCCCTCAGCTCTTCAGCTCTAGGCGTGTGCTCTACCACTTGAGCTACAGCACCACTTCCGGTTTTCTGGTGGTTTATTGGAGATAGGAGTCTCACAGTCTCTCCTGCCCGGGCTGGCTTTGAACCTCGATTCTCAGATCTCAGCCTCCTGAGTAGCTAGGATTACAGGCATGAGCCACCAGCGCCCGGCGGAAAATAATTTTTAAAAATAAGGATCAAGAAATAATTTAAGGACTGAGTGCTAGTGGTTCATGTCTGTAATCCTAGCTCCTCAGGAAGCTGAGATCTGAGGATTGAGGGTCAGAGCCAGCCCAGGCAAGAAAGCTCCAATTAACTACCAGAAAACTAGAAGTGGTGCTGTGGCTCAATGCTAGCCTTGAGCAAAAGAGATAGTACCCAGAGATAGTACCCAGACCCTAAGTTTAAGCCCCATGTTGGACAAAAAGGAAAAATAAAAATAACTCAACTCTGAGAATGGAGCTAGTTAAAACTTTGATATTTCCAGCAAAGAAAACATATATTAAAAGGAGTTTATTTCTAGGAGGTTACTAAATTTTTTGACGAAAGATGCGTATAGTATCTTTTATATATATATATATATATGTATTTTTGTGTGTGTATGTATATGTATATACATACATATAATATATAATTATAATCAGGGGAAATTGGGAATAAAAGTAGAAGTACATCCTTTTCTTCCAGCCTTGTAATTGTTACCAATTCTGTTCACAAGAACCCATCCTAAACACTAAGTCAGTCTTGATTTTGGGCCCTTGTCAGTTATCACATGGATTATGAGATAACTAGTCATCTAAATAAAGTCTTGACCTATCTACTTCAGTCTCCACATTTCATTCATTAATCCACATATCACCAAGATGATCTTTCTAAGAAAGAAAATATTGATGTGTTTTAGTATTGTTTTCAAATGGTAAGAAGTGGTTCAAAAAGATAAAGGTATATTTTCTTTGGGGATTTTGTGAAAAGGAGGAAGAAGATTGTTCACATCAGTTAATTTGAACTATGGGTACAACTATATCAGTCTGATACTTAGTAAACATGGCATAAACATAAATTCAAGTCATAAATAAAATTTTATTGAAATCTGAAAAACACTACTTTGTAAGTTCAAACACTACCTTAGTGTGACATTCAAGGATCTTCCTGATCTACCATCTGCCACTTTGAACATTGTCTGGCTCTGGGCTGTTATGAAGGATTTGCTCTTTCATGCTTCCATCTACATGTGTATTTTGTTTCTTCTGCTTGGACTGCAATGACTTTTCCTTAAATTGTGAGCTTATTGAAATGAGGGACGATACAAATATATTCATTATTGTGGCTGGAAACCTAACTCTCCTTCCCTCCCCTCATCCTCCCAAAAATGTGTGTGTGTGTGTGCACGTGCACGCGCACACACACACACACACAGAGTCTTTTCAGCCCTTTTTAACTTCTTTTCAGTTGCAACCAGTTTCCTACCAAGCTAGAAAGACTAAGTCTTATCCACTCCCGTGCCTGTCATCATAAAAAAGATTGTATGTACACTTGATTCTAAGAATATTACTAAGAATTTTTAGAAGAGTAAAGCATTTTCATTCACCCACACATACCCTTCCATGTTTTAACATACTCTCACTGATAGACACATCCTTCCATGTTTTAACATACCATGAAAATACTTTTCATTTCACAGTAAGCTTTAAAAAGTTATTCAGCCAGGCACGCTCACACTTATAATCCTAGCTACTCAGGAAGCAGGAAGTGGAGCTGTGGCTCAAAGTGGTATAACTGAACTCAGGGCCTTGCACTTGGCTACTCAAGTGCTTATCCACTGAGCTAAGTTCCCAACTTCAAGCTCATCTGATTTGTTTTGTTTTTCTTACTGCTTTCATAGAGGCTGTAAAAATAACAGAAACATTTTATGAGGTAGATGTGGAGAAGAGATTCTAACAAAAGTTAGTTTTGTCACTGCTTTATAAGAGAGTCTTTTTTTGTTGTTGTTGGCTTGAACTCTGGGCCTGGGAACTGACCCTGATGCCCTTCAGCTCAAGGCAAGCATTCTACCACTTGAGCCACAGCACCACTTCCAGTTTTCTGGTGGTTAATTGGAGATACAAGTCTCATGGACTTCCTGCCTAGGCTGGTTTCAGATCTGAGCCTCCTGAGTAGCTAGGATTACAGGTGTGAGCCACCACAGGGCCCAGCAAAGTAGTCATTTATATATGTAAGTCATGTATTTTGAAAAGGTGTATATCTTTAGTATATGTTAAATATATAACACTCTGAATCTGAAATTTAAAATGCAACTAGTGGGAAATATCTGAAGTTTTGAGTTTTTCTATTAATTTTGTGATCTCTTTGAAGTTTAAGTACCAGCACCGACTAAGGCACTAAGGTCCCAAGACTACTAAAGAAAGATTTGGCTTTTATCATTAAAGTTTGTTAGTGGTGTATTTCAGATTACCTTTCTTATTCAAGAATAAACTGTTGAATTTATTGTTTTCCAACCTAGAATGTTTTAGCATGATTTATACTTGGTGATTCTAGTGTATTTTCCTTGGTGAACTTTAAATGTACAATTTGTTTTCTCGTAGGTTTTGGACGGAAAGATGTAGTCGAATATCTACTTCAGAATGGTGCAAATGTCCAAGCACGTGATGACGGGGGCCTTATTCCCCTTCATAATGCATGTTCTTTTGGTCATGCTGAAGTAGTCAATCTCCTTTTGCAACATGGTGCAGACCCAAATGCTCGAGATAATTGGAATTACACTCCTCTCCATGAAGCTGCAATTAAAGGAAAAATTGATGTTTGCATTGGTAAGACTATTTGAATTTCAGAATTTTCCAGATGTTATCATTACTTAATGCAAAATGGTATTACTGATATCAAATTCTGCCAAATTGAACTTAAGTATTTAGGAACACTTCAGATTGGGTGTGGTAGCTCATGATTTGTAATCCTAGCTTCTTGGGAGATAGAGATCAGAATGATCACAGTTGGAGACTAGTCCTGTCAAAAAGTTCATGTGGCTGGGAAGGTGGCTCAGTGGTAGAGTGCTTGCCTGGCATGCATGAGGCCCTGGGTTTGATGCCTCAGCACCACATAAGCAGAAAAAGCCAGAAGTGGCGCTGTGGCTCAAGTGGTAGAGCGCTAGCCTTGAGCTGAATTGCTGAAGGACAGTGCCCAGGCCCAGAGTTCAGGCCCCACGACTGACAAAAAAAAAAAAAAAGTTCAAAAGCTGGGCATATTTGTCATTTCAGCTATGCATGTAGCATAAATAAGCTTAGGGCAGTCCAGCCCAGGCATTATGAAAGCAAAAAGGGCTATGGGTGTGGTTCAAGTGGTAGAGTGCTTGTCTGACGTTCTTGATTTCAAACCTTAGTACTAAGGGTATGGGGGAACTATTCGCTGAATGTACTTTTTATAGTACTAAGTTTAAACTTCTTTGGAGACTAGAGTATACAGTTCCTTTTCTCACGAAACTTGGATTCTCTTGGAAGACAAAATCAGAAAGAACCAAATAAAGACAAGATGGAAGTAAACTGTTGAGTGATACTGGATAAAGATTAGTGAAGTAACTTAGCTGAAGTCAAGTCTCAAGGGGCAACTACATGGAGTCTTTTTAATGAAAGAAAGGTAGGTAGGGAGTTCTTTAAAAGAGTTTTGCATGCTAGATTTAAGAAGCTTTATATAACTTTGTAGGCAGTGTGTACTTTTCAAGATACTTAAAGGGAGCAGTTTTATGAAAATATAGAACATTTTAGAAAGAGTAATCTAGTAGGGAGCTGGGTAAATGGGTGGCATCATAGAGCCTAGTTAGGGCACTGTAAAATATCCATGTGAGAGGGAAATGACCTAGGAATATTCAGATTAGAAATGACAGGTTAAATAAAAAAGCATTTGATGGAAAATTTTTTCCATTATTAGTGTTTAAAATATTTGAGCCCAACAAATGAGAGAGGAAGGAATGGTTTATAGCTTGGTTGGTTTCAGTTTTTACCTACCTACCCTACTCCTTAGACTTGTATACCTTGCTGTTGAATCTCAGTCTGTGTGGTAACAATGAATAGTGAACTTGTACTGATTAATTCTGTTTTTCTTCACACAAAAAAAGATGAAAACTTTACAGAAAGTTTAAGGAAGTTATTTAGTATTTTCATCCTACAGATCTGTCTATGGCTTTAGATACTGCATTTCTGTCTTGACATAGTAGCCTTTCTAGCATATATAGCACTCCTTAGAATGAGAACGATTTTAAGGAAGGATTTTTTTTTCCCCTAATGTACTTTGTTCTGTTTGTTTTGTTTGAGAAAGATTTTCCTAACGTAGGGTCCAACCTGGCCTAGAACTCAGAATGTAGCTCAAGCTTTTCTTAAACTTGAGATTGTCCTTTTTTAGCCTCTACAGAGTTCCAGCTAGCCTCTACAGCGTGCTGCAATTACAAGCATGTGCCCTCAGACCTGCCTCTTTATATACTTGTTTATATGTTCTTAATCACTAGCCACTCACAATATGAATAATCAGGGAATATCTTACATTGAACTAAGGGGAAACTTAATGTGCCTTTAATGCCTTAAATAATGAAATATTATATACATATAAATGTTTATTTACATACAACATACACTTTTTAATCAGGCGTGCACTGCTATACCCAGCTATTTTACATTCTTATACTTAAAATGTAACATTTACCATATTATTAGGATATAAAAACCCTTTAAAGGACTTTGAGATTCTGTAAAAAAAAAATGTGTTTTGTTTTTGTCTGTATGAGGGTTTGAACTCAGAGCCTGAAACTCATGACTTAGCCTTTCCACTCAAAGCTGGCACTGTCCCACTGAGCCACGGTTTTGTTTATGGCTTTTTTCTTGGTTAATTGGAGATAAGAAAGGGGTAGATAAATGAAGAGGAGGTTGTGGGAAGAATGCAGACAAGAATCTAGTATATAGCCTACAAAATTAAGAGTTAGAGAAGGGGTAGGTAAGGTAAAGATGGATAAGAATTTTGAAAGGGGTGACATTGGTTGGTAAAGGTACAGTGTATTCATTCTATTTTGTTAAATGCCAACTACTTTGTACAACTACTTAAAGATAATTTTAAAAATAAAAAGGGATCTCTTGTATTTGTCTGCCCAGGCTAGTTTCAAACTTTGACCATCAGATCTCAACCCCTTGAGTAGCTAGTATTAAAAGCATGACCATTGACACCCAGCTGAACCAGAATTTTGTTTTTTTTTTGGGGGGGGGTCCAGTCGTGGGGCCTGAACTCTGGGCCTGGGTGCTGTCTCTCAGCTCTTCAGCTCAAGGCTAGCGCTCTACCACTTAAGCCACAGCACCTCTTCCGGCTTTTTTCTTTTTGCTTATATGGTGCTGAGGAATCGAACCCAGGGTCTCATGCATGCAAGGCAAGCGCTTTACCATGAGCCACCTTCCCAGACCTGAACCAGAATTTTTTTTTTTGGGGGGGGGGTCCAGTCGAGGGGCCTGAACTCTGGGCCTGGGCACTGTCCCTCAGCTCTTCAGCTCAAGGCTAGCACTCTACCACTTGAGCCACAGCACCACTTC
>NW_012267404.1:764732-778220 GCF_000151885.1 Dipodomys ordii
GCCACTTCCGGCTTTTTTTTTTCTTATATGATGCTGAGGAATCGAACCCAGGGCCTCAGGCATGCAAGGCAAGTGCTCTACCACTGAGCCACCTTCCCAGCCCCCCTCCTGGTTTTTAAAGGAAGAGTATATAAATAGTGTCAGTTCAGTTGCTATTTTTTTTGTACATCTAGATTTAGTGTTTTCTGTTTTGTTTTGGTGCCAGTACTAAGAGTCTGTCTCACGGACTTTCTGTCCAGGCCATCTTTGAGCTGTGATCCTCAGATTTCAGCCTCCTGTGTAGCTAAGTAATAGACATGAGCCACTGGAGCTCAGTTTATATTTGATTCTTGTCTAAAATGGAACTCTTTTTTGTTTGTTTTTTAGTGCCTTTACTGGTATTTGAACTCAAGGGCTTTCCCTCTCAAGGCTTTGTTTCTCAAGGCTGGCATTCTACCACTTTCTGGCTTTTGCTGGTTAGTTGGAGTCTCTAAAATTTGTCTACCCTTCCTGGCTTCAAATTTCAATTCTCTGATCTCAAGTTCTTAAGTAGCCAGGTTTATAGGTGTGAGCTATCAGCATTCAATAGATGAAACCTTAAACTTTCAGATTCATATTTAAACCTGTCACTGTTCACTGGAAACAGTGTGTGATAATTACATGTTGCTGTGTTTAGAATTTTTGTTATTGTTGATTGCAGGGCTGCAGGGCTTGAACTCAGGGCCTGGGTCCTGTCCCTGATCTCTTTGTGCTCAAGGGTAGTGTTCTGTCACTTGAGCCAGAGAGCCACTTCCAGTTTTTGAGTGATCCAGTGATCGGAGATAAGAATCCTTGATACTTGGATCTCAGGCTCCTGAGTAGTTGGATTACAGGCATGAGCCACTGGTGCCTGACTGTATTCAGAGTATTTTTTAAATATCCTTGAGCTTTTCATACAACTGATGTCTACCCTTTGATGGTCCAGTTTTTGTTTTGGGTATAGTATATTTTTATCATTTCTTTATAGAATCCTTTCCATAAGTACTAATTATCTTTATCCATCATCTTCAAAACAGGATTCTGGTCACACTGATTTTAGTACCATGAAGATGACTTTACTATAACATATTCATAGCCTTGGATTCTATTACGATACATTAGGTCTTAATTTAGATTAGCAAGCTTTTTTAAGATATAGCTACTTCATAAGTGTTTTTTAACCTTATCAATGTGTTTTTCACTTAAACAACTCTGCCATATTCCTTACTGGATTCTTACCTACTATATGATAATCATTCAAATCACATCTAAAAGACAAAAGCCTCTGAGGGGTATTTTAAAAGTTTTTATACTTGGACTTTACATGTTCCTTCTAGCATTGCTGGAAAACTTAAAACTAATCCCTGAACATCTTAGGAACTACTTTCAGGACTATCCATACCTCCTTCATTATTCTAAATTACTTCATATTTTTCTCTCTTAAAAAAAAAACAAGCCTGGACTGGGAAGGTGGCTCTGTGGTAGAGTGTTTGCCTCGCATGCTTGAGGCCCAGATAAACAGAAAAAGCTGGAAGTGGTGCTGTGGCTCCAGTGGTAGAGTACTAGCCTTGAGCTGAAGAGCTGAGGAACAGTGCCCAGGCCCAGAGTTCAGGCCCCATGACTGACAAAAAAAAAAAAATCATGGCACAAAACAAGCCTTACCTTACAGATCAGTGTAGAATTCCTATTGTAAGCACCAGTTTGGATGTTGTCTAATCAAACTCTTGTGTTAAATTGAATTGATTTTATAATTTTGTTTGCTCTCCTGTAAGTGCAAAAATATCCACAAAAAATATAAATAAAAGTTATCAACATGAAGAATTACGTAATCTTTGATATTTGCATGTATCTTAAGTAACATTAAGTAGCAACAATCTTATTGTCAGTTACAAAAATAATAAACTTTATAGGGCTGGGAAGGTGGCTCAGTGGTAGAGTGCTTGCCTTGCATGCCTAAGGCCCTGGGTTCAATTCCTCAACACCACATAAGCAGAAAAAGCTGGAAGTGACTCTGTGGCTCAAAGTATTAGAGTGCTAGCCTTGAGCTGAAGAACTGAAGGACAGAAGGAAAAGAAAAGGAGCATCTACTAGTAATGCCCTACCCAAGACAGACATTGTTAACGTTTTAGTGAATTTTCTTTTGGGCCTTCCTTTGCTATGCTTTTTAATATAGTGGTGGTCAGAGTTCATTATGTATCACTGAATTTTTTTCATAACAAAAGTATTGCATGTACTTACTTCATATAAGTATTTTTAAATTTCATGGTATTGATCAACTATTTTGCATTTCTTAGAAATTTATTTCCAAATGTATCTACCATAATATACTCATCTTTTTGCATGAAATTGTCATTGATTTTTTTAAAATTTCTGCTCGTTTTCTTCCTAATTCACAGGAGACTATAAGAAAGATGAACTTTTGGAAAGTGCCAGGTATGTACTAATTTTATAAGTATGTTTAATGAAAACCACCAAGTTTTTTTTAGCAGTACTCGCCTTGTGCTTATTTATTAAACTAATGTTCTTTACCACATGAACCACACCTCAAATTCTACAATACACACACTTTAAAAGAGAAGGACTTTATCTTAATGCTTGCAATACATGTTCTTAGGTAGGCACCGATAAAAATATAAACAGTTAATTTTTTTTGTGTATTCTAGGAGTGGCAATGAGGAAAAAATGATGGCTCTACTTACACCATTAAATGTCAACTGCCATGCAAGTGATGGCAGGAAGGTACTTTCTTTTTAAGTTTATGTTATGTTCTTTTCCTGGTAGTAGGAAGATATACTACCCTTTTACAAACTAAAGCATTAAGAGAGAGTATTGATGTTTCCTTTCAAATTCTTAGTCATTAATTTGTAGTCATTCAAATTAATTCTTAAATTTAGAAAAACTTAGTTGATAATAGACATTTATTTGCTTCCTATATGCCATTGTGAACTTAATTTTTATGTCTTCAACATAAAAATAGATTTATAAAACTATAGTATATACATAACTACTTCTTAGACAACAAAGATATAATTAGATTTTCTAGTTTTATGTTTGATTTTCCTTTCATAGCCATCGTTTCATAAGTCTTATTAATTCATTTGATTGCTATTTCAGTCAACTCCATTACATTTGGCAGCAGGCTACAACAGAGTGAAGATTGTACAGCTGTTACTGCAGCATGGTGCTGATGTCCACGCTAAAGATAAAGGGTAAGTATGGCAACAAAAAGAGGACTTAAGTATTAGGATCTTTATAATACATTTGATAATTGTATGAAAAGCATTCATTTCAAGCCCCATGACTGACCAAAAAAATGTACAGAAAAGCATATATTTTATTTTCTATATATTAATGTGTTGTACAGAGGGCTTACCATTTCATAAGGTAATAAGTACCTTTCAATAATCATTTTTTAATATTTTTGAGCTCTTATGATATACAGGTTGCTCTGCAGGCATAGAGAATTATAAACCTTAAGCCTGCTACTCATACACTACACTTTATGGAGTCTGAAGAAAATGTCATAAACAAATCAAAAAGTTATTTTCTAAGTGCTTGGTAATGATTGGAGAAGGATAGTACTATAAGAGTTCCAAGGAGGGGCTGGGAAGGTGGCTCAGTGGTAGAGTGCTTGCCTTGCAAGCATGAGGCCCTGGGTTCGATTCCTCAGCACCACATAAGCAAAAAGAAAAAAGCCGGAAGTGGCGCTGTGGCTCAAGTGGTAAAGTGCTAGCCTTGAGCTGAAGAGCTGAGGGATAGCACCCAAGCCCAGAGTTCAGGCCCCACAACTGGACCCCCCCCCAAAAAAAAAGTCATCGTTTATGTATAATTATTGAAATTATTGACCTGGATGCTGTCCCTGAACTCTTCAGCTCAAGGCAAGTGCTCAAACACTGAGCTGAAGAGTTCAGGGACAGCATCCAGGTCAAGTTCAAGCCCCACAACCAATAAAACAACAACAAAAAGAAACAGTGACTAGACTAGCTTAAGGAAGCAGATAATTCACATAAAGAACATTGTAAGTTAGGTTTGGAGAAATACATGAAAACCAGGTTTCAGATATTCAAACTTCATTCTGCAGCCCTAAGCATTTTGTAATGACAAATAAGGATAATAGTATTTTGAAGAGGATGTTAAGAATATGCATTCTGGAGGAGTATGTAAGGTAAATTGAAACAAAAAGAGCAGTTTTGGAAAGTATTCTAGAACTTAGTAATGTTTTGTAATAATGATGAGAGAAGAAATAAAAATGAAAACATAGATATAACAAAGCAGTCTTGTTTTACTGTTACAAATCTGAATTCATGAATATATTAATGATTGTGTTCAACTAAGTGATACTATGTATTCTTTTGTCAGTTTTACAATGTTAGTGTAAATGTTATGTTGGGGTTTTATGTATGTGTTTTGTTGTTACTTTTTGGGGGGGGTTGGTGCTGGGAATTGAACCTAGAGCTTCAATACCTAATAGATATTATTAGCATAAATTTTTTTTGGTCTGGATATAATGTGAGAGAAAGGAATAAGAAGAAAATTGTATTTCAAATTCTGAAGCTAAATGAGTTAGAACCGGTATATAAATACTGAAGTACAAGAGGAAAAATTGTTTTGGAGAGAAGTTACACTTTCATGATGGGAACTCAAGTCAAATGGGAATGAAATTGGTGCCCAGGCAAGTAAAGAGTCTTATTTTATAATGATAGGGTAGAAAGCCATTAACCTTTCAAGAAAAGAGACATAGAACTAAAGAGACTAAATCACAGTGGTTCTTGGTTACCAGAAGCTGTTATGGTAATGGCTGTGGTGATTAATTATGAGTGATGCTCAAGGAGAAGGAGAAGCTTAAAGACAGAAAGCAGGATTTTAAGGCTTCACTGTACCTTGTTATGGTGGATGTTCTTCTGTTAATATCATAAAGGAATTAGGTTACCAGTTATTGAGGTGTATAGCAGTTTATCTTACACAATTTCAAAAAATGTTTTAAAATTGGGTGTGGGTTACTCATGCCTATAATCCTAACTGCTCAAGAGATCTGAGGATTATGGTTCAAAGTCAACCTGGGTAGGAAAGTCTGTGAGACTATATATCTCCATGTAACCACAGAAGAAAAAGAGAGAGAACACACCTGGAAATGGAGCCAAGGCTCAAGTAGTAGAGCAGTAGCCCTGAGCAAAAAATCTCAGAAATAGATTCCAGGCCATGAATCTAAGCCCCAGAACCAGCATAGAAAAAAAATTTTTTTTTCTTTCAAGGAATACAGATAATGTTGGAGCTGTGTCAAAAGATGTATAAAAGTGACATCAGAACATGGAGGGAAATCTGTAGTGTTCAGTATGTGTAGAAATACCCAGGGAAGGGGCCTGGAAGGTGGCTCAGTGGTAGAGTGCTTGGCTTGCATGCATGAGGCCCTGGGTTCAATTCCTCAGCACCACATAAGTAGAAAAAGCCAGAAGTGGCGCTTGGCTCAAGAGGTAGAGTGAGGGGGCTGGGAAGGTGGCTCAGTGGTAGAGCGCTTGCCTCGCGTGCATGAGGCCCTGGGTTCAATTCCTCAGCACCACATATGCAGAAAAAGCCGCAAGTGGTGCTGTGGCTCAAGTGGTAGAGTGGTAGCCTTGAGCTGAAATGCTGAGGGACAGCGCCCAGGCCCAGAGTTCAGGCCCACAACCGGATCCAAAAAAAAAAGAGGTAGAGTGAGGGCTGGGAAGGTGGCTCCAGTGGTAGAGCGCTTGCCTTGCATGCCTGAGGCCCTGGGTTGGATTCCTCAGCACCACATAAGAAAAAATAAAAAAGCCGGAAATGGCGCTGTGGCTCAAGTGGTAGAGCACTAACTTTGAGCTGAAGAGCTGAGGGACAGCGCCCAGGCCCAGTGTTCAGGTCTCATGACGGGACTCAAACAAACAAAAAAGAGTAGAGTGATAGCCTTAAGTTGAAGAGTTGAGGGACAGCGCCCAGGCCCAGAGTTCAGGCCCATGGACTGACAACAACAACAACAAAAAACCACAGGGAACTGATACTGAAGGGCAAGCCAGAGAAAGAAGGCAATCTCATGAGTCCGTGGTATACATGTGAAGAAGATAGAACCGGTACTAGACAAAATGGCACATACCTGTCAACACAGCATTCTTACTCAGGAGGAGGAAACTGGAAGAAGCTCTAGGCCAGCCTGGACGCTATAGAAAGACCCAGTCTGTAAATGTAACTTAAAATTGTCTCTTAAAAGCAAGGAAAAACAACAGGAACATTAAAACAAGGAGTAATTAATTTATAAAAGTTTAGCAAACTTTGGCTACAGTGTGGAGACTATTTCAGTAATACAGGGGAGAAACAATATAGGCCGAATTAAGTCAATGCCAATAGTAGGATAGGCGGAAGATGGGTTTGAAAAGACTTGGGAGATTTTAACTTATAACCCTATTGGACTTAGGATCCCTCTGGATGTTACCAAGTTTTTTATTAGGAGATCACCAAATCGACTGATATTTAAAGCAAAATTAACTAAACTTTAATTTGTTAATTTCCCTAGGGCTAGAGAATCTGTATTCACACATTTATCCCCCATTCTCTTATAGTGACTTGGTACCATTGCACAATGCCTGTTCTTATGGTCATTATGAAGTAACTGAGCTTCTGGTCAAGGTTTGTTCTCTTTTACCTTTCTGATTATTTTCTATTATACAAAATTATTAAAATACATGGTTTATTTCTGTTCTGAGTGCTTGGTAAACAGAAGGAATATTTATAATCATAAAATATATGGGATTGATATGATTACCTTCAAATTTTTGAGATACCATATAATTTCAAATATAAATAACACAGCTGTTTTGAATAATTCTATACTTTGTAGCCAAAGATCAGAAAGCAGCTTTTATTGACTCATATATTAAGGCACCAGTTATATCTGCAAGATTTACCCTTCGAAAGTTGTAACTCTCCCAATTTCTCTACATGTGAATGTATGTGCCCATGTGTGTCCACCCCCATCCTCTTAAGATTTCTCTTGCCCTGAACCCAGTTATTAATCCCTCAATACTTTGTCTGACTTTTCAGCAACTATCAAGGGAAAGGAAAGAAAACACTAGTTTCCAGGGCTTTTATGCTTCCTTTTGGGCATGTGCATGTAATAATGCATATAATAATAAATATTGTATAAGCCCTTTCAAATTGATCATGTACCTGTGGTATCATGTATTTGTAGCAGTGATGCTTTTGCTTCTTTTAAAACAACATTTGGGGGCGGGGAGGATTGGGTAGAGGGGGAGGCTGGGAAGGGATGTGAAGGGTAAACAAAGGAGGAGGCTGCAATGCTTGATAAGAAATGTACACATTATCCTGCCCATGTAATTGTAACCCCTCTGTACAGTGTGTTCACAAAAAAATAAAATAAAATTTAAAATAAAATAAAGCAACATTTGGAATAGTAGTGCCACATCAGATTGATTGTGTTAGTACATACAGATACCTGAGTGACTGTATTTTTCATTTTTTTGAAATTAGAAAGCATGATGCTACAGTGCTAAAAGTCAGAATTGGGCCAGAAATTGCTTATAAAAGAGCCCAAGGAAAAATTCTGTAGTAATGGAAGAGTCGAAATCTTGACTTGGATGATGATATCATGGATATGTGTATCTGTCAAAACTCAACTACACAAAGTACTCACTATACTTGTATTTATACTTCCAGAAGGGAGAAAATGTCTTGAAGAAGATGCAGGTTAAATCTAAAGCCTTCATTCTTAACTATAAGATTTAAAACAGACCCTTGTTAACAAGCAGGTTTAATAGTCAACAGGAAAAAATGTTTTCTTTTTCTGAAATAATTAGCTTAAAAAATAACCCTTGGAGACATAATCTTTTTTAAACTTTCCTGATAGTAAATTATACAGTACTAAATTGCAGTTATAAATTGTCACAAAAATTAACATCAAAATACACTTTTTCTCACCAGCATGGTGCCTGTGTAAATGCAATGGACTTGTGGCAATTTACCCCTCTTCACGAAGCAGCTTCTAAGAACAGGGTTGAAGTCTGTTCTCTTCTCCTGAGTTATGGTGCAGATCCAACATTGCTGAATTGTCACAATAAAAGTGCTATAGACTTGGCTCCCACACCACAGTTAAAAGAAAGATTGTCATGTGAGTATAGGAATCATGAATAGTAACATACATTTCTCAAAGCTGAATTCCTGTTTATTTGGGGGAGTATTTGAGTATATTTAATATGAGTAATAGTTAATATAAATAATATTGTTTAACTTACTTAATAATTTGGAAGCTAGTACTTACGCTAAATGCTGTTAAAATACAACTATTCATTCTTTGAAAACAAATTATGGGGGCTGGGAAGGTGGCTCAGTGGTAGAGTGCTTCGTTTGCATGCATGAGGCCCTGGGTTCAATTCCTCAGCACCATATAAGCAGAAAAAGCTGGAAGTAGTGTTGTGGCTCAAGTGGTAGAGTGCTAGCCTTGAACTGAAGAGCTGAGGGACAGCACCCAGGCCCAGAGTTCAGGCCCCACAACCAACAAAAAAAAAAAAAGAAAACAAATTATGCTTTTTTATACGTATTATGGTATACTTTTGAAATGAAAGTTTTTAGGTTTTGTTCTTTTTTTTTTTTTTTGTCGGCCACTTCCGGTTTTCTGGTGGTTTATTGGAGATAGGAGTCTCACGGTCTTTCCTGCCCGGGCTGGCTTTGAACCATGATCCTCAGATCTCAGCCTCCTGAGTAGCTAGGAGTACAGGCGTGAGCCACCAGCGCCCGGCTAGGTTTTGTTCTTTTAATACAACTTTCTAGTTAAATCTGCTGCTAAATTAAAAATGTTATTTGTAAGATTTTTACCAGATATAGATATATAGTCCCTGGGTCTTAATATTTCATATTCTTTCATATTTTACCAAGTTCTATGGTTTTTGTTTATAGCTAAAATAGATACAGTGAGAAATGACCATCTAATTAAGATGTAGTATTATTACTACTTATAAATGGGCAACTTGAATTGGACTCATTGTTGTGGAATGAAAAGGGATTAAAAGATGGTTTCTCAAGTAAAAGAGAAACTTTGCTAAAATACCCTGTTTAATTTGCTCACTGTAGATGGTACTTGACAATAGCCAATTTGTCAAGTCCGCAGTTACCTAAGAGGTATGAGAAAAGCCATCTGCTACTAAGCTGTTAGTGTAGGGATAATTAACACCCTTTCTCTCTTTTTTTTTTCAACTAAGAAAAGTTCTATGTTTTAGAAAATTCTCAGAACATTCTAGTCTAAAAATATACTGCAGGGCTGGGAAGGTGGCTCAGTGGTAGAGAACTTGCCTTGCATGCTTGAGGCCCTGGGTTCGATTCCTCAGCACCACATAAGCAAAAAGAAAAAAGCCGGAAGTGGCACTCTGGCTCAAGTGGTAGAGTGTTACAGCCTTGAGCTGAAGAGCTAAGGGACAGGGCCCAGGCCCAGAGTTCAGGCCCCACGACCAGACCCAAAAAAATAATAATAATAAAAATAAAAATATATTGCAGTATTGTAGGTATCTCTGGACCATTTATGAAATAGAACAGACCATGATTCTACATTGGCTTAAATCTATCTATATCTAAGAATTAATTCAGCCATAATTGAAGGGAACTGGAGTAGCACTATGTCTGCTTCTAGAAATTATATATAGAAAATACCTGTACAAGGGGCTGAGAAAGTGGCTCAGTGGTAGAGTGCTTGCCTTGCATGCATGAGGCCCTGGGTTCGATTCCTCAGCACCACATAATCAGAAAAAGTCAGATGTGGCACTGTGGCTCAAGCCGTAGAGCGCTTGCCTTGAGCTGAAGAGCTGAGGGACAGTACCCAGGCCCAGAGTACAGGCCCCACGACTGACAAAAAAAAAATACCTGTACAGCTTTAGTCTAGCTATTTGGGGAAGTTGTTTTGATATTAATTCCAGGAAAGTTACTATCTGTTACTATGGAAATTGAACTAATTTGATAATTCTCACATAGATTTAATGCTTCTTCATTTAGATGAGTTTAAAGGACACTCGTTACTGCAAGCTGCACGGGAAGCTGATGTTACACGAATAAAAAAACACCTGTCTCTGGAAATGGTCAATTTCAAACATCCTCAAACTCATGAAACAGCATTGGTAAAGTTTCAGACTTAAATTTTATTTATTATATATGTATATGTAGCTTTGGGGGGGGTGGGCATTGGGTTTTTGTTGGGGTGGTACTGGTCTTGGGAAATCAGGGCCTAGGTTCTGTCTCTGAGCTTTTTTGCTCAAATCTAGTACTCTACCATTTGCATCTCAGCTCAGCTCCACTTCCAGTTTTTTTTGTTTGTTTTTTGTTTTTTTGTAAGAGAAGGACAGGGATTTTATTTATTTTTGCCAGTCCGGGGATTGAACTCAGGATCTGGGCACTATCCCTGAGCTTCTTTTGCTCAAGGCTAGCACTTGACCACTTGAGCCACAGCATCAGTTCTGCTCTTTTCTGTTTATGTGGTACTGAGGAATCTAACCCAGATCTTCATGCATGCTAGGCAAGCACTCTTAGCACTAAGCCACGTTCCCAGTCCTTTTTTTAAAAAAAACGATTAATTGGAGATGAGTGTCTCATGGATTTTCCTGCCCCAGATGGCCTCAAATTACAGTCCCCAGATTTCAGCCTCCTCAGTACATCGGATTACAGATGTGAGCCACTAGCCAGCTTCAGACTTAGGTTTTTAATTACAATAATTAACAACATGCCAAAGTAATCATTATGATCTATTTTAGTAATGGCACTGTTTTAAATCTGTGATTTTTGAGAGTTAACGTAATGCTCACATATGTATAAAGAAAAAGATAAAGGGTTGGGAAGGTGGCTCAGTGGTAGAGTGCTTGCCTTGCATGCATGAGGCCCTGGGTTCAATTGTGCAGCACCACATAAGCAGAAAAAGCCAGAAGTGGTGCTGTGGCTTAAGTGGTAGAGCTTTAGCCATGAGCTGAAGAGCTGAGGGACAGCGCCAAGGACCAGAGTTCAGGCCCCATGACCGACAATAATATTATTTGCTATTTAAGGAGGCTTTAAAAATTGAAAATCTTTATAATAAAAATAATTGGAGCCAGGCGCTGGTGGCTCACGCCTGTAATCCTAGCTAATCAGGAGGCTGAGATCTGAGGATTACAGTTCAAAGCTAGCCCGGGCAAGAAAGTCTGTGAAACTCTTATCTCCAATAAACCACCAGAAAACCGGAAGTGACACTGTAGCTCAAGTGGTAGAGTGCTCGCCTTGAGCTGAAGAGCTGAGGGAAAGCGCTCAGGCCCAGAGCTCAAGCCCCACTACCAAAAAAAAATAATAATAATAATAATTGGACTCCACTAAAAATATTGAAAACTGAAAAACATAGCAATAAACTAAAACTAATTATTTCAAACTTAAAGTAGCCCAGCACCAGTGGCTCATGCCTGTAATCCTAGCTATTCAGGAGGCTGAGATCTGAAGGTTCAAAGCTAGCCCATGCAGGAAAATTCATGAGACGCTTACTTTTAATTAACCATTCAAAGGCCAGAAATGGAACTGTGGATCGAGTGGTAGAACACTAGCCTTGAGCAAAAGAAGCTCAGGAACAGTCCCTAGGTTTTGAGTTCAAGCCCCAGGACCTGTGTCAAAATAAAAATTAAGTAAATTAAAGTATGTTAAATTAATACTCAAAGAGGTAATATTTCTATGGTAAATTGGGGGTGATGGTACATACCTTTAGTCCCAGCACTCAAGAAGCTGAGACAGATTGAAAGTTCAACACCACCCTGAGCCACGTAGCAGGATCCTCACAAAAACAAAAGTAAGAAAAAAACTTCTTGGGGGGAGAAGGGGGGAGTAGTTGTGGAGGTGGGAGGGAAAGGATGATAGGGGGAAAACAAAGGAGGAGGCAACAATGCTTAATAGAAAATGTACTCATTACCTTGCTCATGTAACTGTAACCCCTCTGTACAGCATTTTTGCAATAAAAATGTACAAAAAAAAGAAAAAAACTTCCATGAAGCGATAATAAAGTAGATATGAGTTATGAAGTCCAAGGAAAGCAACCATAACAGGGATACATGATAGAATGTAGAAGTAGGTAAGTGTAACTGAGTCTATCTTAAAAGTAGAAATTTTAAAGGAAAATCAAGTCCTTTTATATCAGTCACAAGAATGTGCTTTAGATGAAAACTGAAATTTATATAACTATAAACATTTTGTTTCTTTTTACTGTTTTTAAAAATCATCTGAGTAAAATAATAACAAGGCTGCAGACTTGGGAAAATTTCTAGTCTGAATACCTAATACAGTTATCTTCTCATGTGAAGGGTACATTTTTTCAAGACCCCGTGGATGCCTAAATCACAAATACTACTGAACACTACATGTAGTGTGGTTTTTTTTTTATGAATATGTACCTATGGTACTAAATTATATACACTAAGAGATGGTAATTTAGCTGTATCTCTCAGTAGCCTGAGCATATATTTTTTCTTTTTTCATTAGGCCTCATTAGACTTTTCACTGAAAAGAAGTACTTTAAAGCTTCTCTTTGACATATCAAAATTGCCAGCATCACTACTTTTGCACTTCAGGGTCACTGATTAAGTAAAATAAGCATTACTTGCTAACATTGTCAAAATGATGATAACTAACATGGCTGCTAAGTGAAAAGTATGTAGCATCTATATCTCATATATGCTGGACAAAGATGTGTCATATCTTAGGCAGGACCTATTGCCAGATTTCATCACACTTCTCAGACATGCGCATGCTTTAAAACTGAAGAGTTGAGTCTTTTAACCCCCATTTGCCACATGGTGAGCAGGAAATGTTTCTCTTTTTCTCTGTCTTTCTACTTTAACTCTGTTATACTAAAATAAATCCTTGGTAAAACTTCAAAAAGGAATTTTATGAGTTTTATTTCTGGAATTTTCTGCAATCACAGTTAACTATAGCCAACTGAAACCAAGGAAAGCAAAAGCACAGGTAAGGGGGGACCATTTTACTATATGATGTTTCCCCCTAAAGAATCTGTTATCAAACAGCTTTTGACCTTAAAATAATAAGCTTATTAACTTTAAAATGTACTAGGGGCAATTTTGATAGTTACAGGGCAGGAACAGTTTCTGTTTAGTTTTCAGATTGCAGGTCCTGCTCTAGGATCTTGCAGAGGAGTAGGGATGTGATAAATAGTTCTTAGAAATAAACTGTTTGCGTTTTCTCTATATGACATAGGGTAATTACCCTTAGCAAAGGAGCTGTGTTTACCAATTAGATTTGATTTTGTATGGTTGAAAGGAATGGTTTTGGTAACTACAACAGTATCCAAGAATAAACCTCCAGCCGGGTTGGAAAGTCCTTTTTTTGGGGGGTGGGGGTCCGGTCATGGGGCCTGAACTCTGGGCCGGGGCACTATCCCTCAGCTCTTCAGCTCAAGGCTAGCGCTCTACCACCTGAGCCACAGTGCCACTTCTGGCTTTTTTTCTTTTTGCTTATGTGGTG
>NW_012267404.1:784431-785768 GCF_000151885.1 Dipodomys ordii
CTCTACCACTTGAGCCACAGCGCCACTTCCGGCTTTTTTCTTTTTGCTTATGTGGTGCTGAGGAATGGAACCCAGGGCCTCAGGCATGCGAGGCACGCCCTCTACCACTGAGCCATCTTCCCAGCCCTTAAAATGTTTTTTAAAAACTCACCCCCCTCCAAATTTTTTGTTTTCTGTTTTCCATAGATTTAGGTTCTTTAAAGTACAATAATTAGGCAGTTTAAGAAATGTCTTTCATGGGCTGGGAAGGTGGCTCAGTGGTAGAGCGCTTGCCTTGCATGTCTGAGGCCCTGGGTTCAATTCTTCAGCACCACATAAGCAAAAAGAAAAAAGCTGGAAGTGGTGCTGTGGCTCAAGTGGTAGAGCGCTAGCCTTGAGCTAAAGAGCTGAGGGACAGTGCCCAGGCCCAGAGTTCAGTCCCCACGACCGGACCCCCCCCCAAAAAAAAAGTCATCGTTTATGTATAATTATTGAAATTAAATCATGTCTTTTTCTGGTTTTATTCATTTACCTCTTTATTTCAGAGGCCTTGTACCTTTGCACAATGCATGTTCTTATGGGCATTATGAAGTTGCAGAGCTTCTTGTTAAGCATGGAGCAGTAGTTAATGTAGCTGATTTATGGAAATTCACACCTTTACATGAAGCTGCAGCCAAAGGAAAATATGAAATTTGCAAGCTTCTGCTCCAGGTATATTTCAAATACTTCTGTGGACAGTGTAAATTGTTTAGCATAATTTAACTTTTTCCAGCAACTCTAGTATAAAATTACACTTATTGAGAGTGTACTAATAAGTTAATAATTAAATGAAGTTATCTGTTTCAATAAGTAGATTTCAGGAAGGAAAAATGTCTTGAAAATTATTTTAATTGACAAACTCAACATTTCACAGGTCTGTTTACTTGTACAGTTTAGTTATTTAACTTTAAATGCTTTGAAGTATATAGTTTATAAACCAAATTAATTTAACATTGATAAAGTTGATGGCACTAATGTCACAGTAAATACATTAGAAGATAGATTCCCACTTTTTGAAAGGTAAAAATCCATGAGTTATAAAATAATGATTCAGTTGATGGTAAACTTCAGATATTTTTATTGTAATAAATTATAAGGCTGCTGAAAATGTTTTTGATAACTAGGTACAAAAATATATCTCATTCTGGGCTGGGAAGGTTGCTCATTAGTAGAGTGCTTGCCTTTCATGCATGAGGCCCTACGTTTGATTCCTCAGCACCACATAAGCAGAAAAAGCCAGAGAGTGCTGTGGCTCAAGTGGTAGACCGCTAGCCTTGAGCTGAAGAGCTGAGGGACAGCGCCTAGGCCCAGAGTTCAGG
>NW_012267404.1:785818-799621 GCF_000151885.1 Dipodomys ordii
TTTTGCTTATGTGGTGCTGAGGAATCGAACCCAGGGCCTCAGGCATGCAAGGCAAGCGCTCTACTACTGAGCCACCTTCCCAGCCCCTGGAAAGTTCTTAAGATTAAGAATAGATTGCAAGCCAGATTGGAAAGTTCTTATGATTAAGAATAGATTATGAGTTGGTCACTGGTGGCTCATACTCCTAGCTATTCAAGAGGCTGCGATCTAAGGATTGCAGTTCAAAGCCAGCCCAGGCAGGAAAGTCCATGAGACTTATCTCCAATTAACCACCAGAAAACCGGAAGTGGCCCTGTGGCTTAAAGTGTTAGAGCACTAGTCTTGAGCTGAAGAGCTGATCAGGGACAGCACCCAGGCCCAGAGTTCAGGCCCCAACAAAAAAAAAGAAAGGAAGGAAGAAATTATGATCAGAACAGACATCATGAATACTGGATACTTAGATATAGAGAAAAATTTTACATAAAAATGAGCCCGATACAATGATGATAACATAGTTCAGCAGACTTAACACTTTCGCTCCTATCTGATGTAAGAAAAAAAAAATGAGCCAGAACTTTTTTTCCCATGGATTTTCACATTTCAGGTTTTGGGTTTTTTTTGCCAATTCTTTATTGTGATTAAGTGATTACATAATTTCACAAATTGTACAGTATTGTGGGATAGTGATGCTTAGTTAAATTCACAGACATTTCTAACTTTCATGGGGCAGATTGTCTATCATGATCTATAAAGTTTATGAGTTCTATGAGCTTTAACAATAGTTATTTCTTCCACATTGGGTGATATGTACATTCCTTTCCTTTTGCATAGTGTCAGCTGTTCCCTTTTTCCCACTCATTCCCTACCTCCCATCACTGCCATTGAGTTGCTTAGTTCTTTTTGATCAATGTCCAATGCAGCTGATGGGTCCCATTGTTGTACGATTTTCCCCTTATTCCCTCTAGTTCTGTGTCCTCCTCCTACTTTCCCTCTGGTGTGCATATACATACCATGTGTGTGATCAGCAGCATGAGGTTATTTAGTAGTGATTCGACCAGATGAGTGGAAGTCCTTTGTTTCTCAAGTCTTGTCAACTTTGTCATATACCTTAAGTTTTGGATTTAACATCTACTTATCAGGGAGACCATGTGCCATTTATCTCTTTGCTCTTGGCTTACCTCACTCAACATGCTTTCTTCTAGTTCCATCCATATCCCTGCAAATGCCATTATTTTGTCCTTTCTAATGACTGCATAATATTCCATTGTACATAGATACCACAATTTTTGGATCCATTCATCTGTGGTGGGGCATCTGGGGTGTTTCCATATCCTGGCTATTGTGAACATGTTCATGTGTCCTTGTATCCTGGTTCGTGTTGTTCAGGATAGATGCCTAGGAGTAGTGGTATGGCTGGGTCATAGGGGAGGTCTATATTTAGCTTTCTGAGGACTTTCCAGACTCCTTTCCAAAGTGATTGTATAAGTGTACATTCCCACCAGCAGTGTAATAGGGTTCCTCTTTCTCTGTATCCCCTCCAGCATTTGTCGTTGGCTGACTTTAGGATGTGAGACATTCTGATGGGTAAGGTGATATCTCAGGGTTGTATTTATTTGCATTTCCTTTACAACCAGGGATGGTGAACATTTCCTCATGTGTTTCTTTGGCATTTTTATCTCTTCTTCTGAGAAGTCTCTCTTTAGTTCCCTTGCCCAGTTAGTAATTGGTTTGTTGGGTTTGGGAGGAATTAGTTTCTTGAGTTATCTGTGTATACTGGATATTTACCCCTTGTCTGATATATTGCTGGTAAATATTTTTTCCCAGTTGGTTGTCTTTCTAGCTTGGTTGCTATGACTTTAACTATGCAGAAATTTTTTATTTTAAGGTAGTACCATTTGTCGAGTCTCCCTCCAATTTTTTCTGACCCTGGAACTCTGTTCAGGAAGTTCCTGCCTATATCTATAAGTTCAAGTGTCTCTCCTACTCTGTCCTGCAGTAGTTTCAGAGATTCAGGTTTGATGTTAAGGTCTTTAATCCATTTTGAGTTAGTGCATGGTGACAGGCTGGGGTCCACTTTTAGTTTTGTGCATGTGGCCGTCCAGTTTTCCCAGCACCAGTAGTTGAGGAGGCTGTCAGTTTTAATATACATACATTGACTTTTAGAGATTTAATCAGGATTCAGACTTAATTGAATACCTCTTGTTCATGAAGTCTGGGATATTGAGGTTGTAAAGATACAAGCCATGACTGTACTTACATTGTTATATTTATTGAACAAACAAATTCCTCTTTCCTGCCTCTTTCTGCTTGCTTTTCTTGCTTTCTCTTCTCTTCTCTTTCTTTCCTTTCCCTCCCTTCCTCCCTTCCTTTTTCTTTATTTCTTTCTTTTCTTTCTTTCTTTCTTTCCTTCCTTCTTCCTTTCTTTCTTTTCTTTCTCTCTTTCTTTCTTTCTTTCTTTCTTTCTTTCTTTCTTTCTTTCTTTCTTTCTTTCTTTCTTTCTTTCTTTCTTTCTTTTCTTGTGCCTGTCATGGGGCTTCAACACTGGGCTTGGGTACTGTCCCTGACCTTTTTTGCTCAAGGCCAACACTCTACCACTTGAGCCACAGCTCCACTTCCAGCTATTTTGGTGCTTAATTGGAGATAAGAGTCTCATGGATTTTGCTGCCCAGGCTGGCTTCAAATGTTTAGATGTTCAAATTTTAGCCTCCTGAGTATCTAGGATTACAGGTATAAACCACTGGCACCCAGCATCTTTTCTTCTTTGATTCTTAGAGATTCTTTACCTCAAGCCTAGAATATATCATTTTCCAGCATTGTCCAAACAGGTAATCCAAGGTTCTTACTTTGCTGCCTCTAGTTGAGAGATAAATACCATTTGGTTTAACAGCGGTTTTATCAGTGTTCTTAAGCAGGGAGAATTCAGAACAGAGAAAGAGAGTATGAGATCTTGAACTCAGGGCCAGAGCCAGGCAGGGCCTTGGCACTGTTGAGGGAAGAAAGAATTCAGAGCAGAGGGGTAGAAAGAGAGAGAGAGTGTGAGTCCGTGCGTGCGTGCATGCGTGTGTGTGTGTGTGTTATGGGGTCTTGAACTTGGCCTGGGCACTGTTGAGGGAAGAAAGAATTCAGAGCAGAGGGGTAGAAAGAGAGAGAGAGAGTCCATGCATGTGTGTGTGTGTGCGCGCGCGCGCGTGTGTGTGTGTGTGTGTGTGTGTGTGTGTTATGGGGTCTTGAACTTGGCCTGGGCACTGTTGCTAGGCTTTTGTCCTCAAGGCTAGCACTCTATTACAACTTCACTTGCACCTTTTTGTTGGTTAATTGGAAATAAGAATGTCAGACTTTCCTTACCAAGGTGGCTAAACCAATATTCTCAGATCTCAGCCTGTTGAATAGTTAGAGTTATAGATATAAGCCACCCATGCCTGGCCCAGATGAATATTCTCCTTGTAAAGCAACCTCAGCCTACGCCTGGGAAATATAGCTCAGACACTTCCTAGCATGTGTGAAGCCCTTGGGTTGATCCTCAACACTGAAAAGAAAAAATTCTAAATAAAGCACAGACACCATGCAATATGAGAACCATAAAAGGTGATTGGTCACATTACGTTTCTGTCACAACAGTAGCAGCTTTTTCAACAATAAAGAACAAAGTTTGATCAGAATATCTAATAGTGGGTGTCATATAGTTAGTTCATAGGGTTTTCAGAAAAGTTTTCCAAGAACAGTTAGCTCAAAAAAATAAAGAAGTTGAACTACTTGATTACTCTTGATTAGAAACACAAGTTCCTTGTTTTTCTGTAGAGTACTGTGACTCGAGCTCAGTATCCAACACTTTTGCTCATTGATTGGCACTCTACTACTTGAGCCACGCCTCCAACACCAAGAAACATGAATATTTTTAAATAAAGTCATTTACATATATCTTTGATTAATGCTGCAATTTAAATTATTTAGCATTGTGCTGCTGCATCTCCATATCCTAAAAGGAAACAAATATGTGAATTGTTGTTAAGAAAAGGAGCAAACATCAATGAAAAAACTAAAGAGTAAGTATACTTTTCATATTTAAATATTATTGATATTTTGGTCTTCAGGAAATATACTCATTGGCTGACTTTTTCTCTTTTAAGATTCTTGACTCCTCTGCACGTGGCATCTGAGAAAGCTCACAATGATGTTGTTGAAGTAGTGGTGAAACATGAAGCAAAGGTATATTTCATTTTTGGTAATCTTTGGTAATTCAATATATTATTTTTTATTTAGCAGGTGGCTTTTTGAACTTTTTTATAAGGTTTTTTTTTCTCTTGATCTACACTTAAAAACAGTTTCATAGGTATTTTTTTTCTATATTTTTTGCTACAAGATTTACATATTAATTACATACATATTTTTTCTTCTCCATTCCTTTTAACTATATCCCATTGGCCAAAGTCATCCTTAAGTACTCTCACTTTTATTTGGAGGTGGGAGGTCAGGTGGTATGTATCTGTGTATGTGCACACACATGTTTATATTCCTGGTGCTAGATTCAGATCAACTTACGCAATGCAACTTGAGCCATACCTCCAGATAGAGTCTTGCAGACTTTGCTGCCTGGTTTGCTTCAAACTATGATCCTCCAGGTCTCAGCCTCCGAGTAGCAAAGATTACAGATGTTGACTACTAGTACTCAGCTCTTTATTTAACAGTACCTGTTCCAGAATATATCCTAGCAAGAGACATACTGACTAGTCTTTTTCTAGTTGTCTTTTCTCACCTGAATCTTCCATTCCTTAGTTACCACGATAACTCCTACTTGCCACAGAAATAATCTTTGTACCTTCTGTTATTTCCGTAACTAAGCCAAAGAACTTGAATAGAAAGAAAGAATTTAAATACTTTAGTTAAAAACAATGTATCTACCCATCTTGATTAATGTCCTTTAGCATTTGTGTACAAAGCATTTATTCACTGAGTAACTACTTCCACTAAGGCTAGAAATCATTATTTCTTATCCAGGAACTTAAAAAATACACAACTTAAAAAATACACAAAGCAGAAACAATAGTTAGTTTCTTCAGCATTTTTTAAACTTCAGATATTGCCTTTTACAAACAAAACCTTTAGTAAAAGTATACTATATAATAGAAAAAATGGATAAAGGAAGAATAAAGAAACAAAGACTTCATTTCCCTGGAATAGTCCTTGGGATCCTTTCCTAATCAGATTTGGGGGGAGGGTTGTTTTTGTTTTGGGTGTTTTGGTTTTTTTTTGCATTAGTACTGGGGGTGGAATTCTCTTTTGGCTTTCTTGCTCAAGGCTACTGATCTACTTTCTCAGCCATACCTCCACTTCTGACTTTTTGCTGATTAGTTAAGAGATAAGAATCTCACAGACTTTTTTCCATTTTTTCTACTTGGGCTGGCTTCAAACCATGATCTTCAGATCTCAGCCTCCTAAGTAGCTAGGATTACTGGAGTGACCCACCCATACCCATCCCTAACCAGGTTTTGAAAAATAGTTTTATCTTTCCTTCCTTGGGTCTCTACTCAAAGAACTACTTAGAATTTTCCAGTTTCTTTTTCTGTTACCTTTCACTGTCCTAATCTCACTTTGATTTGGGGGAGTTCTTGATAATGTGTGAATCTTGGCCTTTCCTATTGTAAATTTTTCAATGAAATAAAGTTTATTTCTGCTTGACTGCTTGGCATATCTCATTTGTCTCTCTGTTCTGTATCTTCATTGATTACTTTTTTCATACATGTGGTGTGTTATTTGAAGAATATATTCATACATTGATTTTTTGAAACTCAAAATAGTCTTGACTAGGGTGACTGAGCACTCAGTTTTACCCAGGACTTGGGTAATCCAAAAAACAGGATTTTCAGGAAGTGGTGCTGTGGCTTATTTGGTAGAGCGCTCTCCTTGAGCTGAAGAGCTGAGGGACAGTGCCCAGGCCCAGAGTTCAAGTCCCACAACCAACCCCCCCCCCCAAAAAAAAACCAGGACTTTTAGTGTAAAAACTGAAAAAGTCCCAGGCAAACTAGAACAAGTTGGTCACCCTAATCATAACACAGTGGTATCCAAAACTGTTTTCAAGTGATGTTTCTCATACTGACGTGAAATCTTTCAGATTCTAAAAGAATGGAGATTGGCTATTCATAGTCTAGTTTTATGTTCATTGCAGTGTTTCTATTTCTGATTTCATGAATATGAATCAGCCAGTATCTAAAAATGTATTAGTGGACACTGGGTTGATAACTGAAGAACTTAATTTCTCAGCTATGTTTTGAATTATATCTATGGTCAAGAGTCAGAATTAAGGATGGAATAGGGTTGTACAAGTATTTTTTTCCTTGTGAAGAATTTCAAAAATACAGCTGAATTGAAAAAATATTAAAGAACATAAAGATTTTGCCACTAACGTTTTATTATGTTTTTACATATCCATCAATCTTATTTTTTATGCATATCAAAATAAATTTCCAATTATTGTACTTATCCCTAAGTATTTCCAAATGTGAATCAGTGTGAGCTCAACATTCATAATTTCTGTTTAGATAAATTACATGCCTTGAAAGGTACAGCTATTAAATGAACATTTGCTGAAAATTGACAAGTGTATTCATTTGTGTAGCCAAAACTGTTGAGAGAAAGAACATGGGTTTGGTGATGTTGCTCAGTGGTCATAGCTTGCAAGGCCCTGGATTCAGCATCCAGCATGACTACTACCCCACCAGAAAAGATAATATTAATATCCCATCCCTAGTAATGTTAACTTCTTGACGTAATAGCCATTTTTACTTTCTGACATAAGTTAGATTTGCCTCTTGAAGCCTTGATAACATGGAATCATACAGCATATACTCTTGTATAAGGATTTTTCCACTCTAATATTTTGGACATTCATCAACATATCAACTTTTTCCATTGAATTGCTGAGAAGTATTCCGCTGTGTGGATATACTCTTACATTTATGCAGATTATACTTTACATGATAATGAGATAGACAAGCAACAGAGATAAATATTTTAAGGGCAGGGGCTATGTCTCGGTGGTAGAAGCAAGCTTGCCTAGTTTGAACATAGTCGGAATTTAATCCCTAGAACCACAAAAAGGGAGGGAAAAGAGATGAGCATTTTAATGCTAAGTAATATCCACTTTTGTTCCTAGCCATTGTTAATCTCCATACCCCCCAGAGAGCCTGTAAAATTCATGGACTCGACTTTCTTGGCCATGTCTAGCTCTAAATAGGATAAATCTATGGATGCTTTAATGTTAACCACAACTATTACTTAATGTCTCACAACTTTTCAATCAAAATTTGAGTTTTCTGGCCAGGTGCTAGTGGCTTATACCTGTAATCCTAGTTACTCAAGGGGCTGAAGTCTGAGGATAATGGTTCAAAGCCTGTCTAGGCAGGAAAGTCCATGAGACTCTTACCTTCAACAAACCACTCAAAATTGAAAATAGAGCTCTGGCTCTAAGTGGTAGAGCAGAGTACTAGCCTTGAATGAAGTAGCTCAGAGATACTGCCCAGGTCCTGAGTCCAAGCCCCACACCAACAAAAAGAAAGTTATTAAATACTACTAACATATAGGGATGATAAGAGATTTAAACCCATTGGTACTAAATCTACAATAATAGGTTACCAGATGTTTTTATTTGGTTTGGGGCACTTGAGCAGAACTACGGATGTGAGTATCAAAAAGGAATTTTCCTTCAAGTTGCCTGCATTGTAACATTGGCAGCATAGTATGGTAGCATAAATTTACTGCACTATAGACTAACTTCAACTTTTTCTGCGTTAAGGTTAATGCATTGGATAATCTTGGTCAGACGTCCCTGCACAGAGCTGCACATTGTGGACACTTACAAACTTGTCGTCTACTCCTGAGCTATGGATGTGATCCTAACATTATATCCCTTCAAGGCTTTACTGCCTTGCAGATGGGAAATGAAAATGTACAGCAACTCCTTCAAGGTATTAAGTGCTTACATCATCATCATTATTATTAGCCTTTACTTTTTTACGTACTAAGTGTTGTATGTAAGAGTTGGTAAGTAAAAGAAAATTTTTGTTTTCTTCTTAGTTCATACTTTAATCACTTCATTATACTTAATACCCAAATGTCATTAACTCATATGATTTTGTTCAAGTATCATTTTTGCTGAGTTGCTCTAAGTAGATGGCTTTAACTTTTTTATACAGGAAGTTTTTTTGATTTTTGTTTTTTTTTGTTTTTTTTTTAAAAACTTTTCTTCTGGATGTAGTGGTGTACAACTGTAATACCAGAAAGTGGGATGATAGCTGTTGACTATATAATGAGACTGTGTATCAGCCTTGGTTTTTTGTTTTGGGTTTTTTTAAATTAAGATACAGCTAACCCACACACACTTTTTAGCTCACACTGGTGATTCTAGATACTCAGGATGCTGGAGGTTCACAGTTCAAAGCCAGCCCAAGCAGAAAAGTCTGAGAGACTACATCTCTAACAGCAAAATGCAAGACTGGAAGTAAGGCTTAAGTCAGTAGAGTGCTAGCTAAGCAAGCTGAGAATGAGTCCAAAGACCTGAGTTCAGGCCTCAGTACCCAGTGAAAATAAGAAAGGAAAACTTAAGAAGGTGTAAGGGGGCCAGACACTGGTGGCTCATGCCGGTATTCCATGCTACTCAGGAGGCTGAGAATCTGAGGTCTGCTGTTGAAAGTCAGTCCAGGTAAGAAAGTCTGTGAGACTTTTACCTCCAGTTAACCACCAGAAAAGCGACAGTGTGGAAGCGACAGTGTGGCTCAAAGTGGTAGAGCACAATTTGCTCAAGGAAACACCCAGGCCCCATGTTCAAGCCCTACAACTGACGAAAAAAGGTGAAAGGGTCTTCAAGGATCTTTTAGTATAACAATCCTAGTGATAAGTACAGCCTAAATACTAGCTGTGCTTCATTGCCTTTTAGATCCTGCCTATTGAAGGCATGTGGAATTTATATGAGTTATTAGAACTTACTTCATTGAATTTGTTCATACTCATTATTTTAAGATATTTGGATTAAACATCTTCACACTGAACATAGATTGAACATAGATCTCAAAACTCAGGTAGCAAATAGATCAAGCCTTTACTTTCTTATTTTAACAATAATTCTTAATGATCTTATGCCGGTGATGTGAGAACCACTTTGCAATGTACTGCTTAAAGAGATGAAGGCAGATTGATACAACCTCCTAGGATCTGCCACAATTGAATTAACTACAAATGTACTTTCAAGATTACTCCCATATATTACACTTGATTAGAGATTAAGAATACTAGTCCTGCTCAGTTCCCCAGTGATAGAATTTATAGCCTTGGCAGTTTTATGCTAAATAGTATTATATAGCTTTACTTATCTTTCCCACTCATTTCTTAGAATAAATTTGGAATTTTCAAGGTAGATTATCTTCTAGAAAAACTATATACTATTTTGCACTCCTACTAACACTGATGACATGTTTTCCTTGTTGGCACCAGCTATTACAATTCTTAATTTCTTCCTTGGCTAAGCATGCATTAGTGAATTAAAAAAAAACTCTTTTTAGTGCAAACTAGAAATATGGTCTGTATAGCTCCCCAGTTCCTCTTTTCCTATTGCTGGGTAAAAACACCATTTCATTTTAGTATTTCTGAGTATAAGTAAGTTCAAACATAACTTTATTGGCCATTTCTCTTTTTCTGTGTATTAATTACTTGTTAATATACTCAGATTTGTATTAAACCCTTCCTGGTTAATCTTCATAAGAACGCTTATATATAAACATTTTTAAATACATACTGTAATATGGGGTTTTCCATATTGTCTTACAGCTTTGTTAAGTGCCATGACATTACCTGATGTTTTTTAAATCAGTTTTCATTTTTAGTTTTGCCTTTGAAATGATACTCTAAGAAAATTTTCTAAAATGTAGAAATATTTACCTAAGTTTTTTCCTAGGTTTTGTTTAGTTTTGTTTTTTTGTTCTGTGCTAGTTCTGGGATTTGAACTCAGGGCTTTGTGCTATTGGTAGGCTTTTTCCACTTATACTTGCTGCTCTACCACTTGAGCCATGCCTCCAATTCCAATTCTTTAGAATTGAAAAATATATTGAAGCTCAGGAAATTAAAGTGATTTATCCAAGTTCATTAACTAGTTAATGGCAGAATTAGTCTCCTAATTTAATACTTTGCTGGCATTCTTCATAGTTATAGGGCATACCATTACCTTCATTACCTATTTTGTATTTTCTATTGCTCAAGTCACATTTTATAACTACACATACTTATATAATATTTATATTCAGTATGTTTCAGAATATTGTTAGGAACTTTAATATTTTTCCTCACTACTAAGGAAAATTTCCTATATAATCTAGTAAACTTGTAAGAGATCTTTGCTCTTTAGAAAGGTACCTCCCTTGAAGCATAGTCCTATTTTCTAAATAGAAGTTAATCATAACTTTTCCTCTCTTTCTTTTTAGAGGGTATTCCATTAGGTAATTCAGAGGCAGACCGACAATTGCTGGAAGCTGCAAAGGCCGGAGATGTGGAAACTGTAAAAGTAAGATAAAATTGAATGTTTTTGTTAGCTTTAGAGTTTGTCTTTTGACATTGTTTAATGAATTTGTACTATTATAATGAAGGTCTTGGTTTTTGTGTGCCTTGCTTTAAAAGGACAAAAATATCTACCTCTGTGAGAATAAGGAACACTAGGTAAAGAAAGAAATAGATTTAAAGTTTCAGATTTCAGTAAGTACCACATTTACTAGTTTAAACAAATTTTATGTAACACCAAGTAGATTTTATTTAAAGAACTGTTCATTTGTCCCTTTAAAAGACTAATATGTAGTGGGGTGCCAGTGACTCACATCTATTATCCTAGCTACTCAAGAGGCTGAGATTTCAGGATTGTGGTTCAAAGCCAGCCTGGGACAGGAAAATTTGTGAGACTCATCTCCAGTAAAAACTAGCCTTGAGCAAAAGAAGCTCAAGGACTGCACCCAGACCCTGGGTTCCAAGCCCCATGACCAACACCAATAAAGAAAAGTAAGGTGTATACTGGGAATGGTGGCAAATACCTGTGATCCTGACATTGAGATGACAGGTGCAGAAAGAAAGGTCCTGCTTTAGGCCAACCATAACTACATAGCAAGACCTTGTCTCGATAAAAGGCAAAGACTGGGGTGTGGTTCAAGTGATAGAAAAACCTCATTAAGTGAGAGGCCATGAATTCAAATCCTGGAACTACCCCCCCCCCAAAAAAAAAAAAAACTCTACAACAAAAATAAGGTGCATCAAATTACTGTCCAGTATTGTTTACAGATGACATATAAACAGGTTTCCTCATTTCTTTCTCCCCTCTACCTCTGGGATCTATGTTGATACAGTAGTAATACAGTTATTGCCACTTCTCAGAGCCACTGTCTTCTAATATTCCACTGTTAATCTAGACTACTGTTTGTTTTGCTTACAGCAACCAACTTTGGTTCTTGTCTACCCCATTTCCTAAATCAGTCTTCCTCAGGAAAGCTTTTCCTGAGATTCTGCTTAGACTTGATCATACATCTGTATGTAATGTTTTATTGCCTGTACCAGGTTATCTGTTATCTACAGAAATATTCTGATGAATAACTCAAAAACCTAATGTTTTCAAAGACCAAGAGTTTCACAATTCAGCTACTTAATACAAATTAGAATTTTTCAGCATGTTTTATTATTAGCCAAATCTTCAGAGGGTTAAAATTTTTAAAGCTAATTTTTAAAGCTTTCTGTATTTCCTTTTCAAAACTTGATGATACTTGAAGGGACAACAATGATTGATAAGTTCTTTCTTTTTTTTTGTAAAGATACTATACAGAGGGTTACAGTTACATGAGTGAGGTAATGAGTACACTTCCTCTTGAATGATTGATAAGTTTTATAAAAAGCTAAATTTTATTTATAGTAGAAGTAATTATTTGAAATAATTTAACTATATTTCTATATAGTTGTTTCAGTCCTAAACAGACCTCCTGCACAATGTCAATTTAGACTTTTTTCCCCCCAGTCATGGGGCTTGAACTCCAGGCCTGGGAGCTGTCCCTAAGCTTTTCAGCTCAAGGCTAATGCTCTACCACTTGAACCAAAGCACCACTCACTGTTTTTGGTGGTTAATTGGAGATAAGAGTCTCACAGACTTTCCTGCCTGGGCTGGCTTTTGAACCGCAATCCTCAAATCTCAGCTTCCTGAGTAGCTAGGATTACAGACATGAGCCACCAGTACCTGGCCTAAACTGTCTGATGGAGAAATGCATTGTTGGCCTCATTCTGGAGCTTCAAGATAATTTATTCAGTGGTTTTGGGTTTTTACTTGCTTTTGTTTTTTGAAATAGGGTAAATCTCATGTAGTCCAAATTCAGTTCTCTCAGCCTCACAAGTTATTGGGATCACAGATGTGTACCACCATGCTTGTCCTTGATCTCTTAAATGAAAAGCTTTCTGAAAACTGATTTTTTTAATGCATCTTACCCTTTTATTTTGCTGAATCTGAATAGGGAAATTGTTTTTTGCAAAACAAATGATAAAAACTTAAAGGCAAATAGATAAGGACAGACAGCTAGCTGACTTTTTGTATGCATGTGCCAAGAAATTGGTAAATTTTAAATGCTTACTCATTTATCCTTATTGAAGAACATAAAGCCATTTAACCAGTTTCAGAACATGAAACTGTTATAAGCATAAAATTATATAATCAAACTTTGCCAGGAATAGTGGTACACCTGTTTTAACCACACCAGGATGTTAAGGCAAGAAGATCAAGAGATGGAGCAGCCTAGGTAACATAGCAAGACACTGTATCAAAAGGAAATAGTTAAGCGTTGTTTTATAATAAAGGAGCCCAGAAGAAGAAATCAGTGAAGAAAAATACAAGCTTGAGGGTAGAGTAGACTTAGAGAATAAAATAAGACCATCTCTCCCTGTGATAGACATTAGTCTGTCTTCCTTCAGCTTGTAAAATCCCCTTGTTGGAAGCTTATCACCATTAACCTTTTTCTAAGCAAGTGGATCTGTATGTATCAAGAGCATCTGCCTACCAGTGAATACTTACGTGCTCATTTGTATTTAGTGGTGACCCATTAGTCTAGATGATTTATCAAATGACGTTAGAAAAACCTGACTGAGAATGGATAAAATTACGTAGGAAGTAAAATGATCTGTAATAATTACCACATCTAGTAGTACTTGGTACTCGTATTAAACAAATTCATTCCTGCTCATTGGACACTAGTGAAAGTGAACTATACAACTCGTGAATAGAGATGAGAGGGAGAGACTGGGAGAGAATGTCTCACATAATTGTAATCTCTTTGTACATCAGCTTTATAATAACAACAAAGTAAATGGCTATTAAAAAAGAAAATGAACCAGACACCAGTGGCTCACACCTGTAATCCTAGCTACTCAAGAGGCTAAGATCTGAGGATCACCCTTCAAAGCTAGCCTGGGCAGGAAAGTCCATGAGACTCTTATCTCCAATTAACCACCAGAAAACCTGAAGTGATGCTGTGGCACAAGTGGTAGAGCACTCGCCTTGAACTGAAGCTGAGGAACAGCGCACAGGCCCAGAGTTCAAACCCCAGGACAGACCAAAGGGAAAAAAAAAAAGGCTGGGCGCTGGTGGCTCCCGCCTGTAATCCTAGCTACTCAGGAGGCTGAGATCTGAGGCTTGCGGTTCAAATTCAGCCCAGTCAAGAAAAGTCTGTGAGACTCTTATTTCTAATAAGCCACCAAAAAACCGGAAGTAGCGCTGTGGCTCAAATGGTAGACTGCTTGCCTTGAGCTGAAGAGCTGAGGGACAGC
>NW_012267404.1:803053-810806 GCF_000151885.1 Dipodomys ordii
AAAGAAAAGAAAAAGAAAATATCGCATTGTGTTAGTTATCTATGATATTTTGTATATTAGCAGACTGTTTGGGTTTATAACTTAGAAGCAGTAAACTATACCATGTAGCCTAGGTATATAGAAAGCTCTGCTATCCGCATTAGTGTAAATAGGTGTTTGGCTATTATATTTGCACAATGATGAAATCACTTGGGAATACATTTTTTTAGAACCTGTACCTGTCATTAACTGCTTCTATATTTTCACATTAATAACAGTCATCTTAACTTAGGGTATAAAATTAGTTTCGTTGGCTTGGTTGAATTGACTTTTCTCAATTATGAAAGATTCACCTAAAGTCCTTCCTCCTCTCTTTTTATTTTTCACATCTCCAGCATGGTGCAGATCCTACAAAGAAAAATAGGGATGGGAATACTCCTTTGGATCTTGTTAAAGATGGAGATACAGATATCCAAGACCTACTTAGGGGAGATGCGGCCTTGCTAGATGCTGCCAAAAAAGGTTGTTTAGCCAGAGTGAAGAAGTTGTCTTCACCTGATAATGTAAATTGCCGTGATACCCAAGGCCGACATTCTACCCCTTTACATTTAGCAGGTATGTGAATGAAGTTTCACAGACTTTGATTGGTGAAGTAAAATATTGCCTATAAGCTGGGCGTCAGTGGCTCAGGCCTGTAATCATAGCCACTTAGGAGGCTGAGATCTGAGGATTGCTCAAGAAAGTCTGTGAGACTCTTATGTCCAATAAACCACCGGAAAACAGGAAGTGACACTGTGGCTCAAGTGGATCTTTTTCTTTTGTCAGTCATGGGGCTTGAACTCAGGGCCTAGATGCTGTCCCTGAGCTCTTTTGCACAAGACTGATGTTACTTTGAACCAGATCTCTACTTCCAGTTTTCTGGTGATTAATTGAAGTCACAGATTTTCCTTCCTGTGCTGACTTCAACTACCACAATCGTCAGATCTCAGCCTACTGGGTAGCAAGGATTACAGGAGTAAGCCACCAGCACACCCGGCCTTTGGGATCTTTGTTAAGAATCCTGTACTGCTTGAATCATCTTTGGTGAATTTAAAAATAAGCCTGCTTCAGCTAGCCTTCCTCATGGGAAGCTAAAGCTTCTACTCTTCTGATGATTGCTGCTAAATACAAACCACAAAATAATCATTAAAATATTGAAGGAGTTACATAAACCTTTGCCAAAGTTATTTTTGTGTTTATTTTGCAAGAACTACAAGAATCAACAACAGAAATTTTTTTCTCATAGGTCTTACCAAGACACTGACCAGATTAGATTAATCCCTATCTTTTTTTTTTCTATTTTTTTCTTTTTTTGGGGGGGGGTCCAGTCGTGGGGCCTGAACTCTGGGCCTGGGCGCTGTCCCTCAGCTCTTCAGCTCAAGGCTAACACTCTACCACTTGTGCCACAGTGCCACTTCCGGCTTTTTTCTTTATGTGGTGCTGAGGAATCGAACCCAGGGCCTCAGGCATGCAAGGCAAGTGCTCTACCACTGAGCCACCTTCCCAGCCCCTAATCCCTATCTTAATGGCTTCATTTTCTCTTCTTTGTCTCTTTAAAGACTCCATCTCCAAATACAGTCACATCCAAGCCACTTGAGTTAAGGCATCCAAGCCATTTGAGTTAAGGCTTTGATCCCATTTGTTCTACCTTTTCTTTCACGAAGTTGGCTTTCAGTGCACTGTTGGTTTTAGTGTAGGTATACAATTATGTGATTTCAATATAGTGTTTTCAGCTGCATTGCAGATACTAGAGAATAAGTTATGAAAATCTCAGAGCTACATCTAATGCCTCAGGAGAGTTCCATAATAGACACAGCTATCTAAACCTGGTTTAAAACAGAAGTAAAAATTAAGTAATACAGATAGTTCGTCTAGTTTTATATAACATAAGAAATGAAAAACATTTCTGATTTCATGTCAGTCTTGTAGCATAACTCAGTGTGTTGCTAGTGTTTGGACCCCGAACATTATCCAAGAATATGAATTACTCTAACTATGCTCTGCGTTATAGCATTTTTGGAAATGACAAGCCATAAATGACAAAGCCGTGTGCCAGTTTCTAGTCCATGCAATGTATGGGTATAACCTGGTCGGAAGTGTACTGTACATATTTAATTAGCTTTTTTATCTTTATTGTAGCTTAGTACAATATTTAGCAATAATATTAAAATTCATGTTGAGTATACAAGATATTTCTCTCAAAGTATTTTTGTAGGATTAAATGCTATACCTTGAGACCTAGAAAGAGTTCTAGATTATTATAATAGTTTATGGTCATTTTGGTTTTCTATTGATTTTTAAAATTTTTCATACTTTAGATCCTTCAACAAAAAATAAAAACAACTACAGTAAACATAAGTATGAATAAAACATTTGAACCATTTTTCAAGTTTCAAGTGATATCTGTTTCTATGTTGCCAAAGTTAAGTTGAAAATTTGCTTTTCTTTTCTTACGATTGTATGTCAAATAGAATATACTTTATTGATAGAATGGTAGCTGGGAGATTATGCATGTTTCCAAAATACAAAGCTTTGCTTCATGGCTTTAGCAGTGAGTAGATTCCTTAATCAGAGATAGGAACATGTAAATTCTCCCTAGCAAAGAGCATATGCTTTTATGTATGACCTGAGAATGAGTACTTTGAGACTCATCCTGGTGTTCTGCTTCTGATGTTGCAGCTAACTTATACTCCTAACTTGGTTTTTTATGTGTTTAGATTCCTGTAACTTAAAGAATCCTTGAGAAAATAAACTTGAGTTTAGGAGTTGTTACGTAACGACTGTGAAAGCAAGGGCTGGGGTTTTTTTTGTTTTGGTTTTGGGGTTTTTTTTTTTTTGTTTTTTTTTTTTTTTGGTCAGTTGTCGGGCCTGAACTCGGGGCCTGGGCACTGCCCTCAGCTCTTCAGCTCAAGGCTAGTGCTCTACCACTTGAGCCACAATGCCACTTCTGCCTTTTTCTGCTTATGTGGTGCTGAGGAATCGAACCCAGGGCCTATGCTTGCAACACAAGCACTCTACCAATGAGCCACCCTCCCAAAAGCAGGGACTTTGATAGGAAGGTACAAGAAAGCTGATCAATAATGTTTTGGGAGTCTCTAAAACCAATGAACGTCATCACCAACCAAAAAGTTCCCCAAGATTTTATACCAGTATCAATCTCCCTTCTGTCCTTGCTTTCTGCATTTTATTTGTTTGGTTTTGAGGGAAGGGAGTTAGCAGTAGTGGGCTTTGAACTCAGGGCCTTGCAGATGATCTACTGCATTTTGCCCAGCCAGCCTCAGACATGGACTTAAACTATAATCCTGACTGCTTCCCAATCTCTGCCTCTGAGTAGCTGGGATTTTTAGTGTGATGCACCACAGCTGGCCTCAGAAGCTAAGTTTTAATAGACTCAATAATTTCAGATTATATAAATTTTCTTTTTTGTTTTTAGTATCTATGCTTTATAAATATAAATACAGCTGTATGCAACATGTAGGTGACTGTATTACAAGTGAAAGTAATAAGGTGGGTTTTTTTTTTTTTTAGCTGGTTATAATAATTTAGAAGTTGCAGAGTATTTGTTACAACATGGAGCTGATGTTAATGCTCAAGACAAAGGAGGACTTATTCCTTTACATAATGCAGCATCTTATGGGGTAAGTTCTATGATAACCTTTTAAAATCCATGTAATTTTCAAAGTGAAAGTCAATATTGAAGTGCATATGGAATTTAGTTTGACTTTTTTCATTTTACAGAGAAGTAAAAGCTAAATTATATATATTTTAGCTCTGAAACTACTTGTAAGCTTGCTATGTTGCAGTTGTTTTATTGTCTTGCTTAGCACTTCTCTCTTATTTTCAGTGAGATATTATCAATATGTTTATTTGTTCATGCTCAGGAAATCCATAAGATTTCACAAGAATTTGTAGGGGTACAGGTACCTTCTTTCTGATTCTGAATAACCCTGAATGTTATGGTAAATGTTAACCAGTATCAGTGGTGTAGTTTGAATAATTGAGGAAGTTTATAAATTGATATTAAGTTATAACACGAGTAAGTTTGAAATCATTAAAGTAGTTTCTTATATAACCCTGAACTACTTTCTAAGTAGTTCTCAAGTTACTGAAATTTCTACTGTAATTTTAAGCAGCTACCATAAATTAGTGTCATTTTCAGAGTTAATATTGAAAATGTGGAGGTAGGTACAGACGTCATTTCTTCTTAAGAACTAAAGTGTAATAATATAATATGTCAGACCATAACAGTAGTATTTTCTTTTACAGCATGTAGACGTAGCAGCTTTACTAATAAAGTACAATGCCTGTGTCAATGCCACGGACAAATGGGCTTTCACACCTTTGCATGAAGCAGCCCAAAAGGGACGAACACAGCTTTGTGCTTTATTGTTGGCCCACGGAGCTGATCCTACTCTTAAAAATCAGGAAGGACAAACACCTTTAGATTTAGTTTCAGTAAGTGATGGGCTCTTTGAAAAAACCTTAATGCTTTCCTGACCTTTTAAAATTCACTTGATAGATTTATATAAAATGTCTTTATAGTGAATGTAGCAAAATCTGGTTTTCTGCCCAAACTTAAATTTTAAAATTCTTTGGTATTAAAATTTAAATAATAGAATTATTGATCAGTAATTTTGTACTAAGTACCATGAAAGTAGGGAAAAATACACTATTAACTGCTTAGGAAACAGTAACAAGTCCTCCATGAATGTTATAATAGTAACAAGATTATAATAGTAACAAGATTGTATAGTAAACCCACCCAGCCGGCTACTAATAGAGATTTCCTTTTCTTCCCACACAACTTCTTTCATTCTTGTTCTTTTCCCCAATAGAATTTATATAGGAATGTCAACTATAGCTTCCACCTCTACTTTGACCACTGCAGCACAAGTGTAATTTTGCTTGCCAGAGCGGTAAAGAAACAAGAACTCCTTTGAGATGGAAAGGAAAAAGTCTCTCCTACAAATTGCTTTCTACTGAGATTCTACTATTCCAAGCTACAATGAGAAAATGATTTAGTTCAACTGTATCTGGGGTTTAAATAGATTTTCCTTAGCAGGCTGACAATCAGATCATAATTACAGCTTGATTCCTTCAGTTCTTTCAGTTCCAAGCTACTTTAGAAGTAAAATGTGAGAGTTGATTTTCCCCATATGTTCATTCACCATATAATTAAGTGGCAGAGAACAAAATACTTGAGATCATGCATGAGCTTTAGACTATTATCCTAGAATTCTAGCTCTGTCATGGTTGTACATTCTACCAAGTTTCCTAATTGCTAGGGTTTAGATATGTTATCTGTAAGGAGTAAAACATGTCTGCTCAATATGAGAAGTAAATTAGTTAATATATTTAAAGTCCTAGATATGACATCAGACACATAAAAAGCATGCAATAACTGGTACTATTGTTATAAACAAGTGTTATATACAGACTGAGTGCCATGAAAAGGTACAAATTGAGTGGAGAAAGAAAAGTAAAGATTGGGTTGGTGCAGGGTATAAACTGAAAACATTGATTTACTTCTTGCTGGATGTTTTTACCCAGTATCTTGTGAAAGATGGTTTTTGTTGCTAATGAAACAGAGTAATATCAGCAAGTTTGGGAGAGTTTCCCATTCTAGCAGATTTGACTAAAATTATCTTTGTTACCAAAAATTTTGTTTTCGGTCTGGGAAGGTAGCTCAGTGGTAGAGCGATTGACTTGCATGCTTGAGGCCCTGGGATCGATTCCTCAGCACCACATAAGCAGGGGAAAAAAAGCCAGAAGTGGCTCAAGTGGTAGAGTGCTAGCCTTGAGCTGAATTGCTGAGGGACAACGCCCAGGCCCAGACTTCAGGCCCCACGACCAGACCCCCCCAAAAAAAGTTTTTTTTTTGTTTTCAATTTTGAGAAACAAACATATCACTATTTTCTATTAAATACAAACATTAGTCTGTGCTTAAGTTCTGCACATGTTGAATTAGAATAACTATAATAGGGTTAAAAACTGACCTTTTTTAAATTGTTGTGACTATAATTGGTTTCAGTGTCCTTTAATCATGATATCAAAATTAGGATTTTGTTCATGTTTTGCCACATTTAACAGATTTATTTTGATTTTATGTGGCTTGGAAGGGATGTTTGCAATTATGTTTTATATTTAATAACAATTTAGCTAATCGTTCACTTTACCTGTAAAATAATCAAGTGTTTATCAGTATTATATGATAACAGTCTTAGTGCACATCTACTGGGTTTTGTCATGTTTTTTATTGGATCCTACTAGGTATAATGGAATTTTAAATTTTGCTTATGACAGATTTTTCTCTGTTTAAATATACCCTAGGCTGATGATGTCAGTGCCCTCCTGACAGCTGCTATGCCTCCTTCTGCTCTGCCTTCATGCTATAAACCTCAAGTGCTCAATGGTGTGAGAAGCCCTGGAGCCACTGCAGATTCTCTGTCTTCTGGTCCATCTAGCCCATCAAGCCTTTCCGCAGCAAGCAGTCTGGACAACTTATCTGGGAGTTTTTCTGAACTGTCTTCAGTAGTTGGTTCAAGTGGACCAGAGGGTGCTTCCAGTTTGGAGAGAAAGGAGGGTGAGATATTCTGTAATTCAGTCCTGGGGCTTGAACTTGGGGCCTATGCACTGTCTCTGAGCTTTTTTGCTTGGGGCTACCATTCCACTAATGGCTTTTTGGTGGTTAGTTGGAGATAAAGTGTCACAGACTTTTTTGCCTGGGCTGACTTTGAACCATGATGTTCAACTTAACAAAAACTTTAACTGGCATTGTAGCCTCATATTTGTCATTTAGAATGGTAGAAAGTCGTGGACTGGGAGGGTGGCTCAGTGGTAGAGTGCTTGCCTTGCATGCATGAGGCCCTGGGTTCGATTCCCCAGCACCACATAAGCAAAAAGAAAAAAGCTGGAAGTGGCGCTGTGGCTCAAGTGGTAGAGCACTAGCCTTGAGCTGAAGAGCTGAGGGACAGCGACCAGGCCCAGAGTTCAGACCCCATGACCGGACCCAAAAAAAAAAAAGAATTGTAGAAAGTCGTTTTTTAACCTTAAACGTAATTATTAATCTAAACTATAGCCTTTTGTTGTTTTTTCACATTACTAATAGAATTCCTAATGAAACTGTGTCCTTCCAAGTTTTACTAATAGAATTCCTAATGAACTGTGTCCTTCCAAGTTTTACTAATAGAATTCCTAATGAAACTGTGTCCTTCCAAGTTTTACTAATAGAATTCCTAATGAAACTGTGTCCTTCCAAGTTTTACTAATAGAATTCCTAATGAAACTGTGTCCTTCCAAGTTGAAAGTTGACTCTTACCTCTGCTTAACTAATCTTCAGATGTAAACCTTTGCCTGTCAAAATTCCACTCACCTTATCCACAATAATTTGTTTCAACCCCTTTTACCTTGAGATAGCTTCAACCTCCTATATGCTAGCCTTACAAACATATTCTACCATGCCAAATTATGGACCTTGTTTTGAAAAGGAGCCTACATTCTGAAAGATAAATCATTGATCTTAAAGATAAGGTTAAAAATAAAATTTAAAACTAAAAATGAGAAGTTTTTTTTAATTAATTTTTTTTTATTTTTATTTTTTTGGTCGGTCGTGGGGCCTGAACTCTGGGCCTGGGCACTGTCCCTCAGCTCTTCAGCTCAAGGCTAGTGCTCTACCACTTGAGCCACAATGCCACTTCTGCCTTTTTCTGCTTATGTGGTGCTGAGGAATCGAACC
>NW_012267404.1:811156-824040 GCF_000151885.1 Dipodomys ordii
TATATATACCACATTTTCTTGATCCATTCATCTACTGAGGGGCATCTGGGTTGGTTCCATATCTTAGCTATGGTAAATAATGCTGCAATAAGCATAGTTGTGCTGGTGCGAAGTTTTTTTAAACCTGAGAATGCTCCAGTGTTTAAATATCCCTATGAACGTTGAAATGTTACAATTCTTGCTTTTTATGACTTTTGATTCTGTATTCTGTCCTAACTGGTTACTAGTGTTTTGCATTATCTTTATCTTCACATATATAGTGACATCACAGAACTGTATTATTATAATGCTGATATGTATTATTCTGGGGTAAAAATTTTGTTCTGAGTTTTTTTCTATGAATTTTTCCAGTTCCAGGAGTAGATTTTAGCATAACTCAATTTGTGAGGAATCTTGGACTTGAGCACTTAATGGATATATTTGAGAGAGAACAGGTAAGTAGATTAACTGTATTGTTTAGTATGTTTAGTGTTGTTTACTTGACCTCTGCAATCTGTGGAGGAGAGTTTTTGTGAGTCTTGTTTTTGGGGTCTTGGGATTGAACTTTTACTCTACCATGGAGCTATTCTCACTTCTTGAGAGTGTTTTTTAATTAGTTGCTCTCCTGATTTGGCTTGATTTTGGAATTTCTGTTAAGTGTATAGTAATAAAACAACTTTTTTGAATGGCAAAATTATCTTAGTACTTAAAGTGAGTTATCATTGAACTATGTTCAGTTCTGTTCTGTCCGTTACTACCCATTCTAAACCTGACATTGCTAGGTAGCTCCTATGGAGAGGAATATGCCAGTCATACAATTGGGCTTTTCTTTTCTTTTCTTTTTTGTCAGTTGTAGGGCCTGAACTCGGCCTGGGCGCTGTCCCTCAGCTCTTCAGCTCAAGGCTAGCACTCTACCACTTGAGCCACAGCTCCACTTCCAGCTTTTTTCTTTATGTGGTGCTGAGGAATCGAACCCAGGGCCTCATTCAAGGCAAGCACTCTACCACTGAGCCACCTCCCAGCCTTACAGTTGGGTTTTTCTGTCTATTACCATCTTAAGCAGTTCTATCAGAATACATTGACATATTTTTGCTGCTGTTACTGTTTTTGTTTTGGTGGTGGTGGTGCTGGTGGTGGTGATGGTGGTGGTGGTTATGGGGCTTGAATTCTAGGCCTAGGTGCTGTCCTTGAGCTCTTCAGCTCAAGGCAAGTGCTCCACCACTTGAGCCACAGTGCCACTTCTGGTTTTCTGGTGGTTAATTGGAAATAAGAGTCTTACAGACTTTCCTGCCCGGGCTGGCTTTGAACCATGGTGCTCAGATCTCAGCCTCCTGAATAGCTAGGATTACAGGCGTGAGCCACCAGCACCCAGCTGTTGTTAACTGTTTAGAAAATGTAACAACTGTATACTTGTACCTAAAGAGATTTTCAGTCAGGTTTATGAAGCTGGAACAAGACCATTCAAAGATGTTTGTCATAGAGTTTAGAAATTGGGGGGAGTAGATTATTATGTAATGAACTATCAAGGGACAGCTTCATAGAAAGTTTATAAATTAAAAAAAAATAGGCACAATCGTGCAGATATGTGGTTCCAGCTACATGGGAGGCTGAGATCACTGTCAGAACCCCACCTGAAAACAGAAAAGAGCTGGAGGTGTAGCTCAAGTGGTAGAGTACCTGCCTAGCAAATACAGGGTCCTGAATTAAAATTCTTTTACCACAAAAAAGAGAGTGGGAGAGAATGATTGAATTGCTTCCATTTTGTGAAGTGATGATATATTTTGGGTTTAAAAAAAAGTTAATTTGAATAGTATTGTGAAAGTATAAGTTAGCATGGTATTCAGACTTTGGAGGAACAATAGAAAAATTATGTAACTAAGGTAAGCTATACAGTGATAGTAGAAAAGTTAGTGTAATAGATGAAATGTTTCACCTGACTGTGGTTAATATAAAAGAACATGTATGACTTGATGTTGGTAGTTTATGCCTGTAATCCTAACTACTCAAGAGATGAGAGCTGAGGATTGCAGTTCAAAACTGTCCTGGGCCTGACTCAACTTCTATTTTACTCCCATATTTTTGTTGATTGGATGGTTGGTGCTGGTACTAGGCTTGAACTCCATACCTTGCACTCTCACCTTTTCTGTCATGGCTAGCACTCTTAACACTTGCATTATGCCTCCATATCCAGCTTTTTTCTGTTTACTTAGACAGAAGAGTCACTCTTTCTCTGCCTGGGCTGGCTGTAAACTTTGATCCTCAGATCTTGGCTTCCTGAATAGCTAGGTTTATAGGTGTGAGCCACTGGTGCCCAGCTGCTAGGCCAACTTATATTTTTTTGCTAATTTCAGTTTAGCAAATGGTTTATTTTAATGTTAAAACTGTTCACACAAATATAAATTAAATATGTGAATGTCTTATGTTAAAAGAATACCCATATATGAATGTCTACCTAACATTAATAAGCATTTTTAAATTGTTTTATTTCATAAGATCACTTTGGATGTGTTAGTTGAGATGGGACACAAGGAACTCAAAGAGATTGGAATCAATGCTTATGGACATAGACACAAACTAATTAAAGGAGTAGAAAGACTTATCTCTGGACAACAAGGTATTTCATTTTAATTTATGTAATCGGTTTAAGGCCATTGCTTAGTGTATTAATAACATGAAAATCTGTATGAGAAGATATGTTTAATAAGGAAAGTAGTAACTAGAATTCAAGACACCTGTGATGAAGAATCTGCTAATAGTTATACATCTGAGCTACCAGTGTTAATTGTGTAAAGTGTATACCCAATACAGAAATTTGAAGATTGTCTTAGTTACTGAAAATTGTGATGATTTCTGAAGTTACCCTAGCTCTCAATTTCTGTGATTCTAAAAGATCTAGAATTTAAGTATCTCATTTTTTGTTCTGACTTAATAACAGGTAGACATTAAAGGTATCACATAAAATAATGTAAATCTCTTGTATAAAATACTAAGCTTGGAATGGGGGAAAAAATAATGTGGCAACCAAGGAAATTAAACAATACAAATCTGTATAATATTTTTATTTTTCAATAGTGTTCAGGGCTTAAGGAAAGCACACATTGTATTTACTCGAGAGATGTTAACGTTTCTTGTTTATCAGATCTAGGTATAAAATGTTTCAAGTGTCAAGCCATATTTTAACCTTATTGTGAAACTGAGAGAGTGGTTTACCCTGAAATATCCTATACTTGAAGTTCAGCTAGAATTAAAGAGAAACTTTTCTTAGCAAAGATGGAATTTTCAGGGAATGATGTATGCTGGACAGGATGAGGACTGCTTGTTAAAGCAAAAAAGTAGTACTAAAAATTTAGGTGATTCAAGCTAAGAAATGTTTCAAGGAGGGCTGGGAAGGTGGCTCAGTGGTAGAGCGCTTGCCTTGCATGCTCAAGGCCCTGGGTTCAATTCCTCAGCACCACATAAGCAAAAAGAAAAAAGCCAGAAGTGGAGCTGTGGCTCAAGTAGTAGAGCGCTAGCCTTGAGCTGAAAAGCTGAGGGACAGCGCCCAGGCCCAGAGTTCAGGCCCCACGACCGGACCCAAAAAAAAAAGAAGAAATGTTTAAAGGAATGTTTGTTCTGTTCCTCAGCTCTTCAGCTCAGGCAAGTGCTCTGCCACTTGAGCCACAAGTGCCACTTCCAGTTTTCTGGTGGTTTATTGGAGATAAGAGTTTCACAGACTTTCCTGCCCAGGCTGGCTTTGAACCACGATCCTCAGATCTCAGCCTCCTGAGTAGCTAGGATTACAGGTGTAAACCACCAGCGCCCAGCTCTAAAGAAATGTTTTAAACTGGTGTTATTAAATACAGTTGATAAAGTAAATGGAACTAGATGCCAGTGACTGAGGCCTATAATCCTAACTACTCAGGAGGCTGAGATTTGAGGATCACGGTTTGAAGCCAGCCTGGACATAAAAGTCCTTATGAGACTCTTATCTCTGTTTAATCACTCAAAAACCAGAAATGGTGCTGTGGCTCAAGTGGTAGAGCGCTAACCTTGAGCATAGAGAGGCTCAGGGGACAGCACCCAGACCCCAAGTTCAAGCCCTGCAACCCACCAAAAAAAAAAGTATATAGAATATAGCCAGGCACTGATTACAGCTCATGGCTGTAATCCTAATTACTTAGATGACTGAGATCTGAGAATTGCAGTTCAAACCCAGCCAAGCCCAGGCAAGAAAGTCCATGAGATTTTTAACTCATATTAACCACCAGAAAGCCAGATGTGGAGGTGTTGCACATGCAAGTGGTAGAGCACTAGCCTTGAGCAAAAAAGTTCAGGAATAGCACCCAGGCCCTAAGGTTAAGCCCCAGGACCAGCAAAAAAAAAAAAAAAGTAAATGGACTTCACATGCCAAGTATAGACTAGAATAAAATACTTAAAATATGAGAAGTATTAGTTATCTAGTATAAAGCTAAATTTCATAAGATAAAAGAGGAAACCCGGCACTGATGTCTCACACCTATAATCCTAGGTACTCAGGAGGCTGAGCTCTGAGGATCAGGGTTCAAAGCCAGCCAACTCTTATCTCTAACCACCAGGAAACTGGAAGTGGCATTGTGGCTCAAGTGGTAGAGTGTTAGCCTCGAGTTGAAGAGCTCAGGGACAGGATCCAGGCAAGAGGGAAAATTTATGATTCCTTGGATACTAGTTTATAATAGAGCTACTAAAAATAAGAAGAAATAGAACTTTAGTTGTAGATTGCCATTGTAGCTATTAAAATACCTCATCTGGTATAATAGTGGTATTGGGTGAATACTGGGGTAACGGAAGTGTTTTAGGAAGGAGCTACATTTAAAAAAAAAAAGCAGTTAGTGTATGTATAAACTAAACAAAGCCAAGTTATGATTATATTGAAAGACTCAAGAAACAGTGACAGAAATACATATTTACCTCCAAATGGTAGAGGTGTACTCTCTCTGGTCCTGTAGTTACTCCTGATACATCTATCTTGGCTAGGGTGCACTGGCCTTAGGCATTTACCACAGTCTCTATTCTGCATAATAGTTTGCATATAGTCTTCATAGTTGCTCCTCTTAAGTCATCAGAGAGTGGCTTGTTGGTAGTAGTTGTTTTTTAGATCAATAGCCCTGAAGTAAAAAATTGCCCAACCTGAAAAAACAGCAGAAGCTTGGAGATTTTGTATAAATTTAAAAGGGAGTTGTATTATAAAGATGCCAAAGAAGATTCTGTTTGGAATTTCATTTTTAAAGATTTTATAAGAGGGGCTGGGGAGGTGGCTCAGTGGTAGAGCGCTTGCCTTGCATGCCTGAGGCCCTGGGTTCGATTCCTCAGCATCACATAAGCAAAAAGAAAAAAAGCTGGAAGTGGTGCTGTGGCTCAAGTGGTAGAGCGCTAGCCTTGAGCAAAAGAGCTCAGGGACAGCACCCAGGCTCTGAGGGACAAAAAAATAATCATGAGTGGAAATAATATTCTAGTTTGAAAAGATGAGAAGGTTCTGGAAATAGATGGTGGAAATGGCCACAAAACAGTGTGAATTACTTACTGAACTGAACACTTAAAAAATGGTTCACATGGGGCTGGGAAGGTGGCTCAGTAGTAGAGCGCTTGCCTTGCATGCCTGAGGCCCTGGGTTCCATTCCTCAGCACCACATAAGGAAAAAGAAAAAATGGTTCACATGGTAAATTTTATGTTACATATATCTTACCACATTAAAAAAATAAGAAATATAGAAGAAAATAATTTTGCAAAATATTTCAACAAAACTCTTAGAATTTATGAAGTTATAAATTAGTGATCTAAATGCAGTGTGATAGCCTAGTTTTGATCCTGGGAGTGCTAGTAGGAAAACCTACTGAGATCCAAATTAAGCCTATATTAATAATTTTTGAAACTCGTACTGTACTCATACAGTGTATATAGCCAGAGGGAAGCTGGGTGAGGATATACAGGAGCCCTTTCTATAAATGTAAACTGTTCTAAAATTAAAAGTTTTTAAATTGGGCTGGGAAGGTGGCTCAGTGGTAGTGTGTTTGCCTTGCATGCGTGAGGCCCTGGGTTCAGTTTGTCAGCACCACATAAGCAGAAAAGGCCAGAAGTGGTGATATAGCTCAAGTGGTAGAGTGCTAGCCTTGAGCTAAAGAGCTGAGGGACAGTGCCCAGGCCCAGAGTTCAGGCCCCACGACTGGCAAAAAAGACAAAAAAGCGAAACAATCAAAGTAACTTTTTTTTTTTTTTGGTTGGTCATGGGGCCTGAACTTTGGGCCTGGGCACTGTCCCTCAGCTCTTCAGCTCAAGACTAGCACTCCAACTTGCACCACTTCCAGCTTTTTCTGCTTATGTGGTGCTGAGGAATCAATCCCAGAGCCTCATGCATGCAAGGCACTCTACCACTGAGCCACCTTCCCAGCCCTGCTGTTTTATAGGCACTTTTTTTAACCTTTAAATTTTAATTTTGTTTCATAGGTCTTAACCCATATTTAACTCTGAACAACTCTGGTAGTGGAACAATTCTCATAGATCTGTCTCCTGATGATAAAGAGTTTCAGTCTGTGGAAGAAGAGGTATGTTCATATTCCTTAAATAATGGAAAAGATAGGTCAGTCATACAGACACAGTGTTCCATTAGAGAAGCAGGTACAAAGCCTAGAATCTCAGACAAGAGCCAGAAATATGTAGGTATTATTTGCCCAGGATATTTGTGTTTTAGCATTGTTTACAAATAACTCTTGGGTCTGCTGAAAGTTTTGAATAATGTCCTTCTTACACATTGAAGCATAGGTGCCATGTGAATTGAACATAGAAATAGAAGATTTAGTAAAAACTTTTTTTTTTTTTTTTTGCCATCCTGGGCTTGAATTCAGGGCCTGAGCACTATTCCTGACCTTCCTTTGCTCAAGGTTAACACTCTACCACTTGAGCCACAGTGCCACTTCTATTTCTGTTTAATGTGGTACTGAGAAATTGAACCCAGGGTTTCATGCATGCTAAGCAAGCACTCTGCCACCAAGCCACATTCCCATCCCCAGTAAGACTTTTTTAAAACTCAAGAAAGGCCAGTTCTTAATGAAATACCCATTGTGCTTTGTCTAAAATCAGTAGGACCAAAGAAATTAATGTTTTACTTTTTAGTATGATAGGTGACTAGCATTTAGCTTTATATTTAATCACCTCCTATTCTTGTTTCTTTTTCTTCCTGTAATTTACATTATATAATGTTTTAAATGATTGACTAATAGCTACCTCTAGAAAGCAGTACTCATGAATTTATAATACCTATATCCTTTAAACAACAAAAAGTTAAAGACTTAAATTCTCAAAAATAGAATTAGATGAATCAGAAATTTGTATTCCCCAAATCATACATAAAAGTTAATTCACACATTTTAAATTATTTTCCCATCAGATGCAGAGTACAGTCCGTGAGCACAGAGATGGTGGACATGCAGGTGGCATCTTCAGTAGATACAATATTCTCAAGGTAAAATTAATAAAAGTAAAAATAAAGTCTCATGGACTTTTCTGACCAGTCTGGCTTCAAACTATGATCTTGAATAACTAGGATTACTAGCCTGAGCCACTGACTCCCAGCTAAAGCATGATTTGTGTATGTGTGCACATATGCTGGTCCTGGGACTTTAACTCAGGGCCTGGGCACTGTCCCTAAGCATTTTTGTTCATAGCTAACACTCTACCTCTTCTGGCTTTTTTGGTCATTCATTGGAGATAAGATGACTTTGCTGCCCAGGCTAGATTCAAACCACAATCTTCAGATCTAACCTCCTGAGTAGGTAGGATTAAAGGCGTAAGCCAGATATCAAACTTATGTATGTCCTTATTTTTTTGAGGTATTTGATTCCAAAAAGGCATTTATACGTCTAACTTTGTAGGATAATTATAAAAGGTATTTTTAATAAACAATTATCTTCAGTTGACTGAAAACTACATATATTTTGAAAAAATTTCACCTCACTCCTGGCCAATCTTTTGGTTAAGATGAAATTGGTCATTATAAACACCTAAAGATTTGATTTTTCTGGTGTTACAGATTCAGAAGGTTTGTAACAAGAAACTATGGGAAAGGTATACTCACCGGAGAAAAGAAGTTTCTGAAGAAAACCACAACCATGCAAATGAACGAATGCTATTTCATGGTAAGATTCCTTCTCCCCCAACTCTACTACTATTCTCCATATTAAGATAGCTTTTGACAGATATTAAATAATAATATTTTCTTTATATCATTTTAAAATAATCTAATATTTCTATAACTTTTATGCTCCTGTTGTCAGTTTCTTTTACAGTGGATACTTTATAAATGGATACTTCATAAATAAGATTATTATAATGGAAAAAGTAGAAATGATAATGTGGACTTTTTGGTTTGTTTTTCTGTATCTCAGAAAAATGTATGCCTTCTGCTTTGATTTTTAAAATTTCAGTGTCAAAATCACATTTAACTTCAGTGTTAAAGAGCCATTTTGCCAGGTGCTGGTGACTCACACCTGTAATCTTAGCCACTCAGCAGCCTAAGATCTGAGGATCATGGTTCCATGCTACCATGCTAGTCCAGGCAGGAAAGGCCATGAATCTCCAATTAACCACTAGAAAACCAGAAGTTGAGCTAGCTGTATGACTCAAAGTGGTAGAGCACTAGCCTTAAGCAAAAGAGCTTAGGGAGCGTGCCCCAGCCCTGAGTTCAAACCCTATGACTAACAATATCAAAAACAAAAAAACATTGCCATTAGATCTATAGAGGTCACTGATAATTATTGAATTTATAGCATCACTGTTGTATTTAAATTTTCTTTGATTAAAATTTCATAAACTGTCAATTATTGGTTGGTTTTCAACTTTATAGGTATTGATGTATTGTTTTTCAAGCCTTTGAGCTTGTTATTAATAGTAGCTTCAATCTGTTCCTTTCTTTGTCCTTGAAGCTGGGCACTGATGTCTCATACTTGTAATCCTAGCTACTCACAAGGCTGAGATCAGAAGATCATAGTTCAAAGCCAGCTCAAGAAGGAAAGTGAATGAGAAGCATCTCCAGTTAATCACTCAAAAGCCAGAAGTGAAACTGTGGTGCAAGTGGTAGAGCGCTAGACTTGAGCACAAAGGTCAGGGATCACCCTCACCCCCATCCAAAAAGCAAAAAAAGCACCAAAATCTTGGTTCTTGACTGCAGAAAGTTTTTGGAGACCTAATTTGATTTTTTAAAAACACATTAGAGGCTGGGAAGGTGGCTCAGTGGTAGAGCGCTTGCCTTGCATGCCTGAGGTCCTGGGTTCGATTCCTCAGCACCACATAAGCAAAAAGAAAAAGTGGCACTGGGGCTCAAGTGGTAGAGCGCTAGCCTTGAGCTGAAGAGCTGAGGGACAGCGCCCAGGCCCAGAGTTCAGGCCCCACGACCGGACCAAAAAAAATAAAAATAAAAAAGCACATTAAATTTCATATTCTTAGATTGCAGATGTAGCCCATTGATAGAGCACTTGCCTAATAAACACAAGACCTTGTAGAAGTAGAATGAATTTCACAGTCCCCTGAAGGAATAGCTAGAATGGGTTTCTGTGAGATAATCTGAATACCACTACTTATGCTACAACCCTAAAAAAAGTTATTATCATAATCCCTTGGCAAAGAATATATGGTTTTTATTTATTAACTTGAAAGTTTTAATGAGGTTTTTTCTAGAAATGGTTTTGTTTTTTCCAAGTTCATTTCCAAGTTCATTCTTTTTTGTTGTTGTTAGATGTACAGAGGGGTTACAATGAGTATATTACTTATCGATCATTGTTACCCCTTCCCTTCCTTGTTGTTGTCCCACTATCCCTTCCCTCCCCCAACGTGTTTCTTTTTTTTTTTTTTGTCGGTCGTGGGGCTTGAACTCTGGCCCTGGGCACTGTCCCCCAGCTCTTCAGCTCAAGGCGAGCACTCTACCACTTGAGCTACAGCGCCACTTCCGGTTTTCTGGTGGTTTATTGGAGATAGGATTCTCACGGTCTCTCCTGCCGGGGCTGGCTTTGAACCGAGATCCTCAGATCTCAGCCTCCTGAGTAGCTAGGATTACAGGCGTGAACCACCGGCGCCCGGCTGTGATTGTCTTTTCCAGCCCTTAGCACACAACACCTACCTGATCTGGTTCTTGTGCTCTGTAGCTCTTCTTTGGCTGGGCCTGTCTTGTCCCTACTATACATGAAGCCCTAGATTGGATCCCTAATAGGCCACAGGAAAAAGAAATGAACTTCTAAGAGACTTTAGTTTTGCCTTCTAAAAAAATATTTAACTTGCTTTTACCAATCTATATGTATTTCAGGGTCTCCTTTTGTGAATGCAATTATCCATAAGGGCTTTGATGAAAGGCATGCATACATAGGTGGCATGTTTGGAGCTGGGATTTATTTTGCTGAAAACTCCTCCAAAAGCAATCAGTATGTGTATGGAATTGGAGGAGGTACTGGATGTCCAGTTCACAAAGACAGATCGTGTTATATTTGCCACAGGTAAGAGATCACTTCTCATTTATTCTGATAAGAATTGGTTAGATATTTAAGAAATTTAAAGGGCAAAGCCTTATGCCTGACTTTAAGAATCAAGACTGAACATGTTTTTAGGCTTTTTGCCCTCTCACAAGTTAAAATAATAGTTAATATTTACTTTAGTTATCTCAGTGGGGCAGCTTAATTCTAAGCAGTTGACCTTTTAACTCATTCTAACACAGAGCTTTAAAGACAAAAGTGCTCAATGGCTCACTTGGCACTGTAGTGGTTCATGTCTTTAATTCTAGCTACTCAGCAGGTTGAAATCTATAGATTATGGGGCTGGGAAGGTGGCTCAGTGGTAGAGCACTTGCCTTGCATGCTTGAGGTCCTGGGTTCGATTCCTCAGCACCACATAAGAAAAAAGCCGGAAGTGGCGCTGTGGCTCAAGTGGTAGAGTGCTAGCCTTGAGTTGAAGAGCTGAGGGACAGCACCCAGGCCCAGAGTTCAGGCCCCACAACCGGACCCAAAAAAAAAAGAAATCTATAGATTATGATTACACTTTGAAGCCAACCTGTGCAGAAAAGTTCATGAGACTCCATTTCCAAAGTAGCCAACAGAAAGCTGGCTGGAGTGTGACTCAAAGGATAGAGCACCTGCCAACTAAGCAAGACGAGCAGGTATGAGGCTCTGAGTTCAAATCTCAGTTCTGGTAGAGGAGAAAGTAGGCAAAATAAAATGCAAGTATGCTAAAGTAGATAAACCCAAGTTTAAGATCACCCTGGGCAACCTAGCAAGAGTGGGTTTTTTTGCTTTTTCTTTCTTTCTTTCTTTTTAACCAGGCCTGAGGCTTGAATTCAGAGCCTGGACACTGTCCCTGAGCTGCTTTTGCTCAAGGCTGGCACTCTACCACTTAAACCACAGCACTGCTTCGGGCTTTTTCTGTTTATGTGTTACTGAGGGATCAAACACAGGGTTTCATGCATACTGAGCAAGCATTCTACCACTAAGCCATATTATTCCTAGCCCAAGAGCCTGTTGTTTTTTATTTGGGGGAGGGGTTGTTGTTTTGTTTTGTTTTTTGTTGGTTGTGGAGCTTGAACTCTGGGCCTGGGCATTGTCCCTCCGTTCTTCAGCTCAAGGCATACACTCTACCAACTTGAGCCACAGTGCCATTTCTGGTTTTCCCGGTAGTTAATTGGAGATAAGAGTTTCAGGGACTTTCCTGCCCTGGCTGGCTTTGAATGGTGATCCTAGGTTTCAGCCTCCTGAGTAGTAAGGATTATGTGTGTGAGCCACTGGCATCTGGCTCAGGTTTTTCATCTTAAAAAACAGGCTCTTAGGGGCTAGGAAGGTGGCTCAGTGGTAGAGTGCTTGCCTTGCATGCGTGAGGTCCTGGGTTCGATTTCCCCAGCACCACATAAGCAAAAAGAAAAAAAGCTGGAAGTGGTGCTGTGGCTCAACTGGTAGAACGCTAGCCTTGAGCTGAAGTGCTGAGGGACAGTGCCCAGGCTCAGAGTTCAGGCCGCATGACCAGACCCAAAAAAGAAAAACCTGAATACAAAACAACATTGGGGTGAAAGACTATATGTACAGTAGGCTTAGAAATAAACAGTGAAATAATATTGAAACATTCTTTGAAACAGGAAAGTCAATCACATGCTTGAAGAGAGTGGGATAATATCTACTTATACTCATGGTAAGGGGACACTTGAGTTAATAAATGAGTAGGTGTTCCAGTGGAGGAGCAGTAAAATAGCCACCGATGGTTCAGAGAATGGATAACAGACAGGAAGGAAGATTGGCCTTTGTGGACAGAGAAAATTAATGTGCCTAGGGCATGATAAAGATAAGATAAAATTAGAGGAAAGAGCTACTGTAAGGAATTGGGATTGCCTTCTTTTTTTTTTTTGCCACAGCGCCACTTCCAGCTGTTTTCTTTTTGCTTATGTGGTGCTGAGGAATAGAACCCAGGGCCTCATGCATGCAAGGCAAGCGCTCTACCACTGAGCCACCTTCCCAGCCCCAGGAATTGGGATTTCCTTCTAAGTATAGTAAGCAGCAGCTAAAAGATTTTAAAGACAAAAGTGATTTTGGTTTTGTTTTGTCTTTTTTTGTTGTTGTTATTCCAGCACAAGGGCTTGAACTTGGGACCTGGGCACTCTTTTTTTTTTTTTATTGTGAAAATACTGTACAGAGGGGTTACAATTACATGGGCAAGATAATGAGTACATTTCTTCTTATCAAGCATTGTAGCCTCCTCCTTTGTTTCCCCTTCCCATCCCTTTCCATCCTCCTCCTGCCCCCCCCACCCACTGGGCACTCTTCTTGAGCTTCTTTTTTTGGGGGAGGTTTGGAGGGTTCCAGTCATGGGGCCTGAACTCTGGGCCTATGCGCTGTCCCTCAGCTCTTCAGCTCAAGGCTAGCGCTCTACC
>NW_012267404.1:824180-835365 GCF_000151885.1 Dipodomys ordii
TTTATTTTTTATTGTGAAAATACTGTACAGAGGGGTTACAATTACATGGGCAAGATAATGAGTACATTTCTTATCAAGCATTGTAGCCTCCTCCTTTGTTCTTGAGCTTCTTAAGGCTAGCACTCTACCACTTGAGCCACAAGTCCACTAATGTATTTTTTCTGGTTAATTGAAGAGTCTCAGGAATTTGATGCTTTGAACTGCAATCCTCAGGTCTCAGCCTCCTGAGTAGCTAGGATCATAACTGTCAGCCACCAGCACCTGGCAGTAGTTGTTTTCATCAGTAATTGCTTAGACAGAAAGTAGTTTGGGCAGGAATTAGAGTAGAAGTAGAAAAACTGGGTTAGTAGGCTATAGTCCAGGTGGAAATTTTGATGGTTTAGACATGGTGACAAAATTAGAAGTAAATGAATTTTAAATGTATCTTGAAAGTGGAATCAATGGCCTTTTTGAATAAATGATTCTTTTGCAAGCTACCATAGAAGTTCCTTAAACTCCTTCCTCCCCCTTGGTCTGTGATTTGTGTTTTTGCTTTGACACAAAGAAGATAATAAGTTTAAATCTATAAAGTTGTTAACGTTTTTCCAGTTTTAAAGTTATATTTTTAAGAATTAAGCCGGGCGCTGGTGGCTCACGCCTGTAATCCTAGCTACTCAGGAGGCTGAGATCTGAGGATTGCGGTTCAAAGCCAGCCCTGGCAGGAGAGACCGTGAGACTCCTATCTCCAAGAAACCACCGGAAAACCGGAAGTGGCACTGTAGCTCAAGTGGTAGAGTGCTCGCCTTAAGCTGAAGAGCTAAGGGACAGTGCCCAGGCCCAGAGTTCAAGCCCCACGACCGACCAAAAAAAAAAAAAAAACCAAAAATATAAGAATTAACTAGCTGGATATAGTGATTCACTTTACTATAATCACACCTAGTGGGAGGCTAAACCAGAAGTATCATGACTTAAAGACTAGCCTGGGCAAATCAGTGAGACCCTGTCACAAAAATAAATTTAAAAAAACCTTGGAATACAGTCCAGTGATAGAATATTTGCCTAACATGTCCAGTTCCCAATACTGAAGAAAAAATAATAATTTAACAAATTATTTTAAAAGAATGAGGGCTGGGAAGGTGGCTCAGTAAGCACTTGCCTTGCATGTATGAGGTCCTGGATTCGATTCCTCAGTACCACATAAGCAAAAAGAAAAAAAGCCGTGCTGTGGCTCAAGTGGTAGAGTGCTAGCCTTGAGCTGAAGAGCTGAGGGACAGCACCCAGGCCCAGAGTTCAAGCCCCACAACCGGATCCAAAAAAAAAAAAAGAATAATAGACTTTTTTTTTTGCAGTACTGTGATTTGAACTCAGGGCTAGGCGGGTGTTCTACCACTTGAGCAATGCCAACCTGCCTTATGGTTGTTTTCAAGATAGAGTGTCACAGCCGGGTGCCGGTGGTTCTCACTTGTAATCCTAGCTACTCAGGAGGCTGAGATCTGAGGATTTCAGTTCAAAGCCAGCCCTGGCAGGAAAGTTCATGAGACTCTTATCTCCATTTAGCCACCAGAAAACTGGAAGTGGAACTGTACCTCAAGTGGTAGAGTGCTTGCTTTGAGCTGAAGAGCTGAGGGACAGACAGCATCCAGGCCCAGAGTGCAAGCCCCATAACCAAAAAAAAAAAGTGTCACCAACTTTTCTGCCTAGGCTAACTTCAAACTATAATTCTCCAGATCTCAACCTTTTGGTTACAGTTATACCCATGAGGCCCCACAGCCCAGCACAAAGTTCTTTTGAGGGTTAAATATTAAAAACAATCATAAATATTTTCGTATGAAGACATTTCTAAAGTTTACCTAATGTATGCAAGTAAGGGTTGTAAAACTTGTGTTAAATTTGTCTTCAGAGTGCCCTTTTCCATTTTATGTTTTAGACAACTGCTCTTTTGCCGGGTAACCTTGGGAAAGTCTTTCCTGCAGTTTAGTGCAATGAAAATGGCACATTCACCTCCCGGGCATCACTCTGTCACCGGTCGGCCCAGTGTTAATGGCCTAGCATTAGCTGAATATGTTATTTACAGAGGCGAACAGGTAACTCAGTTTTGTTTACCTTTTTTTTTTTAATTTAATTTTATTTTATTTTATTTTTTGTGAACATACTGTACAGAGGGGAGTTTTGTTTACCTTTAAAAATGCTATGGGGGGGCTGGGAAGATGCTTCAGTGGTAGAGTGCTTGCCTTGCATGCATGAGGCCCTAAGTTCTATTCCTCAGCACCACATAAGCAGAAAAAGCCAGAAGTGGGGCTGAGGCTCAAGTGGTAGAATGCTAGTCTACAGCTGAAGAGCTAAGGGACAGCACCCAGGCCCAGAGTTCAGGCCCCACAACTGACAAAAAAAAAAAAAAAGCTATAGGGGTCAGTGTGTTGGCCTGTCTATATACCAAGCTCTAGTAATACGTAGGAGAACTGAGACTAAACCAGAAAAGAGCTGGAGGTATGGCTCAAGTAGTAAAAGATCTGCCTAGAAAGAGCCAGGTCTAGCGAGGTGCCGGTTGCTCACACCTGTAATCCTAGCTACTCAGGAGGCTGAGATCTGAGGATCAAAATTCAAAATCAGCCCAGGCAGGAAAGTCTATGAAACTCTTATCTCCAGTTAACCACCAGAAAACCAGAAGTGGCACTTGTGGCTCAGGTAGATACTCGCCTTGAGCTGAAGAGCTGAGGAACAGTCAGTGCCCAGGCCCAGAGTTCAAGCCCCACGACCTACAGGAAAAAAGAAAAGAAAGAGCCAGGTTATGAGTTCATACTCCATACTAACCACTCTCCACCCCCCCCCATAGAACCATACTTTAGTTTCTTAAATGAATAAGGCAAGACCTTGGTTTAAACAAAAACAAAAATTTATATGTAGCTTCAGACTTGTAAAGATACCAATGTAGCAAAATAAGAATACTTAAATTTTTTCAAAATAAGGAAATATACTGATATCTCTAAACTATTTAAATTTGGCCAACTACACTGCATTTTTCTTTTGCATCTATAAAATGTAATTAATCAGAATTCTGATTTTTAAAAGTGTGTTCGAAGAAGCATATGATCCTCTCATACTATCAGTAAAATATTGGGCCAGAATAGTATTCTGAATTTAATAGGTATCATAATTACCTCTATTACTAAACACAGATAGACATGTCCTTAATACTAACCATCATAGACCTGCTTGCTGGCTATTAGTCTAAAGGACTGGAGTTGAGGGCTGGGAAGGTGGCTCAGTGGTGGAGCGCTTGCCTTGCATGCATGAGGCCCTGGGTTCCATTCCTCATAAGCAAAAAAGAAAAAAGTCGGAAGTGGCGCTGTGGCTCAAGTGGTAGAATGCTAGTCTTGAGCAGAAAAGCTGAGGGACAGTGCCCAGGCCCAGAGTTCAGGCCCCACGACCGGACCAAAAAAAAAGGGGGGGGGGATTGGAGTTAAGATAACTGTGTTTTGGGAAGATATCCCTAAATGATTCTGGGGTGTTTTTGTTCTGTGCCAGTCCTGGAGCTTGAACTCAAGGCCTGGGTACTGTCTTAAGCTTTTTTGCTCATGGCTAGCTCTCTACCACTTGAGCCACAGCTCCACTTCTGGCTTTTTTGTTGTTAATCAAACTCATGGACTTTCCTGGCTGAGCTGGCTTCCAACCTCTATTTTAAGATTTCATTCTCTTTCATAGCTAGGATTGAAGGTGTGAGCCACTAGCATCCACCTTTTTTATTATTACTCTTATTATTAAGTAGAGGTTATAATTTCATAAGTCAGGTTATGACTACAATGTATCTTGATCAATATCACCCCTTCTGTCATTCTCCCCCATTGTTTTCCCTCCCATCCCTACCCTCAAATTATATTTTTAAGACTAATTTAGAACAGCCTCCCTAAAAATTTGAATACTTATGAAAGATCTTCTTAACCTTGGAACAAAATTTGTTTACTACCATTTGAATTAATCTTTCTCTTGCAGGCTTACCCTGAATATTTAATTACTTACCAGATTATGAGGCCTGAAGGTATGGTTGATGGATAAACAGTTTTAGGAAACTCATTCCACTGAACCTAAAATCTCCAAAGCAGCTGGTGGCCTAAGTTTTATTTCTTTGCTGGTCATACTCATCTTGCACATGGCTCGTAACAAAAGGATAAAAATGTGAAAGAAGTTTAACAATTCTGACTTGATTAAGCTTTAATAATGTACAGTGTTTTCTAAATATTTCCTGTTTTTCAGCACTTTAACAGATGCCATTCCAGGTTTAACTGGGTTTGTCTGTACTAAATTATAAACAGTTCCTTGAACCTTTTATACATTATGCATTGATTCTAACAGAAACTGTAATGCCCTCAACAGAACTCATTTTACTAATACAATACTGTGTTCTTTTAACACAGCATTTACACTGAATACAATTTCATTTGTAAAACTGTAAATAAGAGCTTTTTTACTAGCCCAATATTTATTTACATTGCTTTGTAATATAAGTGTACTGTTTTAGAACTGCAGCGGTTTACAAACATTTTCATGTGTATTGCTCATCTATATTCCATCATGTATCCTTAGATCATCATCCACGATTGAGTGATCTTTATGTCTGATTCAAGAGGCTGTATTGAGTTGTTAGCTGAAATTTAGTTGGGAAAGACTAATTTATCAGATTTAATTTGTTGGAAGCATCTCATTTAGAAACCTTTCTCACCTGGTGCCAGTGGCTCATGCCTGTAATCCTTGCTGTTCAGGAGGCTGAGATCTGAGCAGTTCCAAAGCCAGCCAGGGCAAGAAAGTCCATGAGACTCTTATCTCTAATTAACCACCAGAAAACCAGAAGTGGCTAGCCTTGAGTAAAAAAGCTCAGGGACAGCAACATAGGCCCTGTGTTTAATCCCCATGACTGAATTAAAAAAAATATCTTTCTCACTTGAATTCTCTGGGGGTTTAATTTGTCCTTCCTTTGTATATAAAATATTCACATTCCAAAGAACTTGAACTCTGATAGGCCCTGATTCTAAAGAATCTTATTCACTGACCTCAAACTCTGTAAGTGTCACTCTGGAAATTTTTCATTGTCATATTATGAAAACTAAAGCAAGTGCTCCTTTTGTTTTTTGGGTTTGGGTTGGGTTGGGGTTTTTTTGGGGGTTGGGGGGTTTTGGGGGTTTTTTTGTCGGTCACTGGGCTTGCACTCTGTGTTTGGGCACTGTACCTGCACTCTTCAGCTCAAGGCAATCTACCGCTTGAGCCACTGCGACACTTCCAGTTTTCTACTGGTTTATTGGAGATAAGAGTCTCACTGACTTTCCTGCCTGGGATGGCTTTGAACTGCGATCCTCAGATCTCAGCCTCCTGAGTAGCTAGGATTACAGGCGTGAGCCTCTGGCACCCGGCTGGTTTTTGTTGTTTGTTTTTTTTTTAAAGGCCAAATCCATAATAATAAAAAAAGCCAGGGCCTGGTGGCTCATACCTTTAATCCTGGTTACTCAGGAGGCTGATCTGAGGATTGCAGTTCAAAGCCAACCCAGGCAGGAAAGTCTGTGAGACTCTCTATCTCAGAAAACTGGAAGTGGCACTGTGGATCAAGAGGTAGAGCTGTAGCCATGAGCAGAAGAGCCCAGGGACAGTGCCCAGGCCCAGAGTTCAAGCCCCATGACCGATCAAAAAAAAAAAAAAAAAAACAAAGGCCAAATCCTCTTTTGAATGCTTAACAATGTTTTCATGGAATATAAATAGGAAATTAAATTTTAGGATTGGAAAGTGTAATCCCGGATAATCTCCCAATCAATTCTAATTACCTTAAATCTAAAAGGAGGGAAAATAGCAAAAAGCAAGTGGGTAGCATTTTATCCTAAGTATTTTTTTTCCTTGGTCTTAGTTTTATTTATAGCCAGTCTGTACATGATGAGCAAACTCAATCCAGAACCATAAATAGAGGTTTCTCACCTCACTCCTGTTTTCACCTCCTGAATGGGCAAGTGTAATAAGACAGGTGACTCCTGATCCTGGTTTGCCTCCTGTGATATTCTGTCCAGTTGGAAATATGCTCTCAGTTTATGAACACAACCCTTGGCAGGAGCATAACAGTTGTAACCAGGCCTGTGTTCAGTATGGTAGCTGTGCAGGGAGTTGCTGTCCTGTGAAATGCCATTTCTGACTCTTTTTAATGTAAAACTATCTTTTCTATGAAAAGATAGTACTCATGAATTTTGGAGCAGCTCTGAATTATTGCCTGGCAGGGTCTATTTTACCTGTTGACTTTGTACCCTCAGAAACCAAGAAAACATTTTACCCACTTATGTCTTCGTAATTGAGGACTTTTCCCCTTGCTCCGAACCAGTTTGCCTTTGTTTTAACCCCTAAATTAACTTGCCCTTTTTAAATTTGTACATACAGTGCTAGAACATCATGTTTTTTTGTCCTGAATAAGAGTTAATCAAAGTAAATGTATTTCTGGAGTTGTTTCTATGATGTAAATTGTGATCATTGTTTAAGAGGTTAAATCCTGACCTTGAAGTGATTTTATACAACTGTCTATTAATTGCATATATGATCCTCAAGTCATTTCTTGGAACACGGGAGTATGCCAAATTTTATATAATTTTTTCAGGTTCTCAGCTTCTAGTTTTTATAATTAGAAGATAATGATATGAATTAATGGGGTTTATATTTACCTTCTCTCAACATTTAACCCATACTACTCACCCTATGAGTGAATCTGGAATTGTTTGTTATGTAAAATCATTGTGGTCTAGTTGACAATATTGCAAACTGTGTTACTTCATTCTAATCCATTGTTTAATAATTATATTGTTTTTCCATGAATAATATGGTGATCAACATGTTAGCATGGCAATATTTTCACATAGTTTTTTGTTTATTGGGAGTATGGGTTTTGGGTGGAATTTTTAGTGCTTTGCATGGAACATCTTACTTTATAATGATGGAATTTTTTTGTCTTGTGATTTTTTTTATATGAATTTAATTTTTTGTGTGACTAGTGCTATTATACCCATCTTGAGTGTCTTAGTTGTACTGTTATCACATTCCATACCCTCATTTAATTCTAAATAAACTTCATTATTTTTCTGGATAGCATGATAGTTACTGGAATAGTATAAATGTGTTGAATGGTCTTTGAGAAATGGATGAAAATTTGTTAATAAAACAGTTACAGGAAGACAATATAGTTTTGAGTCTAATAGTGATAAAGAGTGCAATTTAAAGTTTGTTGATTGCTGTGGGTACATTTACATATTATAACATGGAAGTGTCTGTAAAATGTGGTTAGATATTTATAGCACCCAACAAAATGTTTGGTCAAACCTTAAAACTCATTCCTGGAAATCAATCTCTTCTTATAAAGAGGAATATATTTTTGTTTTCTATGTCATATAAAACATTCTCAATAAGTTTCCAGATCTCAAAGTTAATGATAGTTCTTGTTGTTCTACTTAAAAGAAAGTATTTATAATTCAGTATGCTAAGTGTCCTTGTGTGTGTGATCAGTTCTCTGCCTTCTATAAGAGAATGATGGTACAAATAATCCATAAGTTTAACTTTGAAATATATTTCAGCAGCTTTATCTTCCTGCTTCATTTAAGATATTATTAAAGTGTTTGCTTGCTATTGCTAAGCATGAATGGCAATGTATGATGTGATCCAATCGTCTACAGATTAATGAGGCAAGAAAAAATGCAAATAAATTTCCCAAAGCTCTTAAAATTGTTATTCTTTACTGTGCCTTTACCTACTGTCCTGTCCAATTAGAGACTAGAGTGACAGATGAAACAAATAGTGGTATCCCTTCCTTTTTTTAATTACTTACTTTTTAATAATTTTTATTGAAATTAAGTGATTACAGAAATTTCACAAGTTTCACAATATTGTGGGATAGTGATACAAGTCACAAACACATTTTAACCTTCACAAGGCAAATTGTCATTATCATGGCCTATAAAGTTTGTGAATTCTATGAGCTTTGAGAATACAACTATTTCTTCCATATCAGGTGATATGTACATTCTTTCCTTTCACTTGGTGTCAGCAGTTCCTTCTCTTTCCCTCCCTCCCATCGCTGCCTTTGAGTTGCTTAGTTTGTTTTCATCAATGTCCAGAAGGTACCCTTTCTTAACCAGGGAAACAATTAAATTTCTATAAAGCTAGGCTATCTCTCTTTTTTTTGGGGGGGGGGTCTGGGCCTGAACGCTGTCCCTCAGCTCTTCAGCTCAAGGCTAGCGCTCTACCAGCTGAACCACAGCGCCACTTCCCGCTTTTCTCTTTTTGCTTATGTGGTGCTGAGGAATCGAACCCAGGGCCTCATTGCATGCAAGGCAAGCGCTCTACCATGACACCTTCCCAGCCCCAAGCTAGGCTATCTCTCAAGTCACCATATACTTGCCTTTATGCTTACTTGCTTAGAAAACCTGTGACCTAAAACAGTTTAGTCACACCATCAGGAAGTTGTTGCTCTTCATATAAAAGGTACCCTTTTGCTGGGCACTGGTGGCTCATGCCTATAATCCTAGCTATTCAGGAGGCTGAGATTGGGAGCTCCCAATTTTAAGCTAGCCCAGGTAGGAAAGGCTGTGAAACTCTTAATATTAATTAACCATCTGCAATCTGGAAGCAGAACTTTGGCTCAGAGTGGTAGATCACCTTGAGCAAAAAGCTCAGGGACAGTGCTTCCATCCCTGACTTCAAGCCCCCATATATGCATCTTAAATTTGTTGCTAGGCACAGTAGCACACTCCTAAAACTCCAGCAATTTGAGAGGTTGAACGATATCATTTGAAGTCAGCTTGGGAAAACAGTGAATGCATCTTAGGAGGGCAGGAATCCCAAGTCTATTGATAGTCCCTCTATATTAATTTTTTAATTAGTAGCATACTTCACACATTTGTGAGCCTTGTTCTTTTTCCCAAATCAATAACCCATATAATTTTCTAAATTTTAGCTTCTGTATGACAGAGAACATGGAATATTTGGTTTAGTTTGGTTTGGGTTTTTTGTCTGTAGTAGGGCTTGAACTCAGGGCCTGGACGCTGGCCCAGCTTTTTTTGCTCAAAGCTAGCACTCTACCACTTCGAGCCACAGCTCACTTCTGGTTTTCTGGTGGTTAATTTGAGATAAGAGTCTCACAGACTTCCCTGCCCTGACTGCCTTTGAACCACAATCCTTAGATCTTAGCCTCCTGAACAGCAAGGATTACAGGTGTGAACCGCCAGTGCCAGGCCCCAATGTTTGTCTTTCTGTGTTTGGCTTATTTCATTTAACATGATACCATCAAAAAGTGAATTTTTAAGGATGGTACAAATGAGTTAGGGTAGCCAAAAGATGTTAAGTTTTAAGTTGAAATCTAAAAACATAACTAATGGCAAATCTTTCTCAAACCTACTCAGTTTTCTCCTTTTCTCTGGTTAATTACTGCAAGTTTAAAACCAAAGTCCCAAACCAGATGTGGTGTGATGGCTTACACCCTTGTACTCATTTTAGAGCAAGACCCTATGTAAATAACTAGATTCCCTGAAGTCATCTCTCTTTCCCTAACATTCCACATCCCATCTATGGCTCTGTCTACTTCACCCTTGTCTGCCCTTCTCATCTCCCCAACTACCACAGTCTAATTTCACTTAATTTCACATTAAGCTAAAGCCTAAGTCACACATTATTCCACTTTGTCAGAAGCCTGCAGTAGCTTCCCATTTCACTTATTGTAAAAAGCTACAGTTCTTAACATGCCTAGCTTGACCCTAATGTGGTGAGCCTCTGCATCCCACTCCACCCCCTGCTCACTTCACTCTCGGAACTCCAACTCTCCAGATCTCACAGACATGCTCCTGTCAAGGGTCTCTGCAGTAGTTGTATCTGCCTAGAATAATCCCCCCTCTGCCAGCATCCCCATGTCTACTGCCTCACTATTGTTCAGTGTCACCTTCTCAGACCTTCCAATTCCCTTGTACATCATCTTCCCATACTCACTCCCTGTCTTTACCTACCCTGCTCTTTTTTCTACAGTATACCAGTCTTTTTTTTTTTTTTTTTGTCGTGGGGCTTGAACTCAGCCTGACCCTTATCTCTTCAGCTCAGGGTGGGCACTCTACCACTTGAGCCACAGTGCCACTTCTGGTTTTCTGGTGGTTTATGGGAGATAAGAGTCTCATGGACTTTTCCTGCCTGGGCTGGCTTTGAACTGTGATCCTCAAATCTCAGCCTCCTAAGTAGCTAGGATTACAGGCCTGAGCCACCAGCACCCAGCTACCAGTCACATTCTTAATTTAGCAGCCTCGTAGGCTGCGTTCAATCCTCAACACTGCAAAAAATATAAAAAACATTTACTTATTACAGTATATTTGTCAGTCTAGACCAAGACACGGGACACTAAAATGTGAGCTTCACAGGATGAATCCACTGGTGCAGTTCAGTATCAGGCACAGAGAGATAGTTAGTGCTCAATAGATAGTAAATGAGCAGGTTTCTACAAATGATCTTGACTCTGGTCTTGTAGAGTCTGTTTACCTCATAATGAACAGTGACATTATAACTAATAGCACGAAAGCATTAACAACAGGGTCACATGTCTAGTGGCAACAGCCACTACCAACAATAACTCAATCAAATTTACTCGGTTTACCTACAGTAATAATAATCACATTTGTGTATCAAATCCACTACCAGTTACCAATAATCACATGTATCAAATCCCTATACTACTAGTCAGATAATTCCACATGGAAGATATTAAATCCATCTTCCAGATGAGGGCACTAGGGTTCAAGAGTTAAAGGAACATGTAAGTGGCACTGTGGTAACTCTTGAGCTGAAGAGCTGAGGGACAGCATCCAGGCCCAGAGTTCAAGCCCCACGACCGACCAAAAAATAAATAGTTAAAGGAACTTAAGAGCCAAGTTGGTAAGTGGAGAGTCTCAGATTGCCTTTCCACTGTATTCAGGAACTATTTGGGGGGTAGGTGGGTGAGGGGAGGGGAAGGCGGGGAGACATGCTCTGCTTTTCTTTTTTTCTTTTTAGTATCTGGTACATAGAAAGTACTCCGTGAATTGTGAAATTAATAAATGAGGGAAGATGTGAACCAAGATTTATCTGAGGGGCTGGGAAGGTGGCTCAGTGGTAGAGCGCTTGCCTTGCATGCATGAGGCCCTGGGTTCGATTCCCCAGCACCACATAAGCAAAAAGAAAA
>NW_012267404.1:840155-855829 GCF_000151885.1 Dipodomys ordii
CGACGTTGTAAAGCTCGTTTTGGACATGACAACTTATACTTCTCCTTGTTGCATCAGGTCCACCTGTATCCTTAAACAACTGTTTTTTCCCCCTCTCCTCCACAAGTTATACTGACATCAAATATAGTGAAAGCAGGGGTTATACTGTGGGGGAGGGACATACAAAGCAACAAAGATTTTTAAACACTTTCTATGACTAATATTTAACAAGTGTGCTTTTTTTACTAAAGAGGGGAAAAATATTTGAAAATAGAAAAGTTCTTGTTATTGTTGTCCATGTACTTACTATAGCACATTAGTAAAGATGAAACAGATGAATTGGAAGTAGTGATTTTGTTTTTGTCCCTTATGTTTTCCTTAGGCAAGAACTTGTCATTAAGTTTTAGACTGTGGTAAAGGGCATTCTTTAGGAAGGCTTGGTAGATTAACCAGCTTTCCATTACTATAACTAACACCTTATAAAGAAGAAACACTTATAAAGAAGAAAGGGCCAGGTGTTGTTAGTCCTGCTAGGTATTTGTAGCTCATGTCTATAATCCTAGCTACTCAGGAGGCTGAGATCTGAGAACCATGGCTGGAAGCCAAACCAGGCAGGAAAATTCATGAGACTCGAATTCAGGGTCTGGGCACTGTTTCTGAGTAGCACTCTACCACTTTAAACTACAGGTCTACTTCCAATTTTCTGATGGGTAATTGGAGATAAGATCTCTAGGGGACTTTCCTGTCTACCTTGGTTTTGAATCATTATCCTCAGATCTAGGTTGGCTTTGAATCATTATCCTTAGATCTCAGCTTCCTGAGTAGCTATGATTACAAGCATGAGCCACAAGTACCTAGTTTGTGAGACTATTATCTTCATTTAACTGCCTAAAAACTGGAAGTGGAGTTGTGGCTCAAACTGGTAGAGGGCTTGCTAGCCTTGAGCAAAAACACATAGGGACAGTGCATAAACCCTAAGTTCAAGCCCCATGACTGACAAAAAGAAAGAGATAGAAGAAGGAAGGAAGGAAGAAAGGAAGAAAAAGGGGAAGGAGGAGTTATTAATTTGGGCTTTTGGGCTTACTGTTTTACAGGTGTCAGTCCATGACTGGTTGGTCCTCTTAGGACATCTGGTGGCAAAGCAAGGCCACTGACTGTGAGTGCTTACAAGACACCACACAATGCAGGAGAAGGAAAGAATTATGCTATGTGTCTGCTGGACACATATTTTCCTTCAGAAAAATTTTAAATCAACTTCCCTCTTTTTGTCTTAGTAATTCCACAGTTTTTGCAATTTTTTTTTCAAATTACTGATGCCAGATTCTCACTCCTTAGCATTCTGATTTAATTGTGGTGTGATCTGGGCCATGAGGCATTTTAAGAGCTCCCTGTATTGTAATATCTAGCAAAGTTGGGGAACCTCTGGCCTAATTTCTCTCTCCCATCCATCCGTCTATCCTTCCTTCCTTCCTTCCTTCCTTCCTTCCTTCCTTCCTTCTTTCTTTCCTTCCTTCCCTCCCTTTCGTGTGTGTGTGTGTGTGTGTGTGTGTGTGTGTGTGTGTGTGTGCATACCCACATGTATGGTACTGGGGCTTGAACTCATAGCCTAGGCTACCCCTTAGTTTTTTCCCTCAAGGCTAGCACTCTACCACTTGAGCCATACTTCCATTTCCAGCTTTTTGATTGTTGATTGGAGATAAGTCTCATGGACTTCCCTTCCTAGCATTGGCTTTGAACCACAATCCTCAGATCTCAGCCTCCTGAGCATCTAGGATTATAGTTGTGACCCACTGATCCTTAGCTTGGCCTAGTTTACTTGGGAAAGCTGCTAGACTGAATTTTCTCTCTTCTACCAGCTACATACACCCAATGATCTGGAGGAGTGTCTCTACTAGAACCTGCAGTCCCTAGAACTTAGGAAAACAGCTACAGCCACTCAGTACTCAATGCTGAAATACTGGGAGATGCCTGAGCTCAGGACCTATCCCTCCTTACCAGCCCTGTTCAGCAGAGATCTCCAGACACTAAATGAAGGTGTGAATTCCCTATTTGGAAATTTCATTTTATTCCTTCTATGCATGCTAATTTCTCTGGTAAAAATAAATGTTATTTTGTATTGCCTGCTTAATCACATATTCTCTCATGTTTTTGATCATTGGAGCTGTGGGTCAAGTCTTCACACTGAGCCAAAAAAGCCCAGGGACAGCACCCAGGCCCTGAGTGATGGAAAATGTCTTCATACACCCCCCAAAATGTGCCTTGCCATAAGAGAAAACTAGCTTAGACTTGGTTCAGGATTCCTATTTACAAAATTATACATTTTTATTTAGCTCTCCATAGATTTGAAATATTTAGGTCTCTATGAGTTTCTATCTTGTTACCATCTGGTCTATAAAGTGAAACAAAGGGAAATCAGTGTCTCGGTTTTTGTTTGGCTACTTTGGAGTTACACACACACACACACACACACACACACACGGTTGTACCTCGCTTTATTTCCAAACAGCACCCCCAATTTCATCAAGGAAGGAGTCAGATTGCAAACTCTGGGCAACGGGGTCTTGAGAACCTCGGTCATTGTCCCCACAAACCAAGTCCCAGGCCCCACATTCCTAGTTCCTGCGACACCCGCAGACTTCCTAATGTCCTGCTTTGTAACCCCGCGGGGCTCCTTGAATGCGAGAAGGTTACGTGACTGGGGGAGGGGGGCGGGAGAGCGGCTGGGGCGGGGCGGGGCGCGGGCCTGGCCAGTGGGAGGGTCGGACTGGAGCGGCCAAGTCACCCCACCGCTGTCAGACCACCGTCGGCATTCAGAAGCCAGGGTGTGGGCGGGCCCAGGGCCAAGCGGGCCCCCTGTCCGGGTTAACCCTTCGCGTGCCCGGGCACTGCGCAGCCCTGGGGTCCCACCTGACCCACGGTGCTGCGCTTCCATTCCCCTACCTCATCGCGTGGTTCTTTCCATCTTGCAGATTTTTGTTTATTTTCATTTTTTTTGCCAATTATTGTGATTAAGTGGTTACATAATTTCACAAAATTCACAGTATTGTGGGATAGTGATGCTCAGTTAAAGTCACAAACACATTCTAACTTTCATGGGGCAAATTGTCTATCACGGTCTATAACATCTATTATGAGCTCTATGACAATATGAGCTTTGACAATAGTTATTTCTTCCACATGGGGTGATATGTACATTCCTTTCCTTTTGCTTAGTGTCAGCTGTTCCCTCTTTCCCACTCATTCCCCCCTCCCATTGCTGCCATTGAGTTGCTTAGTTTGTATTGATACATGTCCAGTGCAGCTGATGGGTCCCGCTGTTGTTATGTTTTTCCCTGATTCCCTCTAGTTCTGTGTCTTCCTCCTAGTTTCCCTCCTGTGTGCACATATATACCATATATGTGATCAGCAGCATGGGATTATTTAGTAGTGATTGGACCAGATGAGTGGAAGTCCTTTGTTTCTCAAGTCTTGTTAACTTTGTCATATCACCTTATGTTTTGGATTTAACATCCACTTATCAGGGAGACTATTCGAGACTAGCCTGGGATACTTGGCAAAATGCTACCTCAAAAAAGGAAAGGAAGGGGGCTCGGAAGGTGGCTCAGTGGTAGAGTGCATGCCTGAGGCCCTGGGTTCAATTCCTCAGCACCACATAAGCAAAAAGAAAAAAGCCAGAAGTGGCGCTGTGGCTCAAGTGGTAGAGCGCTAGCCTTGAGCTGAAGAGCTGAGGGATAGCACCCAGGCCCTGAGTTCAGGCCCCACGACTGGACCCAAAAAACAAAAAAGGAAGAGAGGGAAGGAGGAATTACTTTAGTATTTATCTTTATAGTAAAATTTCTTCTGAATTATTTGAAAGTAATTTGCAGACCTCATGACATTTTTTTTTCTTTCTTTCTTTCTTTTGCTGGTCGTGGGGCCTGAACTCTGGGCCTGGACGCAGTCCCTCACCTCTTCAGCTCAAGGCTAGGGCCCTATCACTTGAGCCATAGCATCACTTTTGGCTTTTTCTGCTTATGTGGTGCTGAGGAATTGACCCCAGGGCCTCATGCATGCGAGGCAAGCACTCTACCACTGAGCCACCTTCCCAGCCCCCTCATGACATTTTGACTGGAAATAATTCATATGCAGCAAATAGGAATGTGTGTGTGTGTGTGTGTGTGTGTGTGTGTGTGTGTGTGTGTCTTGGTGCTAGGACTTGAACTCAGGGCCTCATTCTGTCACTGGGTTCACTCACAACTGTTGTTTTAACACTTGAGCCATGCTTCTAGTTCTAGGTTTTTGCTGCATAATTATAGATAAGACTCTCTGATTTGTCTGCAAAGGCTAGATTTGAACCTGGATCCTCAGGTCTCAGTTTCCTGAGTAGGATTTTAAGTGTGAGCCACTAGAATAAACTACATATACAATTCCTTATATAACTAGGTTGTCATTTATCATGCCTAAGAAAACTCTGACTGAATAATAGAATATATATACATATATATATATATATATATTTTTTTTTTGGTCGGTCATGGGGCTTGAACTCTAGGCATGAGCTCTTCAACTCAAGGTGAGTGCTCTACCATTTGAGCCACAGTGCCACTTCTGGTTTTCTGGTGGTTAATTGTAGATAAGAGTCTCATGGACTTTCCTGCTTGAGCTGGCTTTGAATTGCGATCCTCAGATCTCAGCCTCCTGAGTAGCTAGGATTACCGGCGTGAGCCACCAGCGCCCGGCCAGAATATATACATTTTATTCAAATTTTCTCCATTGTTTCTGATATATGACTTTTAGGTTTGTTTTTTTTATTTTATTTTTTTTGGGTCCAGTCGTGGGACCTGAACTCTGGGCCTGGCTGCTGTCCCTCAGTTCTTCAGCTCAAGGCTAGCGCTCTACCACTTGAGCCACAGCGCCACTTCTGGCTTTTTTCTTTTTGCTTATGTGGTGCTGAGGAATCGAACCCAGGGCCTCAGGCATGCAAGGCAAGTGCTTTACCACTGAGCCACTTCCCAGCCCAGGTTTGTTTTTTTAATATCCAGACCAAAATAAAGATTCACACATTGCAATTAGCTGTGTTATCTGCACTTTTATGGTAGTTTTGGGTTCCAGGATGATGCTAAGGATGGAGATTCAAGGCTAGTGATCAGCCAGGGAATACACCCCCAGCTCCTCAAGTTTTATTTTTCAGCCTGAAATTTTCTTTTTTTTTTTTTTTTTTTTTGTCGGCGGTGGGGCTTGAACTCTGGGCCTGGGCACTGTCCCTCAGCTCTTCAGCTCAAGGCGAGTGCTCTACCACTTGAGTTACAGCGCCACTTCCTGTTTTCTGGTGGTTTATTGGAGATGGGAGTCTCACGTTCTCTCCTGCCCGGGCTGGCTTTGAACCGCGATCCTCAGATCTCAGCCTCCTGAGTAGCTAGGATTACAGGCGTGAGCCACCAGTGCCCGGCTCAGCCTGAAATTTTCTGCAGCTTAAATCTGGACACTGACCACATGCTGATGGCTCACACCTATAATTCTAGCTTCTCAAGAGACTGAGATCTGAGGATTGCAATTCAAAGCCAGCCCCGGGTAGGAAAGTCCATGAGACACTCATCTCTAATTAAGAACCAGAAAATTGGAGCTGCAGCTCAAAGTGATAAAAACACTAGCCTTGAATGAAAAGGCTCAAGGCCAGCACTATCAGGCTCTGAGTTCAAGACTGACACACACAAAAAAAGACAGAGGGTGAGGTTCTACACCACCTTCAGCTTCCTCTACATGTTCAACCATCTGGAAGCTCCTTTTCCTAGCTGATGCTATGAACTTCAATTAGTATGTAACATCAAACTTTCAGATAAACACTAGAGTGTTATTGTGGGCTGTAATGTGGCTCAGTGGTAGAGTGCTTGCCTAAAATGCATGAAGCCCTGCCTCTGTATCACATAAACAGAAAAAGCTGGAAGTGGTATTGTGGCTTAAGTGGTAGAGTACTGGCCTTGAGCAAAAGCAGCTCAGGGACAGTGCCCAGGCCCTGAGTTCAAGCCCCAGGACTGAACAACAAAACAAAACACCTTATTGTTCACAAATGCTGGGTCCCTTGGCCTCAGAATGCCAATTACAACTGACAGATTTGAGAAAAAGGAAACAAGATGTATTTTCATCAGAAGAATGAGGAAAAAGTAAGACTCTCAAAACTCGGTGTAGTTGCTTTCATGCTCAGCTCTCACATGTAAGACTCTGTGCCTGCGCTTCAGTAGGTGACATAGTGCTTATCCCTGGTCTACAGAACAAGTGACTTGGGTGTTCTTATCAAAAGTTTACTCCTTTCTGTGGTCAGAGAAAGGTAAGAAGGCTGGGGGACTGCCTGGTTTACTTGAGTATATGGCCTTCTCAGCATGGGAGAGGGGAGGGGGAGAGAGAGAGAGAGAGAGAGGGAGGGAGGAAAGGAGGGAGGGAGGGAGGGAGGGAGACAGTCAGTTTGAATCTGAATAAGAAAACAGCAAGCTTACCAGCAACACAAGTTGGCTGCAGCCAAAAGTATTTTCCTTTCATGGTCCTGTTATATTATGTTGCATTTTGTAAAACTGCATCACCAAAGTAATATATCATACCTGATTTTATATTATTATTATTAACTCAATGGTTCTTACTATATTCACAATTGTGCAACCATCACTGCAATTATTTTTCAAAGCCAACCGCCATTTGTTGTTGTAAATCTATAAATGTATCATTGTAGAGTTTTTTGTTTTTGGGATGTGTGTATGTGTGTGTGTGTGTGTGTGTGTGTGTGTGTGTGTAGCTTAAACTCTTGGTGTAGGCACTGTCCCTGAGCTGCTTTTGTATTCAAGGATAGTGCTCTACAACTGGAGCCACAGCTCTACTTCTTGCTTTTTGTGGTTAATTGGAAATAAAACTCTCAAGGGGGCTGGGAATGGGGCTCAGTGGTAGAATGCTTGCCTAGCATGTATGAATGCATGAAGCCCTAGGTTCAATTCCTCAGTACTACATACATAGAGAAAGCCAGAAGTGGTACTGTGGCTCAAGTAGTAGAGTGCTAGTCTTGAGCAAAAGCAGCTTAGGGACAGTGTGTAGGCCCCAAGTTCCAGCCCCAGCACTGGCAAACAAAACCAAACAAACACCCCTCATGGACTTTCTTGCCTAAGCTGGCTTCAAATCTCAATCTTCAGATCTCAGCTTCCCAAGTAGCTAGGATTACAGGCCCCTGGAGCCTGGGTAGGGGTTCTTAAAATGTGTGAATTGACCAAAGACATCTGATCCTTACACATTGGTTCCTGGAAAATTGTTCAACATAGTTCCAATTTCCCCAACCACCTCTGTCAAAGTTTCTCAAATCAGAATCTGTTTTAAAAATAAAAAATAAAACTAGCCTTGAACCCTGTTCAAGTAAACTCCAGGGGCTGGGTAGCCATCAGTAGTTTCAAGAGCTCTCGCGCTCTCCAAATGATCCCACATCTGGGAATTGCTTTTAGAAATATACTAACACCCAAGCAAAGGTGATGTGATAGCTTTATTTGAACACTCACTGGTGAGTTCTCATCTATATTGACTGTAGATGTTTGAACATGGTAACCATAGGTTACCAAAGTACAGGGCTTGTTTGGTAAATCTTCAGCTGCAAGTTTTTTAGATAACTGCACACAGATCAATAGGAGACATTCCCTTGATCCAGACAGCTTTATTAAATCTGGTATGGATTGATGCACACATCTGAAGTCCCCCGTCTCCTTCAAAGAAAACTTATGGATTTCCCTGAGTTCAGGAGAAGCATGCTTCTTCAAGCCCACCCCATGGGTGTGCTTGTGAATGTTCATGGAGTATTCTCGGTGGTGCATTCACTGGTTGATAGCAGAACAGCCTTTTTTCTTACCACTTCGCTTTGCAGGACCCATTCTGTCCAGCTCAAGTTGGAAAGTCAATTGATTGTTTTTGTATGTGTGTGCCAGTGACTAGAACTCAGAACCTGGGCTACTGTTCTTTAGCTTTTTCTCTCAAGGTTGACATTGTACCACTTGGGCCATGTCTCTCTTTTTTTTTTTTTTTTTTTGGTCCAGTTGTGGGGCCTGAACTCTGGGCCTGGGCGCTGTCCCTCAGCTCTGCAGCTCAAGGCTAGCGCTCTAACACTTGAGCCACAGCGCCACTTCCGGCTTTTTTCTTTTTGTTTATGTGGTGCTGAGGAATTGAACCCAGGGCCTCATGCATGCAAGGCAAGCGCTCTACCACTGAGCCGCCTTCCCAGCCCCGTGGGCCATGTCTCTACTTTTGGCTTTTTGCTGGTTAATTGGAGATGAGTCTTCTGGCATTTGTGGCCAAGGTTAAATAATCCCAGAGTAGCTGGGATTATAGGTATGAGCCACTGGCACCTGATCTCTTTCTTTGCTTTAATTCTCCACACCCCTTTCCCCAAGTGAAAGCCTTTAGAGCCTTGGGCAGTAATAGAGACTAGGAAATAAATTGCTGCCTCTAGATACTGATAGGAATTTTGTGCAGTGGCATTGTCCAAGAATTTTTTTCTTTTTGAGTACACAATCTCTCTTATTAGTTTTTTCTTTTCGCTTGCATTCATTAATTGTACAAGGAGGATTTCATTGTGACATTTCTATACATGTATCAAATGTATCCCAATTCAACTCAACTCCCTCTATCCCTCTCCCTTACCCGCTCTCATCTCCTTAAAACATTTCCACGAGATGCACTGGTCTAGTTTCATATCCACAAGTAGACAACTTGGACTGTGAAGCAATTCTTATCCAGCCCATGGCTAAGCCTAAACTTTGATGCCTCGCCCTTCTGGGGATCCCACACTGGCAGTTCCCCTTCACCTCTCTCCCACATCTTCAAATCAATGCACCAGCATCCTATGCCTGTCTTGGTGTGAAGAAGAATCATCCTTATTGTAATCATTGTGCCTGAGAACAAAAAAGACATATGGATCAAAGGTCTAGGGTCTTCAGCTCCACCAAAATCACATGACCACCCAGCTCAAAGGCGGCCACTGTCAGCTGAAATGCTGGTGGGCTCTGAAGCTTCAGGTTTTTACAGGGAGTCCCTGTGGTTACCTAGAAACAACCCTCCCCTCCACCCCTGCCACACAGTATTTACATTGTTTTGTGCCAAGCTGCCAACATTCCTTTGGGAGACTGTTTTTAGTCATTTCAAGTCAAATCCCTTAATGAAAGCATCTTTCTTCTCTCCTTCTCTCTCTGTCTTTCGGTCTTTCTCTGAAACATCCGAACTTGCATCCCTCCTGCATTTTGATTTTCCATTGGAACTTTACAATCAGTTTGTCTAATTCCTACACTCCCAAAGTCTGACAGTTTAATTATAATCCTGTTTAAATGGACACATTTTTAAAATATGGAAGCTCTCTTTTCTAATAAAAATAACCACATGGTTTCATTTTGAGTCTTTCTTTTCTACTCTCAAAAGTATCTGTGTTAGCTCTCCCATATTTCCTCTTGAGTCTTCTCCTTGTGAATTCTTTTACTTTGTGTTGCTATTAGTAATGTTAACTTCCATTGTATTGTCTAACTGCTTGTTGTCTATATATGATAGCCATTCAGTTTTGCTTTTTTTTAATGTGGTGCTGGGGATTAACCCAGAGAGAGCACTGTGCATGCGAGGTATTCCCTCTTTCACTGAATTCTTCTGCCCCCAATCATTTTAATCTAGCCAAAGTCAGCTTCTTCCTTTTAAAAAGGGAAGACTTTAGTGTATTTTCTGGTTGCTTTGAAATTTTGAAAAGGGACAAAATTTGAGTGTGATGAACCAAAGGTCACAGGAAGGACAAAACTTGGATAAGTTCATCAAAGCCCCGCAGATGTAAAGCAGTAGGCAAGAACTAAAGGCAGTTATTTTTTAAAGTAAGAAGCTGGGAAGTCAGGTGTGGTCCTCTAGCCTCTAAGACTACATATGAACTCTGGACAGAAACATTTGCCTTTTAAATTCCTCACAAGTGGCTAGCATTTCCACTTCAAGGATGTGAGTACTGCTCTCATGGTCACAAAATTCCCTTGTGTGTGTGTGTGTGTACACATGCGTGCATGTGTGCATATGCATGTGCACATGCACAAATACTGGGGATTGTGTTAGCATCATGCATGTGGTATTCAGGTAAGGGGTAGGTTTATTCAGTAGACCTGCTGGGACCAGGCAAGGTTGGCACTCCACGTGGCTGGGAAAGGCCTGGGAAAGAGAAAGAGCTGGGAAAGAGAGAGGAAAAAGGGAGAAAAGAACTAGAGAAGAGCAGAGAGAGGCTCTGCGTCTGGGCCTGGGCTAGGCCTTATCTAGGGTATGGGGGGAGAAAGGTGTGGTCACATCAAATTCAGATGTGACCTCAGCGGATGCAGATGTGACCTCTTCCAGGTGTCCCAGTTGCCTAGGTAACGCAGGTACTGGGTGGAGACTTTGCTGCGAGGAGGGTGGAGTCTGTTAGCCTTCCAGGAGCAGGAGCGGACCTTACAGTTTGAACTTAGTGTCTATGTGTTATCCTTTAGCTTTATTGCTCAAGGCTCTACCACTTCAGCCACAGCCCTAATTCTGGCTTTTTGCTAGTTAATTTGGGATAAGAATAATATGGAGGGGCTGGGAAGGTGGCTCAGTGGTAGGGTGCTTGCCTTGCATGTATGAGGCCTTGGGTTTGATTTCTCAGCACCACATAACCAGAAAAAGGTAGAAGTGGCACTGTGGCTCAAGTGGTAGAGCGCTAGCCTTGAGCTGAAGAGCTGAGGGAAAGCACCCAGGCCCAGAGTTCAAGCACTACAACCACTACCACCACCACCACCAACAAAAGTAATATGCATTTATCTGCCTAGGATGACTCAGACTCCTAAGTAGCTAAGATTACAGAAGTAAGCCACCAGTGCCCAGCTTCTTTTAATATTTTCCTTCCTTCCCTCCCTCTTTCCTGCCATTCTGCCTCCCTCACTTCCCTTCCTTTCATCCTTTTTCTTCTTTCATTTTTCCTTTTTTTCCCCTCTCTCTCTTTTCCTTTTATCCTCCTCCTCTCTGTGTCTCTGTGTCTGTGTGTGTCTCTCCCTCTTTCTCTTCTGCTGGAGAAAGAACCCAGGGCCTTGAATATGCTAAGCATGTATTCTACCCTTGAGCTGCATCCCTATCTCTTGCTTCTGCCTTTACGTTGTTGCCCACTGAGATGGAAAGCTGCTGCTGATTTTGTGCAAATGCCCTTTAATACTGAAAGTCCCTGTTGGGGGCTTGCACTGGTACTCAAAATACTGAGAACACTAACCGTATATTTATTTATTATAGGCTCAACAGTATGGTGGCCTGCACATGAGCTTTATTTAAGCATGACATTTAATGCTCTAACAACCCTTTGGGAAAAGTACCAGACTTAGAGAGATGAAATTTATATAGTGATTAGTGGTAAAAACAAGAGTTGAATCCATTGCCTATACATCTATTAGCTTTGGTTGTAATACATTTTAAGGATAGTGGGAGAAAACACCCAACTAATACATCAGCCAAAAGTTAATCTTTTATAGCAACTGTGGGAGTGAATTGCTCACTTCTCCTTTAGTGAGCATCTGCTGTGAGGGGTGTAGTTAGCTAACCATGTCCAGCAGCAGCATCGTCAGAATCCACCACAGGAGCTGGGTGCTGGTAACTCATGACTATAATCCTACCTATTCAGGAGAATGAGATCTGAGGATCACGATTTGAAGCCAGCCAGGCAGTTTGTGAGATTCTTGTCACCAATTAACCACAAAAAAAGCCAGAAGTAGAGTTGTGGCTCAAGGCTCTAACCTTGAGCCCAAAAGCTAATGGATAGTGCTCAAGTCCTGAGTTCAAACTCCAGTACTGGCATGAACACACACACACACACACACACACACACACACACCACAAGCTAAGCAAGAGTTTGAGACCTTGAGCTAACTGCTAGGGCTCTCCATTGACATGTTTGAAATTTTCTCAAAGCTTTACAGAGCTAAAGCCCTTCCTACTCATTTATCCTTCTAACAATTCCAAGTGTATTTAATAACTTAATTCAGGAATGGGGGCTTAGCTCAGGGGGTAGAACACTGGCTCCAAGCCCCAGGTTCAATCCCCAGTACTACAAGCAACTTGATTCAAGTTGGATATGGTGGTACACACCTGTAATCACAGCACTTTGGAGATGGAGGCAAGAGGATAGGGCTCAAGGCCAGCTTGGACTACAGAGAGAGACCCTATCTCAAAATATAAACACCTTACTTAGAAGTACTTAGAAGTATGGGGGTGGGGGGGCTACTCAGGAGGCAGAGATCTGAGAATCACAGTTCAGAGCCAACTTGTGCAGGAAAGTGAGTTTTTACCAGAAAACTGAATGTGGTTCAAGGTGGTAGAGCACTAGCCTTGAGCATAAAGAGCTCAAGGAGAGCACCCAGGCCCTGAGTTCAAGCCCTATGACAGGAAAAAAAAAAGTACTTGGAAGTAGATCAAAGACAGGGACAATTCCCACTGCCTTTACAGTTATTTATATCTAGAGTGAAGTTTTTATTGAGTACTTAACAAGTACAAAGTCAATCACATTAAAAATGAAATCAACAGTTAAGTACATGAGACATAGCGGTCAAAATGACTGGGATACATATTATATTTTAGCTGGTTTTGAAGAAGGATCAATTATAAAGAAGTTTGTTTATTTTAAAAGGATTCACAAGGCACTTTTACAATTCACTTCTGAATTTAGAAAGTTGAAAATGTTAGGTAGAGTTGGATGCCAGAGGCTCTTGCCTGTAATTCTAGCTACTGAGGAGGCTGAGATCTGAGGAATGCAGTTCAAAACCAGCTTAGGCAGGAAAGTCCATGGGATTCTTATCTCCAATAAATGACTCAGAAAAAGCCAGAAGTGGTGCTGTAGCTCAAGTGGTAGAGTGCTAGCCTTGAGCATAGAGAGGCTCAGCAACAGATCCCAGACCCTGAGTTCAAGCCCCAGCACCAGCAAAAAATAAAAATAAAAAAATCAGATATCATTCCATAAAATGTAACAATTACATGACTATATTTTCTTAGATTTCACTTTTGGCTTACAAGGTTTCTAGTTCCACAGATGTTTCCTGTGACACCAAGCTGTACCTATGTTCATACCAATTTGGAAAAGGAAAACAAAACAAAACAAAAAACCAGGCCTGTCACTTTGCCAATTGAATTGGTGAGAAGACATTGCTCAGGTCACCTACTGCTAACGATTTTTCTCAGTCTTTCTTTGGACCTGTCTCTCTGTAGAGTCTACAGTTTTTGCACAAGGCCATGCCTATTTCTGTTTCCACTAGTCTGCTTCTAATCAGAACTGGGACGCTTCAATATTTTTAACTGCTTTGCCTTATTCTCCAGACCCCGCTAGACTTTCACCCTATCCACCCCTTCCCTCCCCCTTGCCCATCCTAGAATCTGGACTCCTCTCCCCTTGCTATCCAGGACCGCTTGGGTTCTAAGATTCCCCGAGCCTGCCCTCCCTGGGCGCACCCACCCCCTCCTCTCCAGCGCTCCTACCCCCCAGTCCCTTCCAGATCGCAGCCTCAACCGTTCCAAAAATTGACAAAAAAGTTGCAGAGCGAGTGCCACTTCTCGGCGCAGTAGGTCTGGGTGAGCTCGGCGTTCTCCGCCAGCCCATCGGGGTCGGGCCCCGTGGCCATGGGTCGCTCCTGCCCGGGATCCGAGGCCATCTTCCTCTTGCCCCCTTTGATCTTCCGCTCGGAAGGTTTTTCTCGGGGTGGCACGCTCGGGGAAGGCGGGGCCGGGGCGTCGGGGCCGGGAGCGAGCTGCCGGGGTCGCCCCCGGCTCCTGGCCTTGAGCCTGGGCTCCCCGGGCAGGCGCGGGATTGCGGTAGTGAGGCCGGCGGGCGGGGTGGAGCGGGTGACCAGGCGCAGCTCGGCACCCCGGCCCTTCTTTCCGGCGCACACGCGGGCGTGGAGGGGAGTGGGGTCGAGGCAAGGCCGCCCCCTCTTGCGCAGCGCGCCCATCACCTGCTTCCAGAAGTGCGGGCGGCGGGCTCCGTAGGCGGCGCAGCGCTCGGGCTCCCCGCGGAAGGCGCATTGCTGGCGCGCCCCGTCCGGGCCCTGGCAGCGCAGAGCCAGCTCGCTGCTGGCTTTGGCTCCGGGGCCCGGCAGCAGGAGCTGCCAGCTGCACGCGTGTTGCTCCGGGCTCACGAAGCGACCCGAGGAACCGCCCGCCCCCGGGCTGGAGGACGATTGCAGCGGGCTGCCCGCTGCCCCCTTGTCTCTCCGGGCCTCCGCGAGGAGGCAGCCGGCCGCCAGCAGCAGCAGCAGCCGCAAGGAGAGTCCCGCTCGCGCGCTCGGGGGACACATGGCCCGCGGGGTCTGCATCCACGCTTCTGGAATTTCCTGGGTGCTTTCAGGGCAGGCCACGCCAGGCCAGGAGCATCCCCGGATCTGCGGATGATGGCACAGAGATTGAATCCACCGGGTTCCCCACCTCCACGCCCCCCAAGAAGCCCTTCGTCCCTGGCCCGGAGCCTGCGAACTCCCTCCCCGGAGCTTTCTGCAAACCCACTTTTCCCATGGGCAGCCGCAGTCTAAGAGGGGCTTTTCTAAAGAGCTTTCCAGTTCACTGTTTTAAGAAACAAAATAGGTATTTGAAAAGAATCACTTGTGCTTTGGAGATTTCTTTCCCCAAGCACGAGGATGTTTGCAAATTACCACTTCCAAACCCTCCCCCCTCCCCACTTCCAATAAATGGCCTACAAAATCATCTCCGATTAAATTTCGGAAGCGTTCACTTTTACTGCTCTTTGAACTTACCGAGTTCTGGGCGAGGTGGCAGAACTTGATTAGCGTAGCGGGAAAGACTGAATAAGCGATTAGCCTGTTTTAGCTGCTTCCCAGTGAATGAACTGTTATCAATGGGACAGAAAGCACTACCCCTACGATGCCCCTCCCAAACTCCTCTCACACTGCACTTCCCACCACTAGGACACACACACACACACACACACACACACGGAGAGAGCAGGCCTGCCTGCAACATGAAATATAGATCTTGTATTTTTTCCACCGTTTAAAATAATCTTACAGTTTTAACAAACCTTTCTTTAGTTTTACATATATAAATTATACAAAAAATGAAAGTTAGACAGTTGGAACGAAACAAGAATCATAGTGTAAACCAGACACTGTTTACACAATTGTACTATATTTATATTTTCCAATACCAGGTTTGGACTCAGGACTAGTGTGAATTAGTGTGTGGTAGAATACTTGTCTAGACTAGCATAGCATGATCAAGACACTGAGTTCAAACCCCAGTACCAGAATAAGAAAAGGAAAGGAAAGGAAATTGTTTGCATTATACTGAAAGGTAATAATTCAAATGGTGTAATATTTAAGAATTACTGTTATTGCTGGCATTGATGACTCATTCCTGCAATACTAGCTAGTCAGGAGGCTGAGACTTGAAGAGAAAAAGTTCAAATACAGCCTAGGCAGAGAAATCTGTGAGACTCTTCCGATTAATCAACAAAATGTCAGATTGGAGTCATAACTCAAGTGTTAGAGAATGAGCTATGAGTAAGAACACTTTGATGATGATGACAATTATATGAGACTATTTTTTAGACTTGAAGTCCTTCTGCCTCAGTCTGTTAAATGCTAAGATTGTTTTATTTTTTTTTTAGGGGGGTCCGGTTGTGGGGCCTGAACTCTGGGCCTGGGCGCTGTCCCTCAGCTCTTCAGCTCAAGGCTAGTGCTCTA
>NW_012267404.1:856514-866699 GCF_000151885.1 Dipodomys ordii
AAAAAAAAAAAAAAGAAACAAAACCCCTCAAAAGCAACAAACAATATGCCATCATCACCAACAGTAGCAGAAAGAAAAAGAAAAGGGCTGGAAATGTGACCTAGTGGTAGAGTGCTTGCCTAACATGCATGGACTAAGCCCTAGTACCACATACACAGAAAAAAACTGGAAGTGTCAAGTGGTAGAGTGTTAGCCTTGAGCAAAAAAAAGCTCAGCGACAAGCCCAAGCCCCAAGTTTAAGGCACAGGACTGGCAGAAAGAAGGAAAAACAAAAACAAAAAATACATTGTTTCCATTTCCTGGAATTCATTTTGATGAAGATTATTTTAAATGTTCAGAGGTTCAGACAGAGGCATTATACCTTTGGGTTCTTCCCCTAAGAGTATCCTTCTTCAGTCTCACTGTGTATGAATACCTAGAGTCCTGTATAATTTATAATTTATCATGTCCAGGTGCCTTTTAGATCTAGCTTCTGCATATGAAAGAAAACATGCACCATGCATTATTTGTCTCTCTGAGCTTGGCTTACCTTACTTAACATGATTTGTTCTAGGTCCAACCATTTCTCTGAAAAAGACATGAAAGAATTCTTTCTAGAAAGTGGCTGTGTAAAATTCCATTGTGTGGCCAGGCACTGGTGGCTCACGCCTGTAACCCTAGCTACTCAGGAGGCTGAGATCTGAGGATGGAGGTTCAAAGCCAGCCCGGGCAGGAAAGTCCGTGAGACTCTTATCTCTAATAAACCACTAGAAAACCAGAAGTGGTGCTGTGGCTCAAGTGGTAGAGCGCTCACCTTGAGCTGAAGAGCACAAGGACAGCCCCCAAGCCCAGAGTTCAAGCCCCACAACCAACCAAAATAAAAAAAATTCCATGGTGTGTAAGTACCACATTTTTTTAATCTACTCAGTTATTATAGGGAATCTGGGCTATTTTCATATCTCGGCTATTGTAAATAGCACAGCAATGTGCAAGTGAATAATATAGTAATGTGCAAGTGTCATTATAGTATCTTGGCTTATGATGTTTTGGGTAGATGCCCAAGAGTGGTATAGCGAGGTTGTAGGAAAGGTCTATGTTTAGCTTTTTGAGGAACTTCCAGACCTCTGCCCAAAGTGCTTGTACTAGTTTACATTCCCACCAACAGTGCAATAGGGTTCCTTTTCCCTTGTATCCCAACCAGCATTTGTTGTTTGAATTCATGATGTTGGCCAGTCTAACTGGGGTGAGATGGAATCTCAAAGTTGTTTTGATCTGCATTTCCTTTATGGCCAGGGATAATGAGCGTTTCCTCTTATGTTTAGTTGCCATTCAAATTACCTCTTCTTCAGAGAACTCTTCCTTAGCTCCTTTGCCCATTTAATGATTGCTTTATACTTTGGTAGGGGTTAATTTCTTGAGCTCCTTGTATATTTTGGATATTAGGCCTTTGTTGGATGTACTGCTGGTAAAGATCTCCCAGTCTGTTGGCTGTCTTTCTAGTTTAATAAATATGCCCTTAGCTGTGCAGAAATCTTTTATTTTGGTGTAATCCCATTTGTCAAGTCTCTGTCCTATCTCTGTGCCCCTGGGAGTCTTTCCAAAAAGTTTCTGCCCGTGCTTATGAGTTCTAGTGTTTCTCCTACTCCCTCTCACAGTATTTTTTTGTTGTTGTTGTTGTGGGGCTTAACCTCTGGGCCTGGGTGCTATCCCTCAGCTCTTCAGCTCAAGGCTAGCCCTCTATCATTTGAGCCATAGCGCCACTTCCGGTTTTCTGGTGGTTTTTATTGGAGATAAGAGTCTCATGGACTTTCTTGCCTGGGCTGACTCTGAACCTTGATCCTCAGATCTCAGCCTCCTGAGTAGCTAGGATTACAGGCATGAAACCAGCGCCCAGCTTCTTGCATTAATTTCAGACTTTCAGGTCTGATGTTGAGGTCTTTGATCCACTTTGAGTTGCTATTAGTGTATGATGACAGAGATCCACTTTTAGTTTTCTGCATATGGATGCCCCGTTTTCCCAAAACCAATTATTAAAGGGGCTTTTTTCCCCACTGTATATCTTTGGCTCCCTTACCAAATACCAGATAATGGTAAGTATATGGTTTTATTTCTGAACTTTCTAGTCTGTTCTATTGATCTTCAGGTCTATTTTTGTGCCAATACCAAACTGTTTTTGTTATTGTAGCTCTGTAAAGAGCTTGAGGTCTGGGATTGTGATACCACTAGTGTTGCTTCCCCTCTCTCCTCTTCCCCCCCCCCCCCCGGCCAGATAGAACAACTTTGACTATTCTAGGGTCTTCTTTTGTTCCGTAAGAATTTTTTGAATTATTTTGTCTATCTTGGTAAAGAACTTCACTGGGATTTTTTTTCTGTCAATTTTGGGGCTTTGAACTCTGAGCTTTTTTGCTCAAGTCTAGCACTCTACCATTGAGCCACAGTGCCACTGCTGGTTTACTGGTAGTTAATTGGGGATAAGAGTCTCATGGACTTTCCTGCCTAGGCTGGATCCTCAAATCTCAGCCTCCTGCATAGCTAGGATTACAGGCATGAGCCACCAGCACCCAACACCTTTTGATATTTTATAACACCCCACCATCTTTTTTTCTTAGTAATATATGTGCTTTTTTTGTTTAATTTCAAGAGTTTATATCTAGGGGATGAGGATGTAGCTTAGTGGTGGAGCCCTTGCCTAGCAAATGGAAGACACTAGGTTTCATTCCAACAGTGGAAAAAAAAGATTTACATCTCTGATTGTACTGTTTCTAAGAAAGTATTTTCTGTTACTGACCTCTAATGGTACTTATTGTATTTGAACAGTTAGAATTTTATTACTACTGTAAGAACCCAAATGCTAGCCAGGTGCTGGTAGGTCACACTGTAATCCTAGCTACTCAGGAGGCTAAGGCCTGAGGATTCCAGTTCAAAGCCAACCTGGGAAGGAAAGTACATGAGACTTATCTCCAATTAACCACCAGAAAACCAGAAGTGGAGCTGTGGCTCAAAGTGGTAGAGAGCTAGCCTGGAGCACAAAAGCTCAGGGACAGTGCCCCAGGCCTTGTGTTCAAGCCCCATAACTGACAAAAGAAAAACCCAAAAAACAAAAAACAAAACAAAACCAACCAACCAAATACTTTGGAATTAGAAGAATATATTTAACTCTACTGTCACACATATTAAATATATAGAGAGAGACAGACAGAGGCAGAGAGGGAGAGAGAGGTAATACATAATGTCTCCCAGGATTACATATCATTTCATAACAGTGTCACAAGTCCATTTGACCTTCAGTGGTCAGTGACCACTACACATCAATTTCTGAGTTTTACTATGTTACTTTCAGAGTTAGTTATGTCTTATTGCCACTTGTTAAATTTAAATGAAAATCAATTTGCAACTATGAAAATAAGATGCACCACCAAGAATTTCATAGTGAGAAGTAAATAATTAGTCCATTACACAAAATGAATTCTGTCTTTTCAAGCAACAACAACCACCTTTATTTGTATGGGCAAAGCACTAGTAAGTAATCACAGGCTTTTGTACTGTTGTGGCATTGCTTATTTTATCAGGTACTGGATGGAGCTGGAATCAATTTTCAGCTAAAGAGTGACATCTTGTGGTGTTATTCCCTAATTACCATGAAAAGTTTTTATTATCTAAAGTTAGAATTATGAGATATTCCTCATGCTTTGATGTCAGGAGCATTGTTCTCAAAGGAAAAAGTAAAGGCAGGGCTGAGGCTCTGGGTTCGATTCCTCAGCACCACATAAGCAAAAAGAAAAAAGCCGGAAGTGGCGCTGTGACTCAAGTGGTAGAGCGCTAGCCTTGAGCTGAAGACCGAAGGACAGCGCCCAGGCCCAGAGTTCAGGCCCCATGACCGGACCCAAAAAAAAAATTAAAAAAAAAAAAGAAAGAAAAAGTAAAGGCACACAGATGTCTTATGACATACCAACAAAGGAAATACATATTTTTTGTGTGCTGGTCTTGGAGCTGGAAATAAAGGCCCAGTTGCTGTTGTGAGATTTTGAGCCCAAGACTAGTGCTCTACCACATGAGCCTCAGCTCCACATTTGTTTTTTGGTGATTAATTGGAGTTTTGAATCTCATGGCATTTCCTGTCTGGATTGGCTCTGAACTGCTGTCTGTTCTCAGAGATCAGCCTCTTAAACTAGGATTTCAGGCATGAACCACCAGCACCAGGCAGGAAAGTTGTTTTTTTTTTTTAAACTATGACAAGGATAAGACTTTTGTACCCTAGACTGGACTGAAACTTACTATGTAGTCCAAGCTGGCCTTGAACTTGTGGATCTGACTGCCTCAGTCTCCCCAATGCTAGAATTACAGGTGAAAATTTTTGGATGCTGAAAAATAGTATGCCATTCCTTTAGGATACCAATAACATTTACAGAGCTACCAAAAAAGTAGATAGTATTTTAATTTTCCATCCTCTTCTGTAAACTTTTTGACAACTTTATTAGCATTTTCTACTTGAGTTTTCAATACTCCTTTGTTCAGCTGAGTATTAAGTGTAACCAGATGTCTCAACACTAGTCAAAAAAAGTAATAAAAACTCTAGAGATACAAAGATTTCTTTGAGACCGAAAAAGTGTCATCTGTGAATGTTCATAGGCACTAGGTCTGTTGGTTGTGCTCTTCTCAAAGGTATGACTAGTGGACTATTTCCTCACTTCTCTCACAGTATCTAGAAACAGAACAATCAATAGGACTGTAATAGTAAGGAAAGCTTGATTCCAAAAACTTGCAATTTTACCCTGGAGGTTAAATGAAAAAAAAAATCTTCTGCCATTTCTGCGGAGGAATAAAAGGTAGACATAAAATTAAAATGAGTCTTAGCTGGTGATTCACACCTGTAATCGCACCTACTCAGGAGACTAAGATCTGAAGATCTCGATTTTGAAGGCAGCCCAGATAGGAAAGTCAGTGATACTCTTATCTCCAATAAATTACTCAGAAAAAGCTGGGAGTGGTGCTGTGGCTCAAGTAGTAGAGTGCTATCTTTGATCACAAAGAGACTCAGGGAGAGTGCCCAGGACATGAGTTCAAGCCCAAGGACAAGCAAGAATAAATGAGTCCTATTTCATCATTAAAAAAAAAAAGCTACCGGGGCTGGGAAGGTGGCTCAGTGGTAGAGCGCTTGCCTTGCATGCATGAGGCCCTGGGTTCAATTCCTTAGCACCACGTAAGCAAAAAGAAAAAAACCCGAAGTGGTGCTGTAGCTCAAGTGGTAGAGCGCTAGCCTTGAGCTGAAGAGCTGAGGGACAGTGCCCAGGCCCAGAGTTCAGGCCCCACGACTGGGCCAAAAAAAAAAAAAAAAAAAAAGCTACCAACTGCCACGCATCGGATTTGCCACTGTTTTCTGTTTTCTCTTCATACCCTGTGGTTGCCCACCAGGTTCCTGAGCTGGTCCATATTGCCAACACATGCCTTGATTTGTTTTTTTTTATTTTTTAAGTAGGCAAAAGATAAAACACTGAAAATTGAATTCGTCCAAGCTAAAAATACCATAATGGATCTTTTTATCTCTAAAGAACAGTTTAGGTCTGTGTTCACTTATGTGCTTTATCTCTTCTGAATTATAGACAAAGTCTTGTTGTTGAGCCTAAGAGAAGATGTATTTAGCAATTTCTTCTCAGGTATGGAACCACATTTATAACTAATGTGACAACCAGAATAAAACTGTTTCAACAGTTTTGTATTCTCCACGGAATGATCTTCATCAATATTCTGTATTAAACAACAAAAATAACTTTTCTGGGTATTCTCTGTATACTATATTCTTGTCTGCATGTTGAATTTTTGTTTCTAAAGTTTTTTAAAAATGTTTGAATGTTCTGTTTATGTATGTGAACTAGAGTAAATACATAAAAGTTACCATTTTAACCAGTTTTTTCCTTCCTTCCTTCCTTTCCTTCCTCCCCCTCTTGTTTTTTCTTTCCCTCTTCCTTCCTTCCTACCTTCCTTCCTCCCTCCCTCCCTCTCTTTCTTGCTTGCTTGCTTCCTTTCTTGCTTTCTATCCTTCTTTCTTTCTTTTTTTGCCAGTCCTGGGGCTTGAACTCAGGACCTGAGCACTGTCCCTGAGCTTCTTTTGCTCAAGGTTAGCACTCTACCACTTGAACCACAGTGCCACTTCTGCCTTTTTCTGTTTATGTGGTACTGAGGAATCGAACCTGGGGCTTCATGCATGCTAAGCAATCATTCTACCACTAAGCCACATTCCCAGCCTTAACCAGTTTTTAATGTACAGTTCAGGGGCATTAAGCACATCCGTACATTTGAATCATCATCCACCCCCAGAGCTCTTTTGCCCAAACTGCAAGTCTGTATTCATCAGCAGTCACTCCCCTTCTCTCTCCTCACGCTCTGATCAGTGTCATTCAATTCTCTGCCTTTGTGAATTTGAACACATAGGCATTGGCATCTTATATAAGGTAAAATCATGAAGAATTTATTCTCTTGGGATAAATGATATCCTTCAGGTTCACCTATACAGTAGAATGCCTCAGAACTTCTTTTCCCTTTTTAAATTCAATAATATGCCATTTTGCTTATTATTCAGTATTTTTTAAATTTATCTTTTGCTAGGGCTGGAATTCAGGGCCTGGGTGCTGTCCCTGAGCTTCTTGTTGCTCAAGACTAGCACTGTACTACTTGAGCCATAGCTCCACTTCGGGGTTTTTGGTGGTTAAATGGAGATGAGTCTTACAGACTTTGCTGCCCAGATTGGATTCAAGTCACGATGCTCAGATCTCAGCCTCCTGAGTAGCTAGCATTACAGGCATGAGCCACTGCCCCCTAGTCACTTATTCATTATTGATAGATATTGACTTGTTTGCACTTTTTGGCTACTACCAATAATGGCACTAAGCAAAGTATTGTATCAATTTTTCATTTTTGGTCAGTTGTGGGCTTGAACTCAGGGGCTAGGTGCTGTCCCTAAACTCTTTTGCTCAAGGCTAGCACTCTACCACTTTGAGACACAGATCCACTTCCAGGAATATTTTTCAAGTTATAGCTTGCAATTATTTTGGATATATTCGGTATATATCCAAAATATATTTATATTTGGATATATTAATTGAATGGAATTATTAGGTCATGCAGTCATTTTTTTAAGGTACTAGAGTTTGGACTCAGTGTATAAAATATTCTTGAGGCATACCTCCATCCCTTTATCCCTCCTTCCTTCCTCTCTTTCTATCTCTCTCTCTCTTTGTTTCTTTCTTTCTGTCTTTCTTACTTTTTCTTTCTGTCATAGGGCCTGAACTCTGGGCCTGGGCACTGTCCCTCAGCTCTTCAGCTCAAGGCTAGTGCTCTACACTTGAGCCACAGCACCACTTCCAGCTTTTTCTGCATATGTGGTGCTGAGGAATCGAATCCAGGGCCTCATGCATGCAAGGCAAGCGCTCTACCACTGAGCCACCTTCCTAGCCCTGCTTTATCTATTTATTTATTTTATTTTTTGGTCGGTCTTGGGGCTTGAACTCTGGGCTTGGGCGCTGTTCCTGCACTCTTCAGCTCAAGGCGAGTGCTCTTGAGCTACAACGCCACTTCCCGTTTTCTAGTGGTTTATTGGAGATGAGAGTCTCACCAACTTTCCTGCCTGGGCTGGCTTTGAACTGTGATCCTCAGATCTCAGCCTCCTGAGTAGCTAGGATTACAGCCATGAGCCACCAATGCCTGGCTTTTATTTTTTTTTTTGACTTTGTTTTTGCAGTACTGTGGTTTGAACTCAGGGCCTTAAGCTTGCTAGGTAGGCACACTTCCACTTGGGCCATACTCACAGTCCTTTTTGGCTTAGTTTTCATATATGGTTTTGTGCTTTTTGCTACAGACTAGCCTCAGACTTCAATCATCCTACCTGTGCTTCCTTCATATTGGGATTATTACTGTGTATACCCAAGCCCAAAAATAATTCTATTTTTACTTTATCATTATTAAAAATATTTGTTTATCCAGTCCTGGGGCTTGAACTCAGGGCCTGGACATTGTCCTTGAGCTTCTTTTGCTCAAGGCTAGTGCTCTGCCACTTGAGCCATACTACTACTTCTGGCTTTTTCTGTTTATGTGGTACTAAGGAATCAAATCTAGGGTTTCATGCGTGGTATGCAAGCACTCTACCACTAAGCCATATTCCCAGCCCCTATTATTATTATTTTATTTTTTATTTATTTTTTGTTCTGGTCGTGGGGCCTGAACTCTGGGCCTGGGCGCTGTCCCTCAGCTCTTCAGCTCAAGGCTAGCACTCTACCACTTGAGCCACAGCGCCACTTCTGGCTTTTTTCTTTTTGCTTATGTGGTGCTGAGGAATGGAACCCAGGGCCTTGAGCATACAAGGCAAGCACTCTACCACTGAGCCACCTTCCCAGCCCCAATATTATTTGAATTTATTATTTTTTTTGGGTCCGGTAATGGGGCCTGAACTCTGGGCCTGGGCGCTGTCCCTCAGCTCTGCAGCTCAAGGCTAGCGCTCTAACACTTGAGCCACAGCTCCACTTCCGGCTTTTTTCTTTTTGCTTATGTGGTGCTGAGGAATCAAACCCAGGGCCTCATGCATGCAAGGCAAGTGCTCTACCACTGTGCCACCTTCCCAGCCCCTATTATTATTTTTTTAAACAGTGCTTTGCTCTTTAGCTCAGGCTGGCATCAAATGGTCATCCTGCCTTGATCTTCCAAGTGCTAGAGTACAGGCTTACACTTCCACATCCAGCTTTCTAGCTTTTTTAAGGGACTTCAATTGTATTGTCTATTTTTTCATAGTGATTACTTCACATTATGCTTACATTAATAGTGCAGAAGTATTCTACTTTCCCCAAATCCTTGTTAACACTTGGGTTTCCCCAGCCCCTCTTTTTTTCTCTCTCTCTCTTTTTTTTTTTTTTTGGTCAGCCAGAGGCTTGAACTCTGGGCCTGAGTGCTGTCCCTCAGCTCTTCAGCTCAAGGCAAGCACTCTACCACTTGAGCCACAGTGCCACTTCAGGTTTTCTGGTGGTTTATTGGAGATAAGATTTTCACAGCCTTTCCTGCCTGGGCTGGATTTGAACTGTGATCCTCAGATCTCAGTCTCCTGAGTAGCTACGGTTACAGGCCTGAGCCACCAGCGCCTAGCTCTCATTTTTTAAGGCAGGGTTTTTTGTTTTTTGTTGTTTTTTTTTGTCAGTCGTGGGGCCTGAACTCTGGGCCTGGGTGCTGTCCCTCAGCTCTTCAGCTCAAGGTTAGCCTCTACCACTTGAGCCACAGCACTACTTCCAGCTTTTTCTGCTTATGTGGTGCTGAGGAATTGAACCCAGGGCCTCATGCATGCAAGGCAAGCATTCTACCACTGAGCCACCTTCCCAGCCCAAGGGTTTTGTCATATAGAGTTCAAACTCATAATCCTACTGCTTCAGCCTGCTGAGTACTGGAACTACAAGTGTACAACACCATGTCTGTTTTGTTGTTGTTGTTGTTGTTAATGATAACCATTTTGTGTGTAGATATAGTAATTTCATTTGCATTTCTTTGATGATTAATGACATTGAGTCTCTTGGTTATCCGTGTAGCTTCTTTGAAAAATACCTATTCAAGTCCTTTGCTTGTGTGAGTGTGTGTGTGTATGTGTGTATTGATGTTGAACTCAGGGCCTTGTGCCAGGTTTTTCACTTGAAATTGGCATTCTATTGCTTGATCCATGCTTCATTTCTGGATTTTGCTGGATAATTTGAGATAAGAGTCTCATGGAGCTGGGCATTAGTGGTTCATACCTGTAATCCTAGCTACTCAGGAGGCTGAGATCTGAGGATCAAGGTTCAAAGCCATCTCAGGCAGGAAAGTCCGTGAGACTCTGATCTCCAATAAATCACTAGAAAACCGGAAGTGGTGCTGTGGCTCAAGTGGTAGAGCGCTTGCCTTGAGCTGAAGAGATGAGGGACAGCACCCAGGCCCAGAGTTCTAGCTCCACGACCAATAAAAAAGAAAAAAGAAAAGAGAGAGTCTTATGGACTTTTCTGCCCAGATCAGATTCAAACTGCAATCCTCAGATTTTAGCCTGAATAATTAGAACTGCAGACCTGAGCTACTGGTGCCAGTTAAAGTATTGATTTGTAAAGTCACTCTTCTGTCAGTAAAACTAATAGTTAATATTTATACAACATTTAGAATTCTTCTTTTTTTTTTTTTTTTGTCGGTCATGGGGCTTGAACTCTGGGC
>NW_012267404.1:868304-894237 GCF_000151885.1 Dipodomys ordii
AGTCTCACAGTCTCTCCTGCCTGGGCTGGCTTTGAACCGCGATCCTCAGATCTCAGCCTCCTGAGTAGCTAGGATTACAGGCGTGAGCCACCAGCACCCGGCTTTGGTGCTGAGCTTTTTTGCTCAAAGCTAACACTCTACCACTTGAGCCACAGCTCCACATCTTGCATTTTGGTTATTATTTGAAGATAAGAGTCATGGACTTTTCTGCATCCACTGGCTTTGAGTTGCAACCCTCACATCTCAGCCTCCTGAGTAGTTAGGATTACAAGTGTGCACCTTCTTTAACTTTTTTTTTTTGAGATAGTGTACAATAGCCCAGACTGATGCTGAACTTGTATTCCTCCTGCTTCGCATCCCAGTGTAGAGATTGTAGGGCAATAACATAGGCTGTACTGTTTGGTCAAATTTGAAGCCCTTATCACTCATGTAATAGAGTGTTAATTTTGGTTAAATAAATACTCTATAAGGTCAGCAAAAAAAAAAATAGCAAGACATAGTTGTAATGGTGGGAGATAAATGAACGAAGCAGATGAAACCAGTGTGAAAATGTGAAGAGACTTGAACATCAACTTAATCAGATCTTGTGTAATAATATAAACAGTATCCGACACACAAGGTCCAAATAAATAATTGTTGGATTAACAGTAAGTATTATTACTAGCTTGGATCTTAGGCAAATTACTCAGAGCTTAGTTTCCTCACCTATAAAGTGAAAATTAAAATTTACAGGCTGGGATGTGGTAGAGCAGGTAAAACACTTTACCAAAGATGCTCACTTAGGTTCTATCTCCAGCACCCCTACTAAAACAGACAAGAAGACCCTACCTCCCCAACTCCAGCAACCAAAATCTCCTTATAGCTCTATTTTACTAATTATGTGGCCAACATATAGGCACTTAAGTTTTCTTCAAATATCTAGTTTCCCAAGTGTAAGCTAACTACACAGCTTCATTTTGTCATAGCCCTCTCAGTGCTACTCATCAACCTCCTTTTACAAATGAAAACCAGACTCAAGATGGAGATGTAAACCTTTTCAGGTGATGAGAAGCCAATAGGCATGTTTTATGAGCAGAGGAGTAACATGACACACCAAGTTTTCTGAAGATTAATAGGTTAGTGGCCATAAAATGGGCCTACCTGAAGAGACTGGGTAGGTATGGACTATCAGCATAAAGTTTACAGTGTTTAATGGCATGCACACCTGTAATTCTAGCTACTTAGGAGGCAGAGATCTATTGTAGTTTGAAGCCTGCCCAGGCAGGAAAGCCCATGAGATTCTATGTCCAATTAACCACCAAAAAAAGAAAAGAAAAAAAAAATAAAGGCTGGAGGTGGAGCTGTGGTTCAAGTGGTAGAGCACTAGCTCTGAGAGGAAAAAGCTGAGAGACAGAGTTCAGCCCCCAAATTCAAGTCCCAGCTGTGGGCTTTCGCAAAACCATGGGCAGATAGATCTACACCGAACTGGAAAAACCAAAGAAGACACGGAGCGCCGCTGGCGATGTGTCTCGATTCCCCTCCCTCCCACGGCACTGGCACCGGGACCAGCGCCCTAAATCTCCTGTTTACTTGTCTCGAAGCCGCCTGGAGAGGAGGCTCAGGACAGAATGGAAAGGAATGCGAGGTCAAGGCTTGAACTCTGGCCAATTCTGTTTCCTTCTGAAGAAAACGGGTGGGATCCCCATTTCACTGGTCTGCTTCGTTCTAAGAGGAGAGACCAGTTAGATGAACCCCTTTCCACATCAGCACAAACAACTCTTTTTCCCGGAACCCGGGTGGCCAGGCCCACGCGACCGCCTCAACTCTTCTCCTTCGCTGGCTAGGCGCAGTCCCGCGCGCGGCGCGCTGACGTCACTTCCGGCGCGCTGACGCTCAGCCCGGCGTGTCGACGCCTGCGTCAGCAAAGAGCGGGGTTGGGGGCACCCGGTTTGAAGTCGTGCGGGTCTGAGTGCTGCCGCCGGCGCCTCGGTCTCGGACCCTTTGGCTCCCCGAACCACGGAGGGGACGAGCTCGGGTAGACGGCTGAGCAGATGCCCGAGGGTTCGGGCCAGCACGCCCCGCGCCGCCCCGGCAGTTCCCCTCAGCTGCCTGGCTTGGGCCTGCGCCGCTCCCCTGCGCTCTGTGGAAACTAGCGCCTCGGCGGCGCGGCGCGTCGTCGCTCGCGCGGAGTTGCGAACCGCCGGCGCCGGGCCATGGCGGTCTCCAGGTGGGTCTGACTCGTGAGGAGCGGAGGAGGAGAGGGGTAGGGCGAGGCACGGTCTCCTCCCCGCGCCGCGGCCGGAGAGGAGCCGAGCTCATTGTCGCTGGCTGGATTCCGGCGTCTTGTTGCCCGGAGTTTGGAGTTCGCCCCTCGGCCGGGGTGGACGGGGTTACTCCGTGCCGGTGCGCTCGGGAACGTCGTTTTCCTGCGAAATAGGCACCTGGGCACGCGAGGGCGGTTCCTTTCTTTCTCTTGGCGGTGTGTCTCGTCTCTGGTTTCTCTTCCCTCTTTTCAGTGCTAGGCGATTCAGGATCCTCAGTCTTGATTCCCCAACCTCCATTTCGTGGTCCAACAACCTGACAATAACTGTCGGAAGATGGGGAGATTGGGATCATGGTTATCTCACGAGTCCATCGCGATGGTGCTCACGTTTAATTTACAACTTTTAGGGTTATGTTCTTCCTAAAGGCAGTTGGCTTAACTCTTTTTCTGTTTAGCAGTAAAATGTTCCTTCCCTCTTCCCTGTTGAGATTTTAAACAGGTGACTGTGTTTGCTCTATCTTTCTATCACGGGTCTTGAAATTATTTTTCAGATCTTGTCCGTCCGTGGGACATCTTTAAGGAAATAAGAGAAATACCAACGAGACATTTCGTTGTGTAGCTCCAGAAGGAAAGTTTTATTTTATATTTTTCTCCGATATGATAGGTTGAGAACTTTTGAGAGGTGTATTTTGGTGGTCCAATATGAGTAGGGGGCAGTCCCTGGGTGATTGTACTCATTAAAATTCACCAAGTTCTTTTTTTTTTTTTTTGAGTCCGGTCGTGGGGCCTGAACTCTGGGCCTGGGCGCTGTCCCTCAGCTCTTCAGCTCAAGGCTAGCACTCTACACTTGAGCCACAGCACCACTTCCAGCTTTTTCTGCTTATGTGGTGCTGAGGAATCAAACCCAGGGCCTCAGGCATGCAAGGCAAGCACTCTACCACTGAGCCACCTTCCCAGCCCCGATTTTTTTTTCTTAATTCACTTTCCCCCCAAGATTTTGAGGATACTGACAGTTATTTTTTAATTTATGAGTTCGCATTGGAGAAAATCATTGTTTCAATCTATTCTTTAAGCACATTGCCCCCCCCCCCCAATCCCTCCTTCCTTCCCTCCCTTCTTGCCATTACCAGTCCAGGGACTTGAACTCAGGGCCTGGGCACTATGCCTGAGCTGCTTTTACAGCTCAAGGCTAGCACTATATCACTTGAGCCACAGTACCACTCCTGGCCTTTTCTGTTTATGTGGAACTATGGAATCAAACCCTGGGCTACATACATGCTAGGCAAGCACTAGGCCACATTCCTAGCCCCTCTTTTTTCTTTCTATACCAATTTTGATAGTCTTCCATGCTTCTATCATTTGTAGTCCAAGATAACTGCATCGGCCTTGGAGTAGCCTCGAAGCCAGGCATTAATGGCTCATTCCTGGAATGAATTACTAGCTACTAGGAGGCCAAGATCTGAGGATCAAGGTTTGAAGCCAATGTGGGCAGGAAAGTCCATGAGACTTTTTCCTCACCAGGTCATAGGGTATAAACTCAGGTCCTAGGCACTGTCCTTGAGCTCTCTTGCTCAAGGCTAGCACTCTACCAATTTGAGTCACGCCTGGTTTTCTGGTGGGTAATTGGAGAAAAGAGTCTCCAGCCTTTCCTGTGGACAAGCTTTAAACCATGATCCACAGATCTCAGCCTCCTGAGTAGCTAGGATTACAGGCAGCTAGGATTACTGGTGGCAGGAGCCACCAGTGACTGGCTTCATTCACACATTAAAAAAACAAAAACCAAACCAAACAAACGAAGTGGAGCTGTGGCTCAAGTGGTAGGTAGAGTGGTATCCTTGGACTCAAAAGCTCAGGGACAATGCCCAGGCCCTGAATTCAAGCCCTAGAACCAACACCAAAAGAAAAAGTTTGTTCGTCTGCTTTTTCCTCCTGGTGTCTCACTCCCAATTTATCCTTCATTTCAGCCATATTAGCCATGCTAATACTCAAATTTTAACTGTTATTTTTTCTGCTTAAAATACGTTAGTTTTCTGTTGCTTTTGAACTTTTTTTTTCTGCCAGCCATCATTTGGATAGTACATCATTTGTGGACTGTGAGAATTATCAGTGTAGGCAGATGGGCTGAGGAGAGCATACTTGTCCCAGATAGCTGACATTCCCGACCCCCCTCCCTGCTCCCCCACTTAAGGTATGTCCAAATTCTCCAATAGCTTATCAGATCCTTTGTGGATTTGCTTTTTGCCTCAACTTGTTCTTTAAACTTTCTGTGCTCTTTCTTTCCTTCCTCGTTGCCTTCACATGTGTTCTCTTCCCACCTTTGCTTCCCTCTCTTTCCACTTTGAGATAGAGACACTTCCTTCCATGCTTCAAGTCTGCTTGTATGTGTGTGTGTGCATGCGTGCACACGCGCATGTGCACATGCACACGCATGGCAGTCCTGGGGCTTGAACTCAGAACTTTTTGGTGGTTAATTGGCTGATTAAGAGTCACTGGCTTTCCTACTTGGGCTAGCTTTGACCCACGATCCTCAGATCTCTACCTCCTGGGTAGCTAGGATTATAAGCATGAGCCACTAGTGTCTATCAAAGTCTGCCTAATTCTAATCTTTTTTGGGTTTTTTGTTTTTGTTTTTTTTTTTTTGCTTTGTTTTGTTTTAAATCTAAACCTATGTTACTTTGTTCAGGAAGCCTTCTCAGATTTTATGTCCACTTGTGCTTCTTGTAACAATATACTATCAGTTGGAATACTTATGCATAGTAATTGTCTACTTATCTCTCCCTTGCTTGATTAACATAAATGGTGTGAGGGAAAAATATGTCTGATCTTTCTGTTCCTAGCAGAGTGCCTGGCTCCTAGGAAAAACTTAAGTTTTTTTTCTTCTCTTTTTCCTTTTTGGAAACAGAGTCTTAATGCTACGGTCACTTTCATCCATCTAACCCCTTATCTCAGGAGATCCTGCCTTCAGCTCCCTTAGGTGACACCATAGGACTGTGCCACTGGAGCAGAACTGAAATAGCGCAGTTAGGAGAGTTAGACTGGAGACTGTGCTACTATATCCAGCTAATATTATATCCACTGTGTCCCCCAATTCTGGAGTTACAACTCAGGGCTCTCAATGTGTACTAGTCTAGCATCATATCATTAAGCCAAACCCCTAGCCTTCACAGTAAAAATAATTAATGATTTTGCTGCTTGCTTTAATAACTCATGATCTGATTGTAATCAATGCATAGTAGAATATTTCATGTTTTTCAGTGAGAGCCTCTAAGTTTAGATTTGATTTCTCTCTGTTGTAGTGCCAAGGAACAAACCCAGGGCCTTCCCAGTGCTAGTCAAACACTTATCACTGAGCTATATCCCTAGCCCTTTGGTTTTTTGAGACAAGGTCAAAGTGGTAGAGAGCTAGCCTTGAGCAGGAAAAAAAAGAGCTCAGAACAGCACCCAGGCCCAGAGTTCAAGCTCCCAACAACAACAACCACAAAAAGAAAAAACTTCCTTTCCATTTTCTGGAGTTCATTTCAATGAATATTATTTTGTATGATCAGATGCACATTGTGCCTTTGTGATCCTCTTTTAAGAATATAAGTTTCTTGATATGAAGAAAGTTCAGAGGATTCTTCCTAATGACAGAAAAATGTTAATGCTAATTACCTATATAGGACAGTACAGGTGTACTAGGCCTGCTCCTCACTTTCTATTGGTGTCATTCCAGTAATGGTTGGCAGGAAGTATTAGTGAAAATTACATTTTATCAAATATTCCATTCTTTAAAACATTGTAAAATGCCAGGAAAAATAAGACATTGTAGAAACTTTTCAACCTGGTAATTTCTTCGTTTTTTTTTTTTTTTTTCTTTCCTTTGTTGGTGGGGGGGCTTGCACTCTGGGCCTGGGTGCTGTCCCTCAGCTCTTCAGCTTAAGGCTAGCACTTTACCACTTGAGCCATAGCGTCATTTCCAGCTTTTTCTGCTTATGTGGTGCTGAGGAATCAAACCCAGAGCCTCATGCATGCAAGGCAAGCATTCTTCCACTGGGCCACCTTCCCAGCTCTTTTCCTGGTAAATTCTTGTTGCTTTGTTTTTTGTTTTAGTTATTGTTATTGTTTATTTCTTTTTCTCAGTATTTGTATGAAGCCGTTTTTGTTCTAAGTTTTGAGGATCAAATCCAGGGCCTTGCACATGTCATTGAGCCCTGTTTTTGTTTTTCATTGTGGTAATATATAACAAAATTCACCATGTAAATTGATTTTATTTGTTTTTTTTTTGTCAGTCATGGGGCTTGAACTCTAGGCCTGGGCGCTGTCCCTCAGCTCTTCAGCTCAAGGCGAGCACTCTACCACTTGAGCTACAGCGCCACTTCCGGTTTTCTGGTGGTTTATTGAAGATAGGAGTCTCATGGTCTCTCCTGCCCTGCCTGGCTTTGAACCGCAATCCTCAGATCTCAGCCTCCTGAATAGCTAGGATTACAGGCGTGAGCCACCAGCGCCCGGCCATGTAAATTGATTTTAAAAAGTTATCATTGGGACTGGGAAGGTGTCTCAGTGGTAGAGTGCTTGCCTTGCACGCAAGAGGCCCTTGGTTCAATTTCTCAGCACCACATAAGCAGAAAAAGCCGGAAGTGGTGCTGTGGCTCAAGTGGTAAAGTGCTAGCCTTATGCTGAAGAGCTGAGGTACCAGGCCCTCAGCTGTGATTAAGTGATTACATAAATTTATTGTGATTATGTGATTACATAAATTTCACAAATTTCACAGTATTGTGAGATAGTGATACTTAGTTAAAATCACAAACACATTCTAACCTTCATGAGACAAATTGTCATCATGGTCTATAAAGTTTGTGAATTCTGTAAGCGTTGACAATACAGCTATTTCTTGGATATCAGGTGGTATGTACATTTCTTTCCTTTTTCTTAGTGCTAGCTATTCACTCTTTCCCTCTCATTCCCTCCCTCCCATTGCTGTACTTATTTTATTTTGTTACATATGCCAGTCCTGGAGCTTGAACTCAGGGCCTGGGCTCTGTCCCTGAGATTTTGTGCTCAAGGTTAATAGTGCTCTACCACTTGAACCACAGCTCTCCTTCTGGCTTTTTCTCCACAAGAGGGCACTAGCTTATACCCTTAAGTGTCCCCTGAACAACCAAGCTATTATTTCCCAAAATAAACTCTCCCTTTACTTATTCTTATGTTCTTGTTCCCTGACCTATCTGTTTCTTTTTTGAGAACAATGATTAGGCATCTCCTGCAGCCTTATCATAGGTCTTTATTGCTAGGGACTCAACCTATTTACTAACTCAAACTTATGAGGAAATAGTTCAGATTAATGGTTTTGTTTTTGTTATTATAGGCTTGATCGTCTTTTTATCTTACTGGATACTGGCACTACTCCAGTCACAAGAAAAGCTGCTGCTCAACAACTTGGAGAAGTGGTGAAGCTTCATCCTCATGAACTAAATAATCTCTTATCTAAAGTAAGAATTCATTTTTTTCTTAGTATAATTGTAGTCTCATCTATGGATTGGGAACAGAAGAACAAAGGTAAAAGTCCATCTTAAATAACAATTCTTTTTTTTGGGGGGGGGAGGAGTCTGGTCGTGGGGCCTGAACTTGGCCTGGGCGCTGTCCCTCAGCTCTTTAGCTCAAGGCTAGCGCTCTAACACTTGAGCCACAGCACCACTTCGGCTTTTTTCTTTTTGCTTATGTGGTGCTGAGGAATCGAACCCAGGGCCTCATGCATGCAAGGCAAGCACTCTACCATTGAGCCACCTTCCCAGCCCCTTAAATAACAATTCTTAATAGTTATTTAAGAATTTTCCAAGTAGTTTTGAGAATTTTACCACTTCTGTTTTTTTTTTTTTTCTTTTTCTTTTTTTGGTCCATCATGGGGCTTGAACTCAGGGCCTGGGCACTGCTCCTGAGTTGTTTGCTCGAGGCTAGTGCTCTACCACTTTGAGTCATACCGTCACTTCTGTTTTTCTGGTTGTTATTGGAAATAAGAGTCTCACAGACTTTCCTGCCTGGGCTGGCTTTGAACCATGATCCTCAGATCTCAGCCTCCTGATTACAGGCGTGAGCTACTGTCACCCAGGTGTTAGGTTCTTTTTGTGCCAGTACAGGGGCTTGAACTTGGCCTAATAATCTTACTTGGTTTCTTCAGCCATGAATCTCCAGTTCTGTCTTTTTATTGATTAATTGGAGATAAGAAACTCTTGGATTTGTCTCCCCAGGCTGGCTTTGGTTCTCAAATTCTCTTGATTCTCAAATCTGAAGCTGAGTGGCTAGGATTATAAGCATGGCTGAGGGTACCTGGCTGATTTTTTTTTTAACTTTAAATCAATTAATATTGCTTAAGGAATTTAATGATACAGAACCTTTGGTTATGTCACACATTTGAATTGACCCAATTTGGTAATGAACCAAGTTGTTCATCTGGTTTGTTAGTAATCTAACTTGTTCTGAATAGATAATAATTATAGTTTATAGTTTTTAAATGGGTAGTAATTGGAATATATAAAAAATTTCTTGTCAGCCAGGCACTGGTGGCTCACACCTGCAATTCTAGCTACTCAATAGGCTGAGATCTGAAGATCACAATTCAGAGCTAGTCTGGGAAGGAAGTCTGTGAGACTCTTTTTGTTTGTTTGTTTGCTTTTGGGCCCGGTCATGGGGCCTGAACTATGGGCCTGAGCACTGTCCCTCAGCTCTTCAGCTCAAGGCTAGCGCTCTACCACTTGAGCCACAGTGCCACTTCCAGCTTTTTCTTTGTGAGACTTTTTAATTCCATTTAACTACCAGAAAACTGGAAGTGGAGCTGTGGCTCAAAGTGGGAGAGTGCTAGCCGTGAGCTAAAGTAGCTTAGGAACAGCGCCCAGATCCTGAGTTCAAGCACTACAACTGTCAAAAAAAACTAAAGTTTTTTGTCATATTATATATATGTATATATTATATATATTACATATACTATATATGTTATATGTATATATAGTATATATCTTGATATTGAAGTAGAAGCTTTCTCATTGGTAGGTTGTTTTCATAGTCCTAGTCCATGTTCTATATATAAAGGTAGTATTTTTCCAACTCTGGTGGGCTTGTATATCTATATACCAATAATTTGTAAATTCCATGCAAAATACAGCAAGAGTACTTTGGTATAAGGAAAAGTGTGGTAGAAGGCAGACAAAGGATAAGATGGATGATCAGTATCTTTGCCCAAGCACTGGAAGCCTCAAGATGCCTATCTCATTTAGTCTTAACCCTCCTTTCATTTTCATTTGTCCTTCCTGATGTGTTGGAGTAGGAATTCCAGAGGGTTTTTTTCCAACATACAAAAATCTCAACTATATGCTTAGTACCATAAGGTCTTAATAGTGACTTTCCAACAGATTCCCCTTTCTAGCTTTCTAACCAAGATGCAACCTACAAGACTGATTTGATACCTTTACAAGCTCTACCTTCTAGATGCAAAAAGGTGGTTTTGTTATACATTATGTTCAGTGTGTAAGGTGAGGAGGAAGAGGCATAGCCCTCTCCCAAGGGAAGGAATGCAGGACTGAGAAACTTGAAACTGGAAATCATAAGTAAGATTAAGTCTGTGAGGAACTGAGAAAAAATTTCTAGCTTTTCAAGGCTAGAATTCAGTGTGTTGATTGATATCAAATAATTCCAAAAGAAAGTTTCTGCTAGCCAAGCACTGGTGGCTACTCAAGAGGCTGAGATCTGAGGATCATGGTTCAAAGCCAGCCTGGGCAGGAAAGTGTGAGACTCTTATCTCCAATTAACCACCAGAAAACCGGAAGTAGTACTGTGGCTCAAGTGGTAGAGTGCTTGCCTTGAGCTGAAGAGTTTAGGGACAGTACCCAGTCCCAGAGTTCACAACCGGAAAAAAAAAAAAAAGTTTCAGCTGAGATCCTTTTGCTTCCCTTTTTCTTTTTTCTTTCTTTCTTTTTTTTTTTTTTGGTCTGTTCTGGGGCCTGAAGTGTGGGCTCGGGTGCTGTCCCTTAGCTCTTCAGCTCAAGGCTAGCGCTCTACCACTTTGAGCCAGAGGGCCACTTCTGACTTTCTGTTTATGTGGTGCTGAGGAATCAAACCCAGGGCCTCATGCATGCAAGGCAAACACTCTATCACTGAGCCACCTTCCCAGCCCCTCCCTTTCTCTTTTCTCAGTATTTTCCTTTTGTCCTTTAGTTTTGTGTTTAAACAGGTTTATGAAATGTAATTTACATACCACAGATGTACAATTCAGTGGTACTTGGTCATTGTGTGCAACAGCTATGACCCCAATCTTTTTTTTCCCTTCTTTTGTTCTAGTTCTGGAGCTTGAAGTCAGTTTCTGGATACTTTCTTTTCTCTTTTTTATTCAAGGTTGGCACTCTACTATTTGAGCCACATCTCACTTTTGGCTTTTTTTTGTGATTAATTGGAGATAAGAGTCTCATGGATTTTTCTGCTCAGTCTGGCCTTTAACCAATATCCTCAGATTTCGGCTTCCTTAGTAGCTAGAATTACTGGCATGAGCCATTGGCACTGGGCCACAATCTTAATTTTTAAAACATTTCATTATAGGAAGAAACCTCGTATCTATTAGCAGTTACTCCCTCTCATACCCAATTATGGACAGCTATTAAACTAACTTGTATGTAGATTTTCCCATTCTGAAAATGTTATATAAAATGAATCATATATGATTTCTCACAATTGATTTCTTTTACTTAAAATACTATAATGTGGTGATAATGTCATCAGTCACGTCATTTCTTTTTATTGCCAAATATATTTCACACTAATGTGCTCCTATAATACATATATAGTATACTGCTTCTAGTTCCTTCATTGGTTGATAGACATTTATGTTGTTTCTACTTTTATCTATTAAAAACATGTTGCAAGCTGAGTGACTCAACACCTAGCTTAGCTACTCAGGAGACTGAGATCTGGAAGATCATGATTCAAAATCAGCCAAGGCAGAAAAGTCATTGAGACTTAAACTCCAAAATAACCAGCAAAAGGCCTGACTAGAGATGTGTCTTTTGTGGTAGAGTGCCAGGTAAGTTAAAAAAAAAAAAAACCCAAACAGATATGGGTAGGCTCTGAGTTCAAATCCCATAATAGATCAAATCTAGCCTGTTCAGTAGCTAGGATTACAGGTAAGGGTCACTGACACCCAGGTATGAATGGATTGTTGATAGTAAAACTAAGACAAAAGAAAACAAACTGTAAATGGATATTAACGTCTTTGATACTTAAAGACTGTCTTTGACAACTTGAAATGATAATATGTTATGCCTATTAAAAGAAGAAAAATCCATTTTTATTTTTTTGGTTGTGGGGCTTGAACTCAGGGCCTAGGCGCTGTCCTTTTTCACTCAAGGCTAATGCTCTAATACTTTTGAGCCACAGTTCCACTTCCAGTTAATTGTTGTTAATGGTGGTTAATTGTTGATGAGAGACTAACAGACTTTCCTGCCCAGGCTAGCTTTCTTTTTTTTTTTGGTCAGTTGTGGGGCCTGAACTCTGGGCCTGGGCGCTGTCCCTCAGCTCTTCAGCTCAAGGCTAGAGCTCTACCACTTGAGCCATACTGCCACTTCTGGCTTTTTCTGCTTATGTGGTGCTGAGAAATCGAACCCAGGGCCTCACGTATGCAAGGCAAGCACTCTACCACTGAGCCACCTTCTTTACCACTCCCCTTTCCCCCCCCTCCCCCCCTGGCTAGCTTTGAACTGTGATCCTCAGGTTTCAGTCTTCTGAGTAGCTAGGATTACAGGCATGAGCCACCAGTGCCTGGCTGGCTTTTTTTGATTATCCGTTGTGGAGCTTGAACTCTGGGCCTGGGTGCTGTCCCTCAGCTCTTCAGCTCAAGGCTAGTGGTCTACCACTTGAGCCACAGCGCCACTTTTTTTTTTGTGTGTGTGTGGTTGATTGGAGATATGAGTTTCACAGATGTTCCTGCCCAGGCTGGCTTTGAACCATGCTCCTCAGATTTCAGCTTCCTGAATAGCTAGGATTACAAGTATGAGCCACCAGTGCCTGACTGGCTCATTTTTAGGTTGGCTTATTTACTTGCCTTTTTCTAATGAAGTATGTAAGAAGCTTGGGTTTTTTTTTTGTTGTTGAAACAACCACTTGATTCATGCTGTTAGCTCTTGTTTTTTTGTGTGTCACTGAGGGTTGAGTTTAGGGCCTATAGCTTGCTAGGCAAGTGCTCTACCAATTGAGCTGTACCCTTAGGCTTTTCTGCTTTATTATTTTTTCTATAAGGTCTCCTGTGTGCCCAGGCCAGCCTGGATCATGATGTCTCTATTTATGCTTCTCAGGTAGTGAGGATGACAGGCAAGTATCACCTCTCATTCAGCGATTGATTGGGATGGGGCCTCAAATTTATGTCCTGGCTGGCCTCAAACTGTGTTCCTTATAAATAGCTAGGATTACAGAAGTGAACCACCATTGCTTGGTTTGTATTTTTGTACAGGGTGTTCTTGACTTTGCCCAAGCTGGCCTTGAATTCATGTTCTTCCTGCATGCCTCCAAAGTAGCTAGGATTACAGATTTGCCTAGCCTGGCTAGCTAAAACTTTATATATATATTCTTTATACAACCTCTTACTCAGTATATGACATTGCACTTTTTCTTTTTCTATGGGTAATCTTTCTTTTTTTGGGTATGGGGAGGGCGTTGAACTCTGGGCTTGGGTGCTGTCCCTGAGCTCTTCAGCTTGAGGCACGTACTTTACCACTTGAGCCACAGTGCTACTTCCAGTTTTCAGGTAGTAAATTGGAGATAGGAGTCTCATGGACTTTCCCGCCAGGGCTGGCTTTGAATTGCAATCCTCAGATCTCAGCCTCCTCAGTAGCTAGGATTGCAGGCGTGAGCCACTGGTGTCTGGCTTCTTTCATTTTTTTTAAAGGTGTTTTTGTATTATCCAGGAATCAATAGATAGTAGCACCAAAAAATCACTCAGGAGTGTGGTTTAAACAAAATCTTATTTAGCGAAAAAACAAAGCACTGACGCATCAGGACCGTGCCCAAGGTCGTGATCTTAGGGCACAGCTTTGAGTGCCAGCCTGCATCAGCTTTTAAGCTTTCTTGACTGGAAGGACATGAGGGAAAGAACTTAAGCCTGCGCAGTTGGGCTCTTTGTCCATTTTGGCCAATGGTCACTCCAGACGGGTTTATAATTTCTGCTTAGGGACTGGACCAGAAGCTTGGGGAGTAGAACAAAAGATGGGAGTGACACATTTAGTTAGTAGCAGAAGCGGAGTACAGTCAATTTTATAACCATAAAAACAAAGTTACAAAATCATCCATTATTGATAAGCAGAGAATTCTAATTTCTACATGGCCTAAGTACCTAAATCAAATATATCCTTAATTTTCATACCACAACAGTATCTTATGAAGCACATAATAATAAGTCATAATCACTTAAAAATTATTTGTGCTTCCTGTGTCATAACTAAGAAATTACTGCCTGACCTAAGGACAAAAAGATTTGTTCTTATTTTTTTTTCTTCCTAAGAGTTTCATAGTTTTAGTTTTAGATCTCTGGTGCATCTTTTTAGTTAATTTTGATGTGAAGTAGGTGTCAACATTCTTTTCTACATACATGGCTGTCTAGTTTTCCTAGCCCCATTTGTTGAAATAATATTATTTTCTCACTGAGTTTGTCCTAACATCTTTGTTAACCATGTGATTGTAAAACTTTTTTGAAGATTACTTCTGGACTTTCAACTCTGTCCTTCTGGATCTATGTTTTGTCAGTCTACCAGTACCACACTGTCTTGATTTCTTTTGCATGTAGTAAGTTAAAATTTAGTGTGTTTACAATGTTTCTTTTTTGTGTGTGCTAGCACTAGGTCTTGAACCAAGGGCCTGGACACTTCCCTTAGCTTTTTCACTCAAGGCTGCTGTTCTACCACTAGAGACATGGTCCTACTTCTATCTTTTTTTGTGGTTCATTGGAGAAAAGAGTCTCATGGACTTAACTGAATAGCTAGGATTGCAGGAGTGCACCACTGGCACCTGGCTTTCAACAGGTAGTTTTGTGCTGGTCTTGGGGCTTGAACTCAGTCTAGGTGCTATCCCTGAGTTTTTTTTGGTCAAGGCTACCATGATTTATCACTGGACAGAGCTCCACTTCTGTCTTTTTTGGTGGTTAATTGAAGATAAGGGTCTCAAAGACTTTGTTGCCTGGACTAGTTTTGAACCATATATGATCCTCATCTCTCTCAGCCTCCTGAATAGTTAAGATTGTAGGCATGCTCTCGGCTCAGCAGTGTTGTTAAGTTTGTTCTAAAATATTTTTACTTTATGATTTTGCAGATAGGATTCTCTCTATACTTTTTTTGGGAGGTGATGGTTATAGGACTTTTGGACTCAGGGCATGAGCTTTTCTGCTTAAGGGTATCATTCTATCACTTTGAGCCACAGTTCTACTTCTCGTTTTCTGGTGGTTAACTGAAGACTAGAGTCTCACGGACTTTCCTGCCCTGGCTGGCTTTGAGCTATGGTCCTCAGATCTCAGCCACCTGAGTAGCTAGGATTATAGGCATTAGTCACCAGTACCCAGGTAGAATTGTATTCTTAACTTCATTTAATAAATAGAAATAATTTGTATATTACTTTCATGCCATATAACCTTGCTAAATTGTTTTACTACTTTTCGTAGGTTTTAAAGATTGGGGTGTTTTAGTTTTTTTTGTTTTGTAACACTGCATAAAGTAATGGGTATAATTAATTAAATATGTACTTTTAGCATATTAAAATAGTTTTGTTGACTCAGTATAAAAATAGCTATTATTGTAAAAATGCACTTAAATATTCTTTTGTTAGAAGTTTCTTATGGTTAAGATGGTAGATATTTCCATTAGATAATCAAATTTTATAAATGCATTTTATAAATGCTAAGGTATTTTATATGTATTTGGTGGGTTGCCAAATTATAAACTATTAGATAAATTTACATTTTCCTGTTTTGGCTTCCTTTAGCAAACTTTTCATATATATAATTTTATTTTCTAATTATTTTAAGGTATTGATTTATTTGAGAAGTGCAAATTGGGATACTCGGATTGCTGCAGGACAAGCTGTTGAAGCTATAGTGAAAAATGTGCCTGAATGGAATCCAGTGCCAAGAACCAAACAAGGTGCTTTTAAGTAGAAAAAGTAGTTTGAAGTAAAATCCTATTCAGTTGAATCATAGGATTAACAATAATTATATTTAAGTATTTTTTAGTAATATTTAACTATATTTTGATAATTCCTATTTAAATGCTTAATTTTCATGCTTTTAGTATAAACTTGTTAGCAATAATGTATAAGATAATTTTAACCACTAGTCTTAAAAAATACTTCTTAATGATGAACAAAATGCTGTTAATGTGTATTCTTTAAAAAATTCTTTAGCCAGTTGCCAGTAGCTCACTCCTGTAATCCTAGCTACTCAGGAGGCTGAGATCTGAGGATTGTGGTTCCAAGCCAGCCATGGCAGTAAAGTCCGTGAGGATCTTATCTCTAATTAACCATCAGAAAACTAGAAGTGAAACTGGCTCAAGTGGTAGAGTGCTAGCCTTGAGCAGAGAAGTCAGACACAGTGCCCAGGCCCTGGGTTCACTCCAGATACCCCCTTCCAGTAAAGGCCCCCCCCCAAAAAAAAAACAACACCAAAAAAAACCAAAAACAGAACTGTACTGTGGTTTGAACTTAGGGCTTTATGCTTGTTAGGCAAATACTCATGCCTCTAGATCTTTTAGCTTTAATTCCTTTTCATACAGAGTTTTACTTTTTACCTAGACCAGCTTCTGACTTTCATCCTTTACCTATGCCTCCTAATTAGCTAGATAACAGGCATGGAACACTACTCATGGCTTGTTCTTTGAGATAGGGTTGCAGGGTCACCCTAACTTTTTGTTCATATTGGCCTTGAACTGAAGTACAATATTTTCTCTTTACTTTCTAAGTAGCTGGAATTAACAGGCATGATCCATCATGCCCAACTAAAGATCTTAATTAGCTGTATTTTAGATTCTAGAATTGGGGAGTACTTTATTTCATAACATAAAATAAGTGTTCCCTAAGTGGAAATTTAATATAGTGCAACCAGATTCTGGTGTTTTGTTTTGTTTTTGCCAGTTCTGGGGCTTGTACTTGGCCTGGGCACTGCCCCTGAGCTTTTGTGCTCAAGGCTAGTGCTCTACCACTTTGAGCCACAGCTCAATTTCTAGCTCTTTTAGTAGTTAATTGAAGATAAGAAGCTCACAGACTTGCCTGGGTTGGCTTCCAACCTCCATCCTCAGATCTCAGCCTCCTGAGTACCTAGGATTATAGGTATGACAGGCATGACCCACCAGTGCCCAGCCACATTAATTTTTAATTACCATAGGCTTTAGCTTGCTTCAAGTTTTGGCTCTTCTTGTTGCCACTTAATATTTTGAGTTACTGTGTTATGTCTTTTCTTGTCAGATGAAATGTATAGCCAAGAGGGATTACACTTGTTTTAGAAGAGAACCTTTTCTGGCTCAATATCCCTACTTATTTTAGCATTTATTCTATTACTCAGATTCTTACTAAATGACTTCTTACATGAGCATTGAAATTTATAGTAAGGTTGCTGGAAAATGTGAAATATTCATGAGTTCCCTTAATCTTAAATTTAGGGTTATACCTAGTTTGCAGATTAATTACATGCAAATACTAGCTAAATAAACTATTACCTTAGTGAAAAATTACATTGTATTTTAACATGCATAGCCTATATTTTCAGGCTTCAAGGGAATATATAATTTGCTTTAAGTATGGGAATTGAATCATGTTAATGGGTAGTTCTTTTTTGTTAGTTTTTGGTGCTGGTGCTAGGGCTAAAAATTATGGCCTGGGGGGCTGGGAAGGTTTGGCTCAGTGGTAGAGCGCTTGCCTTGCATGCCTGAGGCCCTGGGTTCAATTACTCAGCACCACATAAGCAAAAACAAAAAAAGCTGGAAGTGGCACTGTGGCTCAAGTGGTAGAGCGCTACCCTGAACCGAAGAGCTGAGGGACAGCGCTCAGGCCCAGAGTTCAGGCCCCATGACCGGACCCCCCCCCAAAAAAAAAATTATGGCCTGGGTGTTTTCCTGAGCTTTTTTATGCTACGGCTACTGTTCTACTACTTACGCCACAGCTCCACTTCTGGCTTTTTGATTGTTAATTAGAGATGAGAGTCTCATGGACTTTCCTGCTGGATCTGACTTCAAATAGTAATCCTCAGCTCTAAACCTCATAAATATCTAGGAACACAGGCATGATCACAGGTGCTGAGATAAAGGGGAAGTTGTTTTGTATCCAAGATACTCATATAGATAGGGATGATGCTTATTATTCATGAGTATTTCTTATGCATATTACATATTCATGAATACTTTTTTTTTTTTTTGGGTCTGGTTGTGGGGCCTGAACTCTGGACCTGGGTGCTGTCCCTCAGCTCTTCAGCTCAAGGCTAGTGCTCTACCACTTGAGCCACAGCGCCACTTCCGGTTTTTGTTTTACTTATGTGGTGCTGAGGAATTGAACCCAGGGCCTCATGCATGCAAGGCAAGCGCTCTACCACTGAGCCACCTTCCCAGCTCCTCATGAATACTTTCTATGTATATTCTTTTTTCTTTCTTTTTTTGTTGGTCATGGCATTTAAACTCTGGGCCTGGGTGCTGTCCCTCAGTTCTTCAGCACAAGGCTAGTGCTCTACCACTTTGAGCCACAGCACCACTTCCTGTTTCCTGGTGGTTAATTGGACTTTCCTGCCCCAGCTGGCTTTGAACCTCCATCCTCAGATCTCAGTTTCCTGAGTAGCTAGGGTTACAGGCGTGAGCCACTGGCACCTGGCTTTTCTGTGTATATTCTTGTCTCTCACTTGAGCACCATGGAAAACTCATGGTGCTAATAAATGGCGACAGCCTGGTATTTAATATACATTTCAACATAAGGATAGCATTTCTTCATGCAGCATTATGTTTTCATAGTTGGAAACAGTTATATACATAAACCCACTTAACATTCTGATGCTCTAAAGGGAATGTTTCAATTTTATAGTTCATAGATAACTAAGAATTGATCATAAATAATAGATTTTCTATTTTTGTTGTTTTTTCTTAAGATATTAACCCTTATACACAAGTATTGATGTTATTTTCTTTCATTCTACACTTTACATGGTCAAATTAATATTTTAAAATTAACTTCTAGAATCTACTTCAGAAAGTTCTATGGAAGATTCATCTACTACAGATCGGTTAAATTTTGACAGATTTGATATATGTAGATTGTTACAACATGGTGCATCGCTTTTGGGATCTGCTGGTGCAGAATTTGAAGTCCAAGATGAAAAATCAGGTATGTAGTAATCTTGTAGAGAAAAGTCTGAAATTTGTGCTTATATCACTTGGTATACTATTTAATGTCAGTCCTGGGACTGGAAGTCAGGGCCTAGGCGCTGTCCCTGAGCCTCTTTGTGCTCAAGGCTATTCCTATTATCACTTGAGGCACAGCACCTCAAGCTATGCCTACAGCTTTTTCTGAGTGGTTTAGTTAGAGATGAGTCTCCTGGGAACTTTTCTGAGGAGGCTGGCTTCTAACTGTGATTCTCAGATTTCAGCCTCCTGGATAGCTAGGATTACAGATGAGAGCTACCAGCACCTAGTTCTGTTAGCTCAGGGCTGTTACTTTACCATTTGAACCACAGCTCCACTTCAGCTTTTTATTGATTAATTGGAGATGAGAGTCTCACAATTTTTCTGCTTTGAATGGCTCCCAACTGCAATTCTGAGATCTCAGTCTCCTGAGTAGCTAGAATTATAGGTGTGAGCCATTGGTGTTGACTTAGTTTTTAAATTTTTTATTTTAATGGAGAAAATTTCTTAATTGATTTGGAAGCAATATGTTTCTTTTCTGTTTAAAGGTGAAGTGGATCATAAAGAAAGGATAGCACGTCAACGAAAACTATTACAGAAGAAACTTGGTCTCAATATGGGAGAAGCCATTGGAATGAGTACTGAAGAGCTCTTTAATGATGAAGATTTGGATTATACCCCAACTTCAGCAGCCCTTGTAAACAAACAACCTGTAGGTAAAACATTTGGTTATTAGATTGTACAAAGGGTTTAGTTTTGTTTATGTGGTAACTTTTTTTATATTAGTACATGTTCTGGAGGTTGAACTCAGGACCTAGGAGCTGTCTTTGAACTTTTGTGCTCAAGGCTGATGCTCTACCGCTTGAGCCACAGCTCCATTTCTGGCTTTTGGGCAGTTAATTGGAGATCAGAGTCTCATTAACTTTTCTGCCCAGAGTGGCTTTGAACCACAGTCTTTAAATCTCAGCTTCCTTAGTAGTAAGGATTACTGGTATAAGCCAATATTGTCAGCTCTTTTTTTTTCTTTCTTTTTTTGGTGCCAGTTCTAGGTCTTAAACTCTGGGCTTGAGAGCACTGTCCCTTTTGTTGTTCTTCAAGGCGAGTTCAGTCAAGTTCTACTTCTGGTTTGTTTTGTTGTTGTTGTTATTGTTTGTTTTGGTGCTTAATTGAGATAAGAGGCTCAAGACTTCCCTGCCCAAACCTCTATCCTCAGATCTGGCCACTTGAGTTCATCTGGGATTACAGGCTTGAGCCTTAGGTTCCTGGCTTTTTTTTTTTTAATGCTAAAATAAACTACTCATTGTTGTTTAGTGGCACTGTAATTTACTATACTTACAGATTTTGGGACAAACAAATTCAGTCTAATTCCTAGATAACAGATTGTTAGATAAAAGCTAGAGTAAACCTTTAAGGAGCCACTGATGACACTAATTGCTTGACTTGCTTGCTTGCTTGTTAATTAATTAATTAAATTTATTGAAGATAAAAGTAATTTTTTAGAAGAATAAAAGTAGGAGCTATCATAGTCAGATATAATAGTGGGAGTCTTTAGATCTATGATTTAATCTTCTAATTAAGAAAAATGTTCAAAAAATACTTTTCCAAATCATGAAAATAATAGTAAAAAGTATTATGAGAAAGAAAATTCCTTGGTAATTTATGGAGGGGCACAAATTTTTCATAACCATAAGCAACTCTTCTAAATGTTTTCATCCTGAAGTTTTTTTATAGAAGCGCAACTTTATGATTCCCTTCATGCCATGTTGACCTATACAGAGTATTTATAGTTACATCCTCTCCCATTTTTCCTCCCTCCTTTATGTACCCAAGATAATCTCATGATCCTCCTGTTTCTGCCTCACTAGTGTTAGGATTACAGGTGTGCACTACTCATGCCTTGCTTAACCATATTCTTCTTTTTTTTTATTTGTCGATAATGGGGCTTGAACTCAGCTTGGGTGCTGTCTCTGCGCTCTTCAGCTCAAGGCAAAGCTCAAGGCAAATGGTTGAGCCACAGTGCCACTTCTCGTTTTCTAGTGGTTTATTGGAGATAAGAGTCTCACAGACTTTCCTGCCTGGGCTGGCTTTGAATTGTGATCCTTAGATCTCAGCCTCCTGAGTAGCTAGGATTACAAGCGTGAGCCACTGGTGCCCGGCACCACTTTCTTTTTTTAAAAGCTTTATTCTGTTTCATTTTGTGTCTGTTTCAGGATTTTACTTTCGCTTTTTCTTTATTGTTTCATTTCCTAGTGGATATGTTTCTTTCTTTTTTTGGTCTGTCATAGGGTTTGAACTCTGGGCCTGGGCGCTGTCCCTCAGCTCTTCAGCTCAAGGCTAGAGCTCTACCACTTGAGCTACAGCACCACTTCTGGTTTCTGGTGGTTTATTGGAGATAAGAGACTTACAGACTTTTCTGCCCGGGCTGGCTTTGAACCGCAATCTTAGATCTTAGCTTGGATGTGTTCAACTTTTGTGTGCCACAGATTTCCCCCCCCCAGTACTGGAGCTTGAACTCTCAGCCTGGGCATTGTCCCTGGGTTTCTTTTGCTCAAGGCTAGCACTCTACCTTTTGAGCCACAACACCACTTCTGGCTTTTTTCTGTTTATATGTTACTGCGAAAGTAACAATCTTATCCCAGATTTTTCTTTTTTCAGCTCTAATTCTCTCTTCATATGCAATTATTCTCTTTCCCCTCCACTACCCACCCCTAATATCCTTTTAGGGCTTTGTTAAGAATCCCTGCTTTGAAAAGGAAGGCGGTAAACCAATGCAATCCTGGTATTCAGTATACTTTATGTGGAAAATGAACTATGTAACTTACCGGCAGAGATGGGAGGGGAAACTAGAGGAAAGCAAAGAAATAGGTGACATTTTCCAAAAAAGAAACACACTCATTACCTGATAACACCTTAATAATAATAAAATTCTATTTTTAAAAAGTTCGTGCTGGCCTCCGAAGGCGGCTTAGTAGTAGAGTGCTTGCCTTGCATGCATGAGGCCCTGGGTTCCATACCTCAACACCACATAAGCAGAAAAAGTTGGAAGTAGTGCTGTGGCTCAAATGGTAAAGCACTAACCTTGAACTAAAGAGCTGAGGGACAGCACCCAGGCCCAGAGTTCAGGCCCCATGACCAACTAAAATAAAATTAATTTTTAAAAAGTCCCTGCCTGTCTTGTTATTTCCTTGTCTTTTTCTTTTGATTCAGTGGAAAATGATTATATTGGCCTTTATACTAGTTTTCTTCTGAACCATTAGAATTTGTGTAGTATGTTTCTTAAGGATGTGTGATAATAAGTTTTGTTTTTGTTTTTTTGGTCAGTTAGGGTCTTGAACTCAGGGTCTGGGCACTGTTTCTGAGTTCTTTCACTCAAGGCTAGCACTCTTAACACTTTGGGCCACAGCTCTTCTTCCAGTTTTCTGGTGGTTAATTGGAGAGAAGAGTCTCAGGGACTTTGCTGCCTGGGCTGGAACCACAATCCTCAGATCTCAGCCTCCTGAGTACCTAGGATTACAGGGGTGAACCACTAGCACCCAGCTATGAATATGTTTAACAGAAAAGAGAAAAATGGCAGATATCAGAGGAAAAAGGAGGGAATATATAGTCAGAATTAGAATGAAAACTAAAAAGGAATGGAAGGAATTTGGGCAGAATGAGAAACATAAGCTAGAAAGAAAAGATAAGGGAAAAATAGAATAAAATAAAAGAGACTAGAAATGCAGTAATCTAAAGTAGATATTGAGCATAGTGCAAGAGTATGAATGTGTAGGCATATTAGAAAAAATAAGGTATAAACAATAGTTTATTGTGGAGTGTACAGTGCTAGTTTGGAGTTTTCCATATCAAGTTTTGTAGCCTTAAATGTCCCAGACTATGTGTATATATTTATGTAGGTATTTATGTATGTGTGTGTGTATACACACATGTGTACATACATAGTGGTGGTTCCTGGACCATGACTGCAGCAAATCTAGTTGAGTCTTGGGATTAGGAACTAGAAGTATTTTTTGCTTTGGGCTTAAATAATTTCAAATCTTGTAGTCTTTAGTTTTTGAGGCAAGATTTTTTGGGGGGAGGGGAGATTAAGCTCAGGTCCTGTGCTTGCTAGGCAGTCACTCTGCCACTGGAGCCACACCCAAGCCCTTTTGCTTTTGTATCTTTCAGATAGCATCTTGTGATTTGTCCTAGGACAGCCTGGACTTTGTTACTCTGCTTATTCTTCCATGTAGCTGGAAAGATAGGTTTGCACCACTGTACCCTTCTTTATGTCTTGAGATGGGTTCTCTCTTAATTTTTGCCCAGGCTGGCCTCCAACCACAGCCTTCCCATTCTCAGCCTTCTGAGTAGCGAGATTACAATTAGGAGCCACCATGCCTTGCTGAGACAGGATTCTGGTGGTAATATTTATAGTCAACCTCCTGGATGCAAGTGATCTTCCTTTTCAGCCTTGCAAGATGCTGGAGCTATAGATTTGCATCATACAACATGTAGCCTACCATGCAGTCTTTCTTTTTTTTTCTTTTGGTTGGTCATGGGGCTTGAACTCTGGGCCTGAGCACTATCCCTCAGCTCTACAGCTTAAGGCTTCCAGTTTTTTGTGGTTTATTGGAGATAAGAATTTCACAACTTTCCTGCCTGGGCTGGCTCCCTCAGATCTCAGTCTCCTGAGTAGCTAGGATTACAGGTTTGAGCCACGCGTGCCTGGCTCATGCAGTCTTTATAGTGTCTCCCATGAATAGAGTATTGAGCCAAAGATGTAGATCATGTATAGGAGCATGTTGGGCCAGTCTCACACCTGTAATCCTAGCTATTCAGGAGGCTGAGATCTGTGGATCACGGTTCAAAGCCAGCCTGGGCAGGAAACTTCGTGAGACTCTTATCTCCAGCAAACTGCTTCACAAACTTTCGTGTCATCCTTGCGCAGGGGCCATGTTAATCTTCTCTGTAGCTGAAGCTAGCACTATCTCCAGTAAACTGCTAGAAAACTGGAAATGATGCGGTGGCTCATGTGATAGAGAGCGAGAGAGCACTCGCCTTGAGCTGAACTCAGGGAAAATGCCCAAGCCCAGAGTTTAATCCCCAGGACCAACAAAAACAAACAGAAAAAGGAGCATGTTGGCTCTAGGATGCTGGACCAATCTATTGCTTAATGCTATAATTTCTATTTTTCCTCAGCATGTTTTGGTCATCAATTTCTTTTTGTGTATGTTGGGGGCAGGGGCACATTTCCTGTGCTTGAACTCTTGATCTTATCTGTTGCTCAGCATTCTTGTGCACAGCTGGTGATCTACATCTCCAGCCCAGCTGACAAGTTGGAGAGGGAGTTTCATAGACTGATCTGCCCAGGCTGGCTTCAAACTACTGTTCCTCTAGGTCTCTCAGCCTCCTGAGTAGCTAACATTACAGGTGTAAGCCAATACTCATTAATTTCTTTTATTGACATTCTTCTTTTCCTCATAACTTTTGGTTATATTGTAGTTATTTTTAATTTCATCTTGTCAAAATCCTGTCTCTGTTAAAATCGTTCATGTGTGTTAACATCTGTGTCATAAAAAAGTTGAGACCAAAGCATATTTGATAAGATTTAGATGAATAAGGAATAAGAGGAAGAGAATAAAGTTAGAGAACAGCTGTATAAAAGAATGACATGAGGCTGTCAAAAAGGAATATAATCTGTATATACTACAATTTATATTCTTATATTCTCTACTGAGCTAGGGACTATAGGTGTTCATTTTAGCTTCTAACCATTAAAACTCAGCATTATTTTACTTTTTAGACTCTCCAGGCAGCTGAATTGATTGACTCAGAATTTCGAGCAGGAATGAGCAACAGACAAAAGAACAAAGCTAAAAGAATGGCTAAGTTATTTGCAAAACAGAGATCCAGGGATACAGTGGAAGCTAATGAGAAGAGGTAATCATTTTTATGCTTATTCACTTAAAATAATAATGATTATTTTTCTACTTAGTCACTTAAAAATAATTGCTTTGTCACTCAAATCTATGTCTATTTCACTTATAAAAGAACATGTTGCTGCTTTTTTTTTTAAGCTGAATAGTACTGTTTGCATTGTCTTGTTCAGTTATGAATATTCATTATTACTGGGCACTAAGATTACTCCCCTAGAAAAATTCATGAATCACTATTCCAGACATTTATTCACATATCTTCTATCTGCCAAAATTGGTTCAGAAAAATCTACATGGCAGATTTTATTTTCTTACTATTTATGAGCTCTAAATGAAGTCTGAAAATCTACAAAAGAGAGTGCATTCCAGGCATAGACCTTAATTATGGACCATTCAAGAAACATGGCATAATGACTGGATTGAAGGGATAGTGGTAGAGAATGAATACAGAAAGGTGGTCTAAGGGTCACAAGTTAAGAATACTGTTTTAGTAAAATAAAATGTATCGTCAGGGTATTATATCACCAGTTTGTAAGACAGAGGCTTTGCTAAATATTTGATAATAAGCCAGATTATCTTACTTTATTGTAGAAAACAATTCTGTAGATAGTGATTATTTTAGATTCTTAGTTAAAAAAAATGTTATCTTGCCAGGCCCTGGTGGCTCAGGCCTGTAATCCTAGCTACTCTGAGGATCATGGTTCAAAGCTAGCCCGGGCGGCAAAGGCCATGAGACTCTTAGCTCCAGTAAACCACTAGAAAACTGGAAGTGGCTCTGTGGCTCAAGCGGTAGATCGCTCGCCTTGAACTGAAGAGTGCAGAGTTCTGCCCAAGCCCAGAGTTCACGCCCCACAGACCGACCAAAAAAAAGTGTTATCTATACATGGCTTTAGACCAATAGTCATCAAAGAGTCATTAAAAACTACCTCTTAGCCGGGCGCAGGTGGCTCACGCCTGTAATCCTAGCTACTCAGGAGGCTGAGATCTGAGGATCGAGGTTCAAAGCCAGCCTGGGCAGGAAAGTTCGTGAGACTCTTATCTCCAATAAACTGCTAGAAAACCGGAAGTGGTGCTGTGGCTCAAGCGGTAGAGGTAGAGCGCTTGCCTTGAGCTGAAGAGCACAAGGGCAGCGCTCAAGCCCAGAGTTCAAGCCCCACGACCGACAAAAAATAAAAATAAAAACTACCTCTTGGCCTGGGAAGGTGGCTCAGTGGTAGAGCATTTGCCTTGCATGCATGAGGCCCTGGGTTCGATTCCTCAGCACCACATCAGCAGAAAAAGAAAAAAGCCGGAAGTGGCACTGTGGCTCAAGTGGTAGAGCGCTAGCCTTGAGCTGAAGAGCTGAGGGACAGTGCCCAGGCCCAGGCCCACAACCGGACACAGACACACACACACACACACACACACAC
>NW_012267404.1:895582-896717 GCF_000151885.1 Dipodomys ordii
GCTCTCCTTGAGCTGAAGAGCTGAGGGACAGCGCCCAGGCCCAGAGTTCAAGCCCCACGACCGACAAAAAAAAAAAAAGTCTATGCAGATATTCCTAAATCCCAAAATACTCTAAAATCAGGAACACTCTGTTGTCAAGCATTTTGGATAAGAATTAAACTAGTAAGTATTCGTACTAATTTTATTCATATAAGCACTTGAACCCAAAGATCTGGATATTAGAAGTCTTAGACCAGTTTTTTAGAGTTCATGAATCACTGTTCCAAATGTATTTATTACCATATTCTCTATATGCCAAAAACTGGTTTAGGTCCAGAGGATACAGTAGTGAATGAAATAGATGAGAATTTCTGCCTTTAGAGATTACATTGTATAGGAAAAGATGAAGACTAAGATAGATGGATGATACATAAATATATTCATGCACACACATATATGCACATGCATACATATATACACATATGAATGTGTTGTGGCTATATACATAATGTATACAAGTAGTTAATAGGGTGAAAAGAAGAAAAAGAACATAGTTTGAAATGTTATATTTGATGGTTTGAGATGCTTCATAGAGGTGACTTTGAGTAAAGATCTCAAAGAAGTGAGGCCACTAGATCTTAATGTTCAGTGAAAGACATTCCAAACAGGATTATCAAATGAAATATCTGGATGAGCGAGCATGCCTAACATGTTTAAAGATGGAAGGTTATCAACCATTGTAGCTATATGGGAGATAATTAAAGGAAGAAGCATAGACTTAGATAGATCCCACTATTAAGATGGAGAAAAATTGAGATATTTAAGGAAAATAGGCTTTATATGCTGTAAAAATGTACCAGTTTTCCTTTTTTCAAATACCAAATAAAAGTAGAGACTTCTCCCCACCCCCTTTTTTGATTGAGTTTTGCTGTGTAATATCTAGGTTGGCAGGCTAGAATTACAGGTGTGAATCACCACACCCTGCTTCAATAAAAGTACTTTTGCTTGTCCTTTCCTTTTAATAATGTTATTAGAAAAGCCTTGATGTTTGGTTCTTAAGTCATAAAAGAACACATTTTCTTCCTAATTTGTTTTTTTTTTTTTTTGGATCCATTCGTGGGGCCTGAACTCTGGGCCTGGGCGCTGTCCCTCAGCT
>NW_012267404.1:897747-913216 GCF_000151885.1 Dipodomys ordii
AGAGCGCTCGCCTTGAGCTGAAGAGCTGAGGGACAGCGCCCAGGCCCAGAGTTCAAGCCCCATGACCGACCAAAAAAAAAAAATATTAAGCAAAGCGAGGCGCTGGTGTCTTGCACCTGTAATCCTAGCTACTCAGGAGGCTGAGATCTGAGGATTGCAGTTCAAAGCCATCCTGGGTAGGAAAGTCTGAGACTTCAATTAACCTCCAGAAAACAGGAAGTGGCAGCAGTGTGGTTCAAGTGGTAGAGTGCTCACCTCGAGCTGAAGACCTAAAGGACAGTGCTCATACCCAGAGTTCGAGCCTCATAACCAAACCCCCCAAAAACATGAAGCAGTAAGTTTAATTTTTGACACATGGAATAAGCATAAAATGGTAAAAGCATCTGTTAAAACAGTGTATTCTCTTACATTCATTTTGGTTTACATTATGCTTTGTTAACTTCAGAATGGCAACTTTTCTTTTTTAGCAATGATAGCACTGATGGGGAGCCAGAAGAAAAGAGACGGAAAATAGCAAATGTTGTTATTAATCAGACGACAAATGATGCTAAAGTCCTGATTGATAATATTCCAGACACTTCTTCCTTAATTGAAGAGGTACGTTGAAATTGTTTATAATTTTCTCAAATTAATGTGTCAGAATATTGAGTAGTTTGTCTATTGAGAGAGATTTTATTAATAAAAATTTCATATCTTCACTTCATTTGTAAAAAATCTTGTTCATTAAAAAAGTTTAAAGCCTAGATACTATTAGTAGACCTAAAAATAAATATACTTTATTGAATTACTTAAATTGTTAGTGTAAAATAAACCCTTTGAGTCAGGAGTAATTATATTTTTCTTACTTAGACAAATGAATGGCCTTTGGAAAGTTTTTGTGAAGAACTTTGCAATGATCTTTTTAATCCCTCCTGGGAGGTAAGAAAAACATCTTTATCAACTTTTTTTTTGTTTGTGTCCTAATGATGGGAACAAGGTTAAGAATGTTATGTTAGTGTACCTCTTCTCTTTTATGACTCCCTGAATTTGTGATACATGTTATTACCTTGAAAGTAAAACTTTAGACTGATTTTTCACCTTTCTCATCATTTTAACCATATTCTGAAGTGAATTGTCCTTTTCATTCTTTCCACTATCATTTCTTTTTCAGCTTCATTTCTTTCTATAAAGTAAAAATTACTTATTTTCGAAAGTAAACAATTTTGATCAAGGGCTGAGTATAGGGGTTGGGAAGGTGGCTCAGTGGTAAAGCGTTTGCCTTGCAAGCATGAGGCCCTGGGTTCGATTCCTCAGCTCCACATAAGCAAAAAGAAAAAAGCCGGAAGTGGCGCTGTGGCTCAAGTGGTAGAGTGCTAGCCTTGCGCTGAAGAGCTGAGGGACAGCACCCAAGCCCAGAGTTCAGGCCCACAACTGGACCCAAAAAAAAAAGGGCTGAGTATATGTCAGTGGTTAGTTTGTATGTGTGTGTTACTATTTATTAGGCCCTGAATTCAAGTCCTAGCACCAGAGAGAAGAGAAAAACAAAAACAAAACAAAAAACTCCGTATTTTCACACCAACTTTTTCACTCCAAAAGATTTCTTTCTTTGAAAGAAATCTCCAACACTTGAACAAATCCCAGTATATAAGAGAGGTGAGAGTAAAGCCTCTGGTTGAATGTATGTATTGGTAGTCTTAAACCATTCTGTTCTCCTTTGGTTTTCCCCTGGATTTTGTTACTTAATTTCCTTACCTTGCATTGGGTCTATAGTTGTAGCTCAATGTTAGAATGCATGTGAGAGACCCAGGGTTTAATTGCTGGTGCAGAAAGGAGGAGGGGAAACCCCCACTTTGGATACCTTTCAGAAGCATTTCTGTTCCTTGGTGTACTTCTCTTTGAAATTGTCTTAACTCATGTCCAGGTTTGAATAAGTGAGTGGAGTGTCATTGGCTTGAATTTCCCTTCCAGATGTCATAACACTTGGCAAAATATCCTCACCTTCTCTGAGAAAGGAGAGTGGGCTCCAGTGTAGTAGAAATGTTTTGTTTGAATTGTCTTCTTGGCTATTATTACTGGTAGCTCTGGAACTTAATGCTAATGCATGTATTCCTAAAATACTGGTATTTGGGTTCTGAGAAAAATACAAAACTCTTTTTCTTTCCTTTACTTGGACAGCCATATGCTAGAATACTAGAATAGCTGTTTTCTTGGTTGACTTTTAAAACATTACACATAAAAGAAAGTTAAGAAGTATGTAATTCTTTTTTTTTTTTTTGGGTCCAATCGTGGGGCCTGAACTCTGGGCCTGGGCACTGTCCCTCAGCTCTTCAGCGCAAGGCTAGCACTCTACCACTTGAGCCACAGCGCCACTTCCGGCTTTTTTTTTCTTTTTGCTTGTGTGGTGCTGAGGAATCAAACCCAGGGCCTCATGCATGCAAGGCAAGCTCTGCCACTGAGCCATCTTCCCAGCCCCAGAAATATGTAATTCTTATATAGTTGATTATTTATTTATTTTGGTGCCAGTATTGGGCCTTGAACTCAGGGCCTCATGTGGTAGCTTGGCTTTTTCACTCAAAGCTGTCACTCTACCACTTGAACTATAGTTCCACTTCTGGCTTTTTGGTGGTTGATCAGAGATAAGAGTCAGGCTGGCTTCAAACTTTGATCCTCAGATCTCAGCCTCCTGAGTGGCTAGGATTACAAGCATGAGCCACCAGTGCCTGGCAAAAAATGCGTTCTTGTAATGTATCACTTAAACTTAGTTTCTTCAAAATGCAATATTCTCTTTCATATTGAAGAGAAAAACTCAGTTTGTGTGAATATTTAACCTCTGACATTTGATTCTTGGTACTTTTTTAGGTTCGACATGGAGCAGGCACAGGACTTAGGGAAATTCTTAAAGCTCATGGAAAAAGTGGTGGTAAAATGGGAGATAGCACTTTAGAAGAGGTAAGTGTATTAGAGCTGTAATTATTGCCAAGGTTTAGAGGTTAGCCTCTATTTCCAACATAGGAAAATAATAAGAGTATGTATATAAAGTGGGATAAGAGAAATATAAATAGATAAAAAAATGAATAAAAATAGGCCGGGCGCTGGTGGCTCACACCTGTAATCCTAACTACTCAGGAGGCTGAGATCTGAGGATCGCGGTTCAAAGCCAGCCCAGGCAGGAGAAACCATGAGACTCCTATCTCCAATAAACCACCAGAAAACCGGAAGTGGTGCTGTAGCTCAAGTGGTAGAGCACTTGACTTGAGCTGAAGAGCTGAGGGACAGCGCCCAGACCCAGAGTTCAAGTCCCACGACTGACAAAAAAAGAATAAAAATACATTTTTAAATAAGGAAAAGTATTTCTAGACAGGAAAAATGAGTTCTGGAGAAAGATGTTTAGAAACATTGAGTGGAAAACTTCCAGAAAGAGTATTTATATAGGATATAATTGGAAAGTAGAGTAATATAAATAAGTTACTATCAGAAAGGTCAGTGAGAAACATGACTGGAGTAACGAGACTGGTGATTGGATAGATAGTAGCTATGTGACAGTTATACTTGATAACAAAGAAATCTCAAGTAATTTCTCTTGAAGTACAAGTAACAAGAATTATGAATTTTGAATCTTACTCCAACTGATCATCAAAGAAGACATAATTAATTTAAAAATTCATAATTAGGGACATACAAAGCAACAAAGAAATTATAAATATGTTAGAAACAATTGCATGAAAGAAAAAAAATTTGAACACTGTATTTGATGTTGGTATAATTTGTGGAGGGGAAGGGAAAAAACAAATCGTTTCAATAGGGATACAGGTGGACCCATTGCAACAATGAGATGTACAAGTCGTTATGTTGAAAAACAAACTTTACAACTTTGGTGTGGGGGAGGATCCGGTAGGGGGGGCTAAGGGGGTAATGGGAAGGGATAGGAAGGGGAAACAAAGGAGGAGGCAACAATGCTTCATAAGAAATTTACTCATTATCTTGCCCATGTAACCCCTCTGTACGGTATTTTCACAATAAAAAAATTAATTAATTAAAAAAATTCATAATTAGGACTGTTATACTTTTTGGTTATTGTTCATTCTATTAAAATAATCTGTCCTGGCCGGGTGGCAGAGGCTCACACCTGTACTCCTAGCTACTCAAAAGGATGAGTTCTGAGGATCTCAGTTTTAAACCAGCTCAGGCACACAAATAGAAGAGTCTGTCTGTCTTTTTTTCTCTCCTCTCTTTTTCCCCCCTTTCTTTCTTTATGCTGGTCTCTTGGGACTTGAACTCAGGGCCTGAGTGCAGCCCTTAAAAACTTTTTTGCTCAAGGCTAGCACTTTATCACTTGCCACAGGTCTACTTCTGACTTTTTGGTGGTTAATTGAGAGAAGAGTCTCATGGAATTTTTCCACCTGAGCTAGTTTTGAATAACCATCCTCAGATTTTAGCCTCCTGAGTAGCTAGGATTATAGGTGTGAAACACCAGTGCTTGGCTACCAGAAATCTTTTCTCCAATTTACCAACAAAAAATCTGGAAGTGGCAATATAGCCCAGGTGATAGAATGACAACCTTGAGTGAAAAAGTTAAGCAAGAACTTGCCCTGATTTCAAGCCCCAGTATTGGCGCTCACACATACACAAATAATCTACCCCGCTTTTGTTTTTTGTTTTTTTTTTATTTTAGATATAAGGTGTCTTTCCATCCCAGTATACATGTGGTTTTTGTTATTAAAAATAATTGTGTTTTAATAGATGATTCAGCAGCATCAAGAGTGGTTGGAAGACTTGGTTATTAGACTCCTTTGTGTTTTTGCATTGGACAGATTTGGAGACTTTGTTTCTGATGAAGTAAGTATCACCTAAGTCAAGTTTTGCCTAAACAAATTACAAATACTACAAGATTATTTGCAAATGCACATTTTTTTTTCTTTCTGTTCTGTAGGTTGTAGCACCAGTTCGTGAAACCTGTGCTCAAACATTAGGAGTGGTTTTAAAACACATGAATGAAACAGGAGTTCATAAAACTGTAGATGTACTGCTAAAATTACTTACACAAGATCAGTGGGAAGTCAGACATGGTGGTCTGCTGGGAATTAAATATGCATTGGCAGTACGTCAGGTAACTACTTCAGTTTTTGTTAAAGTGAATTTATTGTTTTAGTTTATTAACTACATATGAATGGGAAAAGAGGCCGGGAGCCCATGGCTCATGCCTGTAATCCTAGCTACTCAGGAGGCTGAGAGATCTGAGGATCTCCGGGGCAGGAAAGGCCGTGAGACTCTTTATTTCCAATAAACCACTCAGAAAACCTGAAATAGTGCTGAGGCTCCAGTGTTAGAGCTCTAGCCTTGAGCTGAAGAGCTGAGGGACAGTGCCCAGGCCCAGACTTCTAATCCCATGACTGCCCAAAAAAAAAAAAAAAGGTGCAAAGAAGTAGCTTTCATTAACTACATATATAAGTGGTGGAGTGCTTATCTAGCAAGTTTGAAGCAAGTTTGAACCACTAAAAAAAGTAGAAATATTTAAAGGCAAACATTGTTATAAAAAAATTAATCTATTTTGTTTTACTATTTTATAGGATGTAATTAATACTTTATTACCTAAAGTTTTAACTAGAGTAATCGAAGGACTTCAAGATCTTGATGACGATGTCAGAGCTGTTGCTGCAGCATCATTAGTGCCTGTCGTAGAAAGCCTGGTCTACCTTCAGACACAAAAGGTACATTCAGTATTCCTTATGTTTGCTCCTTGGAGAAAAATGTTTACACTTAGGACGTGGAGTATTTGGGAAAACATCTCGTTCTTTTTTCTCCTTTATTCTTAATTTTCTTGTGACATACATTAATCTGAGGCAGGAAAATTTTTGTTTGTTTGTTTTTTTGGTCTGAGACCAGGATTCAAACTCCATATCTTGATACTTTTGTTCATTGTCTGATTGGCAGGTGGTAATGGGTTTCACTCATTACTAACGAGCTACGCCTCCAACCCCAAAAAATCTTGATTATGTATTATATCTGTTATCTACTTTTTATGTTAGGTTTTGGCTTTTTAAAATCTGAGCTAATTTTTTTGAAGGGATTATTATTGTTAATATTATTTTTGGTTGGTTGTGGGGCTTGAACTGGGCCTGGGCATTGTCCCTCAGCTCTTCAGCTCAAGGCTGGCACTCTGCCACTTGAGTCATAGTGCTACTTTCTGTTTTCTGGTGGTTAATTGGAGATAAGAGTCTCACGGTCTTGGGGCTGGGAAGGTGGCTCAGTGGTAGAGCCCTTGCCTTGCATGCCTGAGGCCCTGGGTTCGATTCCTCAGCACCACATAAGCAAAAAGAAAAAAGCCGGAAGTGGCGCTGTGGCTCAAGTAGTAAAGTGCTAGCCTTGAGCTGAAGAGCTGAAGGACAGTGCCCAGGCCCAGAGTTCAGGCCCCATGACCGGACCCAAAAAAAAAAAAAAGAGTCTCACGGTCTTTCCTGCCGGGGCTGGCTTTGATCTCAGCCTCCTGAGTAGCTAGGATTACAGGCGTGAGCCACTGGCGCCCAGCTATAATTTTTCTTTTAAATGTAGATATTTCAACTAACTAAAGTTTAGATTATAGCTATGGTTTCATTTCATGAAACCCAGAACACAAAGTTTAAAGTACAGCTAGCATTATTTTATGAGCTGAAAAACTAAATTTGTCTTTTTGTGATGGCTGGTATCATCTAAAATTGCTTTACATAGAGTAGCATACCTTGTATCATTGTATAGTATTGTTTTTGAAATTTAGTCTTTTACATAAAATAGAAAATTAACTATTTTGGGAATTGGAGGCATGGCTCAGGTGGTAGAGTACCAGCCAGTGAGTGAAAGCCAATATTGAATTCGAGTCTCTGTCTCTTACAAAAACAAAAAGCTATTTTATTTTCTGATTATTCATGTCCAGTATGAATCTAGTTCACAAGAAAGCAATAGAGTAGAATAGAATGGCATTAAAAGGAGGAGGTATAGGGGCTGAGAATGTGGTAGAGTGCTTGCCTAGCATGTATGAAACCCTGGGTTTGATTCCTTAGTACCACATAAACAGAAAAAGCCAGAAGTGTTGCTGTGGCTCAAGTGGTAGAATGCTAGCCTTGAGCAAAAGAAGCTCAGGGACAGTGCCTAGGCCCTGCAAGCCCTAGGACTGGCCAAAAAAAAGGAGGCGGGATAGAGCATTATTAATTGTAAATGTCTTTTTTTTAATGTGTGTTTTATTCTAATACTGTACAGAAGAGTTACAGTTACGAGTAAGGTAATTTCCTATCGAGGATTGTTGCTGCCTCCTTTGTTTTTCCCCTACCATCCTTCCTTCCCCATCTCCTCAATTACTTCCCTCCTCCTGTAAATGTCTTTTTAATGTCCTTTGCTTAAAACTGGTAAGTTTGAGCTGGGTACTGGTAGCTCACACCTGTACTGCTAGATACACAGGAGGCTGAGATCTGAGGATTGCTGTTTGAAGCCAATCTATGCAGGAAAGTCCATGAGACTTTTATTTCCAACAAACTACTAAAAAAACCCAAAACAGAAGTAGAGCTCTGGCTCAAATGGTAGGTAGAGTGCTAGACTTGAGCACAAAAGCTCATAGACAGCTTCCAGGCCCTCCCTAAGTTCTAGGACCAGGACACATACAAAAAAGACAAAAACTGGCAACTTCATTGGAATTACATGTTGTTGTTGACTCTTTTTTTTTATAGGTACCCTCTATTATAAATACCTTATGGGATGCTCTTCTGGAATTAGATGATCTGACAGCTTCAACAAATAGTATTATGACTCTTCTTTCATCATTGTTAACTTATCCTCAGGTCCAACAATGCAGGTAATTATTTCTAATTAATAGTATAAAGTAGAAAGTCTTTTTCTAACTTTCTAGTTAATTAAGCCCTAGACATCTTGCAACTTTAAGAATACTAGTGTAGGCTGCGCACTGGTGGCTCATGCCTGTAATCCTAGCCACTTAGATTGAGATTTGAGAATCTCAGTTCAAAACCAGCTTGGCAATAAAGCCCATGAGACTCTCATCCCCAATTAACCACCAGATAGCAAGAAGTAGAACTATGGCTCAAGTGGTAGAGCACTAGCCTTGAGCAAAAAGGCTCAGGGACAGTGCCCAGGCCGGGCACACACACACACTCAAAAGATAGTGGAGTGAGGGGGCTGGGAAGGTGGCTCAGTGGTAGAGCCCTTGGCATGCTTGAGGCCCTGGGTTCAATTCCTCAGCACCACATAAGCAAAAACAAGAAAAGCCAGAAGTGGCATGGTGGCTCAAGTGGTAGAGCGCTAGCCTTGAGCTGAAGAGCTGAAGGACAGCGCCCAGGCCCAGAGTTCAGGCCTCACGACTGGAAAAAAAAAAAAAAAAAAAAGATAGTGGAGTGAATTGGGGATAGCAACGACCATTATTTTCAGGAAGTCATCTTCTTTAGCTACCAGCACTTTGAGGGCTGGGAATAAAGTAAAATGGTAGTATTCATGTACACACCCATCCCCACCACTGCAACAAAGCAGGTTACTTTCCTTACTCTTGGTATACTTTGGTTGTACAACTTACTATTTTGTGAACACTATGACAGTTTACTTTAAAAACATTATTATTTCATGTTATTTTCAGCTTTCATCTCAGAATGTACTTTTGACTGTGATATTAGGATTATATATATATATAATGCTTTATATTTTCCAAAACTTTTCTCTTTGAACTTTTATTTGTAATGTTTATTTCTTCAGAATAATTAAGTTCGCTTCAGAAAAGGAATACATACTAATATAACATAATACCCAAAGGGAAAGATTGGATGAGGCAGAAATGTACACCACATTGAAAAAATTACAGCGTTACTGACTTTCCTATTCTAATGTTTGAAGTGATACTCAAATAATGTTCTCTAATTTTTATGACTGGTCTCTGAATTATTGTTTTTTTTTAATTAGCATTATAGAAGAAACATGAAATTTTTGAACCTTCACACATGATGCCTGGCTGCTCAGGAGGCTGACTAGGATGATCTCAGTTTGAAACTAGATGGAAGGCAAAAAAGTCCTTGAGACTCTACCTCCAATTAACCAGTAAAAGCTGGGCTGAAGGTGTGGGTCAAATAGTAGAATGCCAGCCATGAGTAAGCAAGACAAGCAAAAGACAGAGTCCCTGAGTTTAAGCCCTAGAACTGGAGCAAGAAAATTTAAAATTAAAAAAAAAGAATCAGATGAGGAAATTACTGTTCTAGTGAGAGTGGTCAGTAAATATGCACATGATATATTTTAATAATTTCTGTTTTTTGTTTTGATTTTGGGGGGAGGGTGCTGGTCGTGGGGCCTGAACTCTGGGCCTGTGCGATATTTCTCAGCTCTTCAGCTCAAGGCTAGTGCTCTACCACTTGAGCCACAGCGCCACTTCCAGCTTTTTTCTTATATGGTGCTGAGGAATCGAACCCAGAGTCTCATGCACGCAAGGCAAGCGCTCTACCACTGAGCCACCTTCCCAGCATATGTTTTATTAATTTCTGACTATATGAGTATTTTACATAAAAAAATCAAAGATATATAGAAAATGTTTCAAATGTTTCAGTAATGCTGACTGGCTGGTAGTAATTGAATGCTAAATTTAGGTTCATACAATAGCACACAAGTAGAAATGTCAAACCAGGTACCTATAAAAGTAATTGAATTTTTAAAAAATTAAAAAAATTCCACATATGTGGAGTTTCCTATTTATTTGTTTCCATTGCTTAAGTTGCAAAATACAAGGTTATTTTTTTGTTGTTGTTTGTTTCTTTTTTTTTTTTTTTGTCGGTCATTGGCTTGAACCTAGCCTGGGTGCTGTTCCCTTGCTCTTTTGCTCAAGGTTTGCGCTCTACCACTTTGAGCTACAGCTCCACTTCTAGTTTTCTGTTGGTTAATTGGAGATAAGAGTCTCATAGATTTTCCTGCCTGGACTGGCTTAAGAGATCCTCAGATCTCAGCCCACTGAATAGCCAAGATTTTAGGCATGGGCCATCAGAACCTGTCTAAATTGGGGTTTTATTTTACTTTTTGTCAGTCGTGGGGCCTAAACTCTGGGCCTGGGTGCTATCCCTCAGCTCTTCAGCTCAAGGCGAGCACTCTACCTCTTGAGCCACAGCACCACTTCCAGTTTTTTCTGTTATATGGTGCCGAGAAATTGAACCCAGGGCTTCACACATGCAAGGCAAACACTCTACCACTGAGCCACCTTCCCAGCCCTAATATTGGGGTTTTAAAATACTCCATATCAAGTTTGATTGTTTTTTGTTTTTTGGTTTTTTTTGTCAATTGTGAGGCTTAAACTCTAGGGTTGGGGTGCTGTCCCTCGACTCTTCAGCTCAAGGCTAGAGCTCTACCACTTGAGCCCAAAGCACCACTTTTGGTTTTCTGAGTATTTTATTGGAGATAAGAGTCTCACAGCTTTTCCTGCCCGGGCTGCTTTGAACCACGATCCTCAGATTTCAGTCTCCTGAGTAGCTAGGTTTACAGGCGTGAGCCACTGGTGCCTGGCTTAAATCAAGATTTTAACAAGTAAACCTCTTCTGTGAAGGTTCCAATAGTGATTTTTTTTTTTTTAATTTGTGAACCACAATCTCAGGAACTGTTCTACTCTGTCATCTCAGATAAACAGCCATGTACATTACATGAAGTGATGAACTAGCTTGTGTGCTAGTAAAACTTAATTCAAAACAAAACAATACAGGAGGAATGAATTTGGCCCATTAGCCTTAGTGGATAGTGTTAGAAAAACTAGAATATGTAAGCAAAATACAATAATGAAAATTCTGGTAATTCAATGTGAAATACTGAAGTTTTCCATCTTTTTCATTTGTTTCAAAAATTTGCTTCTTCTATCTGTCAGATACTTTCCAGCTTTGTAAGAAGAAATGCAACATGTCCTTGGGAGCATGAATCATTAAACATTATTAACAAGACCTTGTTGTAATGCCTTTATGTTTTCTGAGTCTCTTTTATGTCTGTGTGTGCATGTTTTGATGTCTGTGTGTGCAAGTGAACTTACTAAATGTTAACATAAAAGGTTATATTCATAGAAACTAAAAAATAGTGTTAAAAGGTAGGCCTCCAGAAAGGAAGCACAGAAGTTGGACAAGTAATATAAACGTTGGCATACACCATTTTGTTCATACTTTTTTCTACATAGGTGTATAATTCAAATGTAATACAAATCATTTCTTAACCCAGGTAACTGTTATAAATGATTCATGAATGACAGGAATCCCATGATTCAAGTTAAACTAGACTTGGTTTTGCTTGCTTCCTCAATTATAATTTCATCTGTAAAAAGGAAGAAATTTGAGTTCTTTTAACTTACTGCTAAAGTAAAATAGTAAATTACAAGGCTACAATCATACCATTTGATAAATAGCCTCAAAGGGGGATGAATAGTATGTTTATCTACCTGTTGGTGGGGTTAGCCACAGGAAGAATGGAGTTAGGTTTAGTAAACCTGATTGATTGCATTACTAAGATAAATATCCCATTTTCTTCAGAAAGAACAGTTTTAAAAGTTTTAAGTTGATAAAAGTAGTTCACGATATTGGTGCCACAGAAAACCGCAGTGTTAGATTCAAACTTTCTCTCTGCCAGTTTTGGTTCTGTAATAACATTTTTCAGTAAGGGTATTAGGTGACTGTTCATATGAAAATTGAATCACCTTTTTTTAAAAAAAAATAAAAAAGATTAAAATCTCAGTCTCTAGATCCACATGAGAGTGATACTTTGGATAAATATATGAAGTTTCAACTGAGAATGAGTAAGATTAATTTGTGTCTTCTTTATTAGTATTCAACAGTCACTCACAGTTTTAGTTCCACGTGTCTGGCCATTTTTGCATCACACTATATCATCAGTTCGAAGAGCAGCATTGGAAACTCTGTTTACCTTATTATCAACACAGGATCAGGTAAGAACTGAGCTATAGAAATCTTGCAGCTTTTAAATTAATTTTATAAAATAAACTTGATCATTAGCTCATGCTTGCTACATATTCAAAGATCAAAATGCTGGGCTAGAAGAGATATAGTAATTGTACAAACATGCAGAAATAAATCATGATGACAAATATTTTAGTATTTTGGTTGTGTTTTCAACACTTGGAATAGTGCTTATCACAAAGGAAGTCTTTAGTAAATGCTTGTATATATATAATTATACAAGTATTATTTGAGTAGTTCATAGGATACATGTTATTCAACCTTTGCTTGGTCTCTATGATTGACAAGGTGGTGTTTAGCAGAACCTATCCCAGATTGTAAGATTTTAAGTGACTGGCCCTTGAAGTCCCAGGCTGCTGCTTCCTCTTAAAGATTACCCAGTCTTTAAGATCCTGCTATTTCCAAGAATACTATACTCAGGAATTACATACTAAAATGTCTTCAGATATCATTGAAGTAATATTAGTGTTTTGAGCCCATTAGATAAGGAATCCTTTCCCTGTTTATTAAATATTTTAGTACTGTGATTTTTAAAAAATAACCATGTGGGTGGATTAGAATGCCTTAGGGAAAATATCAACAAGGAATCCAAATTCTTTCAACATAATATGTATAATATATTTTACATAGATGCTACAGTTGGACCAATCATCTTTAAAAAGCAGATTGAATTTTTTTAAGACAGATATGTGCATGAATAAATGTCTCTCATGTTCACTAACCATGTACTTTTATGTAAATTGGGAATATTTCACATGCATTTGCTTTAATCTGCAGTATGATGTTATGTTAAACTTTGTGAATAAACGTATACATTTTATTTTCCATTCTTTTGATTTTATCTAATCAGAATCTTTTCTTTCTTTTTTTTTTTTTTTGGTCCAGTTGTGGGGCCTGGGCGCTATCCCTCAGCTCTTCAGCTCAAGGCTAGCGCTCTACCACTTGAGCCACAGTGCCACTTCTGGCTTTTTTCTTTTTTCTTATGTGGTGTTGGAGAATCGAACCCAGGGCCTCAGGCACACAAGGCAAGTGCTCTACCACTGAGCCACCTTCCCAGCCCTCTAATCAGAATCTTAAGCAGAAAAACTGTTGGGTCTGTTTTATAATTCTCTGGTTAGGGACAGATTGGTTTGACAACTGAGGTACAGACCCATAACCATCATCGGCTACTTTTATTTTCATTTCATATTTACTTCAATTTTGTAATTTTTTGCCTAATATTTTAGGCTTATATTGATCATACAAAGAAGGTTCATTGTGATATTTTGATACATAAAGTGTATATTGATCATATTCAACATGACAGTTACTTTCTTTTTTGTCCTCTTTTTTTAGTAGGTTTGATTATTCTGTTTGTATAACATGCATATATTGTATTTCTATCATGTTGATTGTCTTCTAATGTCCTTACCTTCCACCCAACCTCTTCTCAACCCCCAAATAATGACAAAATGTTTCTGAGTATTCTTTTTCTTTTTGGTTGGTCATGGGGCCTGAACTCTGGGCCTGGACACTGTCCCTTAGCTCTTTAGCTCAAAGCTAGTGCTCTACCACTTGAGCCACAGTGCCATTTCTGGCTTTTTCTGGCTTATGTGGTGCTGTGGAATCAAACCTAGGGCCCCATGCATGCAGGGTAAGTATTCTACCACTGAGCCACCTTCCCAGCCCTGTGTATTTTTAAATTTACTTTGGACAAACCTCTTGAAGTCATCAAATCGCTTTATTTTACATGGCTTTTTTTTTTTTAAGCATATAGACTGAGAGCAATTTTAGATTTACAGAAAAATTGAGGGAAAAGTCCAGAAAGTTCTCTAGATATGTGCTTTTTATTTCTTTTACTGTCCAAACAATTTCCTGTTAATACCTTGCATTCAGGTGGTACATTTATTATAATTGATAGGCCAATATTGATTGTTATTAACTAAAGTCCATACTTTTGGGTTCACTCTACGTTTTGTAGATGGTGTGTGTGTGTGTGTGTGTGAGTGAGATGGGGGAGCACATGATTTACTCTACGTTTTGTAGAGTGTGTGTGTGTGTGTGTGATGGGGGGAGCACATGATTTACTCTACGTTTTGTAGATGGTGTGTGTGTGTGTGTGAGTGTGAGTGAGTGTGTGTGTGTTGGGGGAAGCACATGATCCTCCAGATCTTAGCTTTTGGAGAAGCTAGACTGCAGGCTTGTAGGCATGGCCCTAGAGCCTGGTTCATGAGCCTTAGCTCTTTTTTTTTTTTTTTTGGTCAGTCGTTGGGCTTGAACTCTGGGTTTGGGTGCTGTTCCTGTGCTCTTCAGCTCAAGGCGAGTGCTCTACCACTTGAGCCACAGCATCACTTCTGGTTTTCTAGTAGTTTATTGGAAATAAGAGTCTCACAGACTTTCCTGCCTGGACTGGCTTTGAAACGTGATCCTCCGATCTCAGCCTCCTGAGTAACTGGGATTACAGGCGTGAGCCACCGGCACCCGGCTCTTAGCTCATTTTTAAATTACTGAGTAATACTCTTTATTTTATGAGTATACCACGGATGCTTTTAATTATCTAAAGAGCAATGACAGCATTTCTGATTCCTTGTTTGTAGAGTTCTGGCACACAATAGACATTTGCTTGCTTGATTTGGGTGGGTTTTTGAATTGTTGAAAAATCTTTTAGATTGAGGTTCTTCCTATATGTGAGGAGACATTGGGACCTGCTGGAATTGGAAACAAAATGGTATACCTATGTATATAAGTTTATCTAAAAAGAATGTGCATACCTCCTTCAAATTAAGAATTTGCCTTGTAGTAAACTCAAAAGTACAGTTTTCTAGGATGGATGTTATATAACTCATTACTTGTATTACTGTTTAACAAGTAGAACTTAAACACTTATAGCACAGCAGCAATAACATGATCATTTTCCAGATCTCCCTAACAAAGCAGTGATATTTGATGTCACCAAAATGACTGCTGATGTGATTTGCTTCTAGACAGGAGACAGTTCAACTATCAACAGATAATTTTGACTAACAATAATTGAGCTAGCTCCTTTCTGATTATATACTATGTAATTTCTCCAAACTATTGAAGTAATCAGTGGGTACTTGTTGCCTTTAAATCTAACCAGAATCTATGGTTAGGTGAACTTTTTTGATAAAACAATGCAATATTTTCATCTAATAACATATATATACTTTAGGTAGGCTGACATCTGTTTGATTATATTTTCTTAAATTAATTTGCTTTGATTCTATTTTTGTTTGCAGAACTCTTCATCTTGGCTTATACCTATCCTGTCTGATATGCTTCGACACATTTTTCAGTTTTGTGTTTTAGAAAGCAGTCAGGAAATTCTGGACCTTATTCACAAGGTATATAACTAGTAGATGTTACTCTTCCTAATAACTGTGTTTTTAATTTTTTACTACTTACTATACTGTTGGTTAGGGATTTTAAAAAATTAAAAGCTAGGGGCTGGGAAGGTGGCTCAGTGGTAGAGTGCTTGCCTTGCATGCCTGAGGCCCTGGGTTCGATTCCTCAGCACCACATAAGCAAAAAGAAAAAAT